>NC_056757.1:6130000-6730000 GCF_018687715.1 Carya illinoinensis
CAACTTTAGAATCATCAGTCCTAGTAGCTTTAGCTTCGACCCATTTCGAGACATAATCAAAGCAAAATATAAACATAACTGAAAGATATTAGGAACGGTTCCATGAAATCGATGCCCCAAACATAAAAAATTTCACAAAATAGTATTGGGTTTGTGGCATCTTATTCCAAAAAGAATATGAATCTTGGAATAAAGACGGCCAATAGAAATCACATTCTAGCACTTTTCTTGCCGTCCTCTTAGCTCCAAAGCGACCTCCACAAGCATAAGAATGACAAAAGGTGAGAATAGAAATAATTTCATTTTCACGAACGCACCTTCTTATCACTTGATCTACACAATGCTTCCATAAGTATGGGTCATTCCACACATAGTATAAGGCATCAGTCTTGATCTTATCTCTTTGAGCCTTAGACAAACCAGGATGTAACATATTAGTAATAAAATAATTTACAATATTTACATACCGAGGTAATGTCACACTCATAGAGTACAATTGCTCGTTAGGCAATGTCGCACATTATCTCGAAAGGAACGTTCTAGTTAGGGGGTTGGATAACTAGGGTTGAAGTCAACAGTTCCTTTAGCTTATAAAATGCCTTTTTACATGCCTCATCGAGATCAAAAGCCACATCCTTTTGTAGCAACTTGCATAGGGGTAATGCTATTTTGGAGAAGTCCTTGATGAATCTTCGGTAAAAACCTGCATATCTAAGACAAGAACGAACTTCCCGCATACTAGTGGGATAAGGTAAAGATTGAATAATATCAACTTTAGCTTTATCTACCTCAATTTCCCTAGATGAAACAACATGACCTAAAACTATACCTTGTTCAACCATAAAATGACGTTATTTAGAATTTAACAGGAGGTTAGCTTCTATGCATATTTAAAGATCAAGTGTAAGGTTATGCAAACAATTATCAAAGGAGTTTCCATAAACTGTGAAATCATCCATAAAGACTTCTATGATTTGCTCAATATAATTTGAAAATATGCTAAACATACATCTTTGGAAAGTGGTTGGGGCATTGCAAAGGCCAAAGGCCATGCGACGATATGCAAAAGTTCCGAATGGGCATGTAAAAGTCGTCTTTTCTTGATCCTTCGGAGCAATTGCAATCTGAAAATAACCTGAATAACCATTAAGGAAACAATAGTAAGAAAAACCAGCTAAGATTTCAAGCATTTGATCAATAAAAGGTAAAGGGAAGTGGTCCTTGCAGGTTACAACATTTAATTTTCTATGATCTATACAAACCCGCCACCCATTCTGAACACGGGTAGAAACTAACTCATCATTCTAATTTTTCACAACAATTATCCCAGTCTTTTAAGGAACCACTTGAACTGAGCTAACTCAGTTGCTATCTGAAATAGGATAAATCACTCAAACTTTAAGAAATTTGAGGATCTCCTTCTTCACTACATCTATCATGGGCGGCTCAATCTTCTTTGCAGTTGACAGGAAGGTTTGCTCCTTCTTCAAGTAAGATATGTTGCAAGTATGTAGACCAGCTAATTCCTTTAATAGCCGCAATTTTCCAACCAATAGTCTTCTTATGCTCCTTAAGGACCTACACAATCTTTTCTTCTTGTGATGCACTAAGTTTACTGGAGATGATCATAGGTAACATTCCTCTGTCTCCAAGGAACACGTACTTGAGGTAATTGGGAAGAGGCTTCAAATCTGGAATGGGGGCCTGCAAAACAGGGGGTAAAGGCCTCTCGTTAGAAATTGGTAACATAATATAAGGAACGTTACCTTACTGTTGTAACTTCCGAAAATCATTCGATGCTGCAATAGTTTCTTGCAAATCAGTACTCAAGGCTAATTCATCATTCTCTTTCTCAAGATGCTTACTAATGGTAACTTCCAATCCATCTTTTCCATCAATTTCAAAAACTTCCTATGCTAAAGAATCAATCACATTAATAAAATAAATAGGATTATCATCACCAGGATATTTCATGGCATCATAAATATTAAACTTAATAATTTCACCATCAAATTCCATGGTAAGTGTGCCATTATGAACATCTATCTTGGTCTTGGATGTCTTTAAGAATGCTCTTCCTAACAAAATAGAAGCAGTTTGATCAACATTTTCCATATCAAGCACATAGAAATCAGCAGGGAAAACCAACTCATTAATTTGCACAAGAACATCCTCAACTACACCTTTAGGATAGGCATTAGATCTATCAGCCAATTGAATCACAACACCAGTTTTATTCAAAGGTCCAAGATTCAAATAAGCATATAGAGAATATGGCATGACATTAATAGAAGCTCCTAAATCTATTGTGGCCTTCTCAAATCTAGTGTTACCTATCGTACAAGGGATAGTAAACGTACCTAGATCTTTGCACTTCGCATGGAGTTTTCTTTGAATAACTGTAGAAACATTCTCCCCTACTCTCACCTTCTCACATCCTTTAAGTTTCTTTCTCACATCCTTTAAGTTTCTGTTTCGTCTTAATTGTACACAGTAGAATTTAGCATAACGAGGTACTTGTTTAATAGCATCTAATAGTGAAATATTTTCCTCACATCTACGAAAAGTCTCATATAAATCTTTATTTTGTTCGTCTTTTCTAGATTCTCCTAAAGCCTGAGGAAAATGAGGTACTGGTTTATAATCAGAAAGAGGCGGAAACTTATGCATAGGTACGTCATTGTCATTGGGAACGTTCCTGTCTGCAACAACATTTTTTTCCTTTTCTTGCTCCGAAGATGTAGGGGCTGCCTTTACTGGAAAACTCAACCTCTTTACCACTTCTCAAGATAATTGTACTTGCATTTTCTCTTGGATTTACCACTGTTTGAGAGAGTAATTTCTCCAAACTTTGTGCCTCTAGCTGACTAATTGCGGTTGCCATCTGGCCCATATGATTGTCCAAACTTTGAATACTGGCCCTCACCTCTTATTGAAATTGTTTAATCTCCTATTGAAATTGCAAAGTATTAGTGGCAAGAGACTTAACAATATCTTCTAAAAACATACCAGAATTAGAAGTTTGGCTCGGTTGTTGTCTAGGGGGTAATGGCTGCTTATAGTGCTAGCAATTTGGACGATTTTGAATCACGGGCTGATTTACTTGTGGATTCCCATAGCTAAGACTGGGGTGATCCCTCCGTCCTAGGTTATACGTGCTCAAATAGGGATCATACTTCCTTCGTAGTTGTCCAGGAAAACCAACTGCTGCATTTACTTGCACAATGGGCTCCTCTTGAAGAGTTGGGCACATATTGGTTGAATGCCCTACTACCGACAAATCCCACAAGCTTTTGTCGTTTGCATATTACCTACAACCATTTGACGAACAAGAGAATTTAGACTCACAATTTGTTGTTCAAGGGAGAAAATACTTATCTCATTAACATGCTTAGATGGAAGGTCAAGCCTAGTGCCAAATTGTTGAGAATTGGCCGCCATATTTGCAATCAAGTGTCTCGCGGCCTTAGGAGTTTTATCCACTAAAGCTCCTTCACTAGTAGCATCAATCATGCTCCTATCAGTGGGTAGAAGGCCCTCCTAGAAATACTAGTTAAGTAGCTGCTCACTAATTTGATGATGGGGGCAGCTTGCACATAATTTCTTGAAACGTTCCTAGTATTCGTGTAGGGACTCTACTTTGTGATGCCTTACGCCAAAAATTTCTTTTCGAATGTTGGCCGCCCTTGAAGCTAGGAAATATTTCTCCAAAAACAATCTCTTCATCTTATTCCATGTGGTAATACATCCGGATGGTAGATAATAGAGCTAATCCTTAGCCAAATCCTTCAAAGAAAACGGAAATGCTCTTAATTTAATTTGCTCTTCAGTCATCCCCGTGGGTTTCATACTCATACATAGCACATGAAGTTTCTTTAAATGCTTGTGAGGATCTTCACCTGCAAGGCCATGAAAAGTGGGTAAGAGATGTATTAGTCCAGATTTTAATTCAAAAGTAGTAGCAGCATTTTTAATTCAAAAGTAGTAGTAGCATTTAAAATAGAGAACGTTATACATAAAGATTGTGGAATCAAATCAGAGGCAGCAAGCTCTTTCAAAGTTCAATTTCCAGCCATGACTTCCTTCTCTTCTAAATTAGAATCATTAGCAAATAGGGAATCAAGAGTCAAGTCATTCTCTTCAGAATTTCTCCGAACTTCCCTCCTTAACCTTGCAAAGTTCTCTCTATTTTTTGATCACACTGAAAATCACCTTGATTAGAAGATCGAGTTACAATCATAAACAATCAAGGGAACTCTAACAAACCATGAAAAACAAATCAGGAAAAGTCTAGAGTAATGAAAATAAATAAAAATAACTATCAAAATTAACGATTTTTTTTTTTTGAAAATTTCAAGAACGAGATAAGGATCACAAAAAGCACAAAAATCAACTAGAATCACTCCCTGGCAATGGTGCCAAAATTTGGTGTGAACTACAGTGATATATACCATTATATATGTTATTTCATTCTCTATAAGTCAAATTCTAGATTCAAACTATAGAATTTTTTAAAGTTTTAATTCAAACTTTAAGACTTAAGAATCCTATCATGAATCTATCGGAATATAATTTTCTTCCTTTTAAATGAAATGGATAGCATCATTCTAATATAAAATAATGAATATTTTGATCATTTCCCACTGTGTTGATGAGCGAAATAATTAAAATATTTTTATATATGATAGATACCATCCAATTTTGTTAGAAACAGATATGATAGGTTTTAATCTAAAAACGTTAGACCCATTTTTATGTGTACAAAAGAAAGTTCAGATCATCACATGGCCATGGACCTTTCCATGCTTGGATTTCAATAAGCCCTTGGCCCCTTATATACTATGAGCATGGCGCGCGTAGGAGAAGCGAAAGTGGCTACCTATATATAATGGTGGTTAAGGAGGCAAGAGGCCATCGTACCAATTTGAAATGATGGATATATCATATAGGAAAAAAGATAGACATATCAAACACGTTTTATAATATTTATTCCTGTCCATATAAATAATTTAGGCCTCACTTAGTTAGAGAAGCTCTATTTAACACACATTTTTTAACACATGCATCACTGCTAATGTGAGAACTTTCCACTTGAGTTCTTACATTAGCTATATAATAACATCCTTTATTTATCACTTCCACTTGAGTGGATCTTCTAGACTCGCAAGATCAATCTTTAGACAACATCTTTGATGAGTCCTTTATTGATTACAGCATGTTGGATGAGTTTGAGTGATTCCTCTATATCGTTACAGAGATCATGAGGATCAGGAATCACACTTGGGTCAACAGACAAAGAAATAGTCATCTTGTTCACATAACTTTGATAATGGACAACCAATGCCTGCAATAGAAACATGAGAAAAACATATAACAAAGCATTAGAATTTGTAAGCCACGAGGTTGGACTTCAAAGACTTTTGCTTCAATTAATGTGCGCTCAACATATTGACTTTCTGCATTACATATTCATTCTACGTTTGGGTAGTGAGGTATGATCTCATATGATCTGTAAATAGTAGTAAAAAGTGATAAAAATGTAATTATAAAATATTAAACACTACTAGAGAATAGTAGTAAAAAGTAGTGAAATGTAAGTAAAAAATAATGATAAAATATAGAATAGCAATGAAGTGATCTCATGTTACTCCACTATCCAAACACAATCTCAAATAATGATTGGATAACTTACAGTTGGGTCCCCATAAACAGTAGGAGCAAGGTAAGCAATTGGATGGCCATAAAAGCTAATTTCTTCTTGCGGACCAACCACTCCAGAAATAGCCATTGTTATATTGGAGAGTGCTCGGCATATTATAGCAGCAGCAACCTGTTAAATATCCATGATGCAAACATAATTTGTGACATTATTAAGCAACTTGTCATGCAGCTCTCAGATGATAATTTTCTTTTTCTACAATGATATACTCATTTTTTTTTAATAATGATTTGTACAAGTCTTAATATGCAAGCCTCATGCAGTCCATTTGTGAAAAAGTGAATCATATCATGAAATTATAAAAAATATTACTTTTTTTAAACGAAATCTACTTTTTTTTTCCTGAAAAGTCAGGGCCCCCTGTCCACGAGAGACCCATACCCCGATTTTATTAAAAAATCCTCACTTATGGAGGAGGAACACAGTGGTTACAAAAAAAAACCCCCCAAAAAAGAATCATTTCTCTCTAATAAAAACCATCCCCAACCGGTCCATACGAATCAAGCCTCTTAACCGTACATGTATGCTCAAAATCCAAACCAACAAAATTTGTGTTAACTCCAAGCGTCCCCTCATTTGACAAAAAATCCAATACCATATTTGTTTCTCAAAACACATGCCTAAAACATGCATGAATCTCCATGGAAATCTCCTTTATCTCCTCTCAAAAATTCAAAAGAAACCAAAGTCGACAAATTCTGAAAACGAGCCAATTCATGACCACCAAGGAGTTCGGTTCTACGAGGACATCCTAAAGTCTTAAATTTATATAAAGCCTCAACCCATCTAATAAAGCATGACATTCAGCAACCGTGTTTGCCAAACATCTAGCCTTCCATAGAGACCAAGAAATTACAATGGGCAGCGCACCACGAATCCATCCTACCTGAGTTTGTTTTGTTGCTCGCTGCCACCAAAATGCCATCATACCTCTCCAATTTCTGATCTATAAAAGTCTTATTTGGCAAATATTAGCAAAATATTTCCAAACTGCTTGAGCACTCGGTCCCTCACATATAATATGCTGCAAAGTTTCCACATTAGGCCTTGAACAACAATGGCATTTAAAGGCTAGTGGAATGGCCAGGTGCTGAATCACATCATCAGTCGGAACTACTCATCTTTTTCTCCTCCAGCATACAAAAGACATTTGTTTTTTGTATATTATCTTGCCACAACCACTTCCTCCACTCACAAGGTATTCCACGTTTCCTAAAAATTTTCCAGGCTGATTTTGTGGTGAAATTCCCCTCCAAAGAATGCTCTCAAATCAGAACATCTGGCCTATTTCTCCTCCGCACACCAGACTCTCAAATTTGCTACAACACTCCCGACGGGACCAAATCTCATATGACATCAATTTTCGGACCCCTACATAAGCAACCAACTGATCGTTACTACCTACAACCAGACAGAAATCTTGCAGCAGACCAATTCCTACCCATTTATCCATCCAAAAATTAAGATTTCCATTCCCAACCAACCACTTGGAATACTAGAAAATTTTTGGCATTACCTCCATTATACCCCTCCAAAACCGTGAGCCTTTATTCATTTGAATAGCCTTGTAAATATGCTCCCGGCGAAGGTATTTTTGGCGAAAAAATTCTGCCCACATCAATTCCCCCGTAAGCAATTTACAGCTGAACTTCATAAATAGGGAGTCCTGTACTTCCACCAAATCTCAACACCAAGGCCACCCTTCTCCACTATCTTACAAATTAAATCAGACTCCAAGAAACCCATTTACGCTTCCTAGCCTCCATCGAAGACCCCCAAAGGAAGTCCAAAAAAATTCTTATAAGCATTACAAAGCAGCCTTAGGCATTTTCAAAATCGATAACATATGAATTGGCATGCTATTCAACACATGTCTCATAAGCAAAATCTTCCCCCCAAACGATAAAATCTTGCTCATCCATCCCGCTAGTTTTTTCTAAATCCTTACCAAGAAACCATCAAATAAATTGATCTTTAACCGCCCCACATAAAGAGGACCTCCCAGATACAAACACGGCCATGCACCTTCTTCAAACACGGAAATCACTTTGAGTTCATTCATTATTTCCAACAGAATATTGGAGGAGAAAAGAATAGTAGACTTACTTGGGCTAATCAATTATCCAGACATCTCCTTGTATCGGTGCAAAGTTGACATGATATTCCTTATTGACAATTTTTCACTATTGACAAAAATCAAAATATCATCCACATAAAGCAAATGAGAGTACCACCCCCAGAATGATAATGCTTAATAAGCCCCAAACTGAATTGCTAGTGCAACATGCGCGAAAGAACTTCCACAATTTTGTATGCAAGTGATGATATAATAACTTAATTACTTATATGGGATTAATGCTTCACTTTTTTTAGTCCAAAGTATGAATTTGGATATATATGATTAATTCCTTGGTAATAATTTATTTGACAATAACTAGCTTGAGTTATAAAAATGAAGTTTTAGCTAGGTCTAAGGAGATCGATTGTATGTACGTACGTACCTTGGTTCCAAATATTTTGAACACTAACCCAATACACGTATTTGTGAATATAGGTTCAAGTGAGAGCTTTTTTCTATCAATGGTAGCCTTTGCTTTCCAAACATAATCCAATGGGTCGTCTTGCAAAGCAATGGTGAATGGGAGGAACATATATCCGATCAAATTGCCCCACCTAATTTTCGACCCCTTAGCCATCATATCAGCCACATCCTGTTAAATTTATGTTAGAAGTATGCAGATGATTTGATGCTTATTCATTTAGAGTTTTTACTTTTTTTAAGAGTTTGGATTTATTGTAGCATTAAGGTATGCATATTGGGATGATGCTATATTTTTCAAACTATGATAGAAAGATAATTTACCTGTATTCCTGCAGACTTTCTGAGATTGACGAGAATGACTGCCCTAAGGCGGATACCTTTGGGGATATTGCTATTGCTTTGCTTCACTGGCCCATCTCTCTTCTCCTCACCTGTACATGATGCGTGAACTATATATGTCGGCAGCTTATACATATACATATATGTTGAAAAATAGTCTAATCATCATTATGAGTATCATAGTCTTAATCATCATTGCTAATCCGGAATTAATGATTATTGACAACTTATCAATCAAGCATTTAATACCATGCATATTAGAAGATGATGAGTAAGTTTTTATTTTCCTAGCAGATAAGAGCTACTTCCTTTGGGATTCACTGCAACAACTAAACATGATCGATATAGACCCATGCATATATAATTGCTTGAGCAGAAGTGCAAATGGGGACTTTTCACTTTAAAAATGCATGATCAGCATGAATGAGGTTGAACAATACACTGATATATCACAAAATGATTGTCTATAGAATTGTTGGAAACTTACTATATCTACGATTTAGATATCTCGATAGGCCAGCTTGAGTTATTCCAGCAACAACATCATTTACGGTCTGCAAAATTCATCCACATCAAAATTATGATTAAAAAAAAAGCTTTATTTATTAGGTAGGATCGTATAAAATTGACAAGAAAATTATAAAATTGAATTTATTTTTAATTAATTTACATTATTACGTTAATTGATTGATTTTTTTTTTTTAAAGATAATGCAAGAAGGTCATGTATAGTGATTTTTAATCTAGAATCGAAAAGCAAGAAGAAGAAAAAAAATAGCTGAATGATAAAACAGAAGTAGTAAATTAGGAGGCCGTTTAATCGTGTCATTAATTATCCGACAACATTGATATAGTTTGCTTGTCACTGTATCATAGACAACATTATCCCACATCATTCAAAGAAGTTGGAAATTAGAATGCATCCAAATCAAAGTATAATTATTGGCATATATGTAATTGTGTCCAACTTCATGTTGTGAACCAACGTACGTACGTACATACCATGTTCATTGCATTCTTCACGAGCTTTATGTCGTCCAAGCTGACTGTCCGATGCACGAATTTTTTTACGTTCAGCTCAACCCCAGGTGCACCTTTGATCGGAGTTTTCATGTCTTTCAGAAATAAAGTGGTCGCCACAAACAGAAAGACATCCACCATAGTATTCCAAATCAACCTTAAAAACAGCCAAATTGCTAAAAAGTACCACCAAAATCCACCCCGCGAGTTAAACGTTGAACCTGCTCGTTTTTTCACTGGAACACTAGGCAATGCTTCTGGGTCAGAGGTTTTCCGTGTACAGGCCAGGAGAACGGATATGAGGGATGCACCGTCGCCCATGGAGTGGTGAATCCTGAAGACCCCAACAGCCTCTGCATCTGAGGTTTTGATGTTGAGAAGGTGGAGTTCCCATAATGGTTTGGAGAGGTCTAAGGGAGTTCTTGTGACATTTGACACGTAGTCTTCAACAAATCTGTCTGGAAAATCTATGTTGGGATCCAATTCGGGAACAATAATATGATCCTCCAGATTTACTTTCGTCTGAGCCCATTTTTTATTTTTGCAGTACTTGTTGCAATCAACGACCTTTAATTATATATTTGTTTCATGAAATAGCAAGAAACAAATTATTAAATACGTTAAGAATATTGAATTGTACAAGCTGTGGCTGGCTTATAAAAAGCAGAGACGAAATTGTACAAATTATTTTTGCAGTTCTTAAGAATATTGAATAATCAAATGGCTTTTACGGTTTTATACGCTTGAAAAGGGGCATGTTTTGAAGTGTAGGTGGTCATGCCAACCTCATGGTTGGCTGTGAAGAGGTTACCCAAAATGCCACTTCGCTCGCCGCATGGTTTACTTTATGGCATTGATCGAGTAAACCATAGTTTTCGTCCAAGCAGCAGATCAGAAACCCCATGCATACAGCAAATTAAGAAGCAGAGAAGAAATTATAGGTACGGTACATTTCTTACCATCTTGCTGGAGAATCTAGGATGCTTGACCAATGTTTGCTCCAAACCAGCCTTAACAACGTCAGTATTGAGGCTTGTCTTGCACCCAACGATGGCAATGATGTAAACGTTAAAGCGTGGCGTATGAAAGAACCGAGCTGCTGGACTTAGTGGCTCCTCATCATGATGACTGCTTCTTGATGCCTTGACATGATCACCCATCATCATCTTCCTTCTCCAATTCCCTCTTTTTGTGGATGATTTTGTTTAATTTTGTTTCACAAAGCTTTTTTAAAACTGTTTGCAGTCTTGATCTCCTGCTGGGACTTCATGAGTACGTATGTACGTACTATATATTATTGTGGGCGTGTATTAATTCCTTTAAATGGGCCAGGATTGGATTGTGATCAGTTTGGTCCAAGTATTATGTACGGCTCCTTTGTCGAAGGGTAATAAATGGCTAACTGCTTCCCTTAATTCGGAATTAAAGAAATGTTCGTGACAACCATCAAGTTTGGCATTATCAATATACCCTCTTGTAAATATGAGAGTTTTAAGTAAACGAGAGAGGAATACATAAAGTGACTCCTCTAACATTATACCTTATACGTAATGTATACCTTACCTTCTCCAACTCTTCTAATTCTTGAATATCTCATTTTTTATCCCTTCATTTTTGTTTCTCTCTTTTTGCGTTATTTTTGTTCAAACCTCCTCAACAAATTTCACCAAACAAGCACGTACCACAATAGAGAGATCTACATACCGTGCTCTACCACTACCATCCTTCACCGTCGTTGGCCATCACACCGATGTGTTCGCCCTCATGTGCTATCACAGGCATGTGTGGCTGCGACGTGCCACCATTATGGAACGTATTCGAGGCCTCTTTTTTGCTCTTTTTCATGTCACTTATTTTTGGCTCATTTTCTTGTTTTTTAGTGCATTCTTGCCACCATTTCCCTCATTTTTGTCCGGATAAAGAAATCCCAGATCTACATGAGTCGCCCAATGTTCCACTGATATCACGTGCCCCACCCTTGGCCTGGAAATCCACCGATCTGCAATCCCAATGCCACCGGACTAGACATACAACCGGCAAGAATGACCCATGTGCCTCCCACGCAACGACTCTATGTTTTTCGTCCTATTCTAAAAGGGGTAGTGATAGACTTACAACCCTATCACTACCCATTTACTACTTACGAAAGATTTAAAATTTTTTATTTTCTTATCATTTTCTTTTATGTATTTTTTTAAGATCCTTAATCATTAAGAAAAAATTAAAAAATATATATAATTTTATTAATAATCATTTCCTTAATCATTAAGTAAAACAACTCTATCATTTTCCTTCTAAAAGATTGTCATATTTCTCTCTTTTGCCGAAAGACATTAGATTTTACTTTTGTATTCTTTTTTTTTTTTTTTTTTTTGGGGGTGGTGGGGGGAAGGGGCTGAAATCATGTACTGATAAGCGTATCTTAAATGTTATGAATTTACTTTCAAGGTGTGTTGCATGAAAAACAAAAAAATAAAAAAATTATTTTCTGTCCATGCTATTTTCGATGTCCTAAGTGTTTTATTTTACTTTCTGGGATATACTTAAAAGGGAGTATGTGGTGAAGAAAATGCCCACCTAGAGCCCTAATTTAATGCACCCAAAACCTAGCACTTTCTTCCACGTTAGGAAAACAAAAAACAACACCCTAAATTGACAATGTTGTGAGCCCTTCAACTCCCTTGTTCCTCTAGGCTTGTTGGGGGTTAGAGTTCTAACTTCCAACCCCCAACTACTAGGGTTGTTGTCTTTTAAAAATATGTTTAGAAGAGAAAGGCATCTAAGAATAGCTACTCAGTTTGGTTTCCATAAGTTGTCTCAAGGCTCGGCTTGGTCACTAAACAACAAGCCTAGCTAATTGGAAATTTTGGCATCCTTTTTTTCATGAGAAATACCTGAATTACAAATAAATCTTATGAAAATAGATTTACAGAATAACATGATTTGATGGAATCTGTCAAATTATAAAATTTTTTGTATTATAAAGTGAATGCAACATCTTAGATAAAGTCATATTAGTTTGTAATAAGTTTAAATTTGTTTAATCTTTTTATAGATTAAATAAATGTTCTGAAATCATGTACTGATAAGCGTATCTTAAATGTTATGAATTTACTTTCAAGGTGTGTTGCATGAAAAACAAAAAAATAAAAAAAAATAAAAAATTGTTGTCTGTCCATGCTATTTTCGGTGTCCTAAGTGTTTTATTTTACTTTATGGGATATACTTAAAACGGAGTATGTGGTGAAGAAAATGCCCACCTAGAGCCCTAATTTTATGCACCCAAAACCTAGCACTTTCTTCCACATTAGGTGATTGAGCTGAAATATGGCATGTTTTAACTATTTAAAACTAATATATTTTAAATTCTTCGTGACACTATTATTGGTTTTAGATGGAAAAATGGTTAATAAGCATAAATACGAGTTGTGATTTTTAATTGATTGAAATCATGTTTATGCTTAATTTTATAACTATGATTTAATTGGATAATGTTTCCTCACAAACATAATATATTTTTGATAATCTATTTTTTATTTTAATTTATTTTTTAGTGTTATTTTTATCTACTTATTTTCAGCCCAAATAAAATTCACATGGGATCCGATTGAAACTTTTGATCAAAAGTGCATACTAATTGAGAAGAATGAAGAGAATGAAGGAAGCATTATACTTGGGCAACTGAAAAGTATACAAAATGAAGAACGATAAATAACTTTCGATGATTACCTTCTTCTTTTGATTATTCAAGACGCATGTGATCTTTATAGTTGAACGAAAATCACGGAAGCTTGAGAAGAAATAGTTTTCAGTGGTGCAACATTAAAGTCATATAAGGGGGCTGAATTTATGAAAAGCTAAAAGGAATTCGGGACGTATACGGAAAGATATTCACGTCTTCACGTTTGGCGTTTACTTGAGGCAGTTATAAATATTGATAGAGTTTTATTATATATAAGTAAAGTCGCATACTAATCTGTATATCAATACTGATTGTTTCATACTTAAAATTTTAATTAGTAATATTTTTAATAAAATCTATTTTTTAATTAATCATAATAAATTAATAAATATATTAATATATAATTATATTTGTAACTAAATTTTTTCGTATTAATATTGCTTGCTCTATTCGGAGGGGGAGGGACGTGGGAGTTGACGTGAGAGGAGGAGTGTAGGTCGGTTGAAGATTAATTTTTCTGAGAGTTTTATTCTTTTACAAGAAGTCGGTGCTTGAGTTTATTGAGAAGAGAAGTCGGTTGGAGTTTTAATTTGGAAGAGAGGGAGAGTGAACGGGTGAGTAGGAGAGGAAGAAAGAGTTAGTCGGTTGGAGGGAGTTGGACGTGGGGGTGATTTATTGGGTGGGTTGAAAAAGAAAGTAGTGGATTGTCGGTCTGGGATTGGATTAAGGGACGTGAGGAACATGTGATTGATTGAAGAAGGAGAGGTGTCGTGCTGCTTTTGAAGTGTGAAGGTCGGTGCTGTTTAATGGAAGAGGAGCGTCGGTCTGTAGGTCTGTAGAGAGAAGGAGAGTATTGACGTGGGAAAGAAAGTAAAGTGTGAGTCGGTTGGGATTTATTTTAGAGGTGCCGTGCTTGAGTTTTCAACCAAGGGAGGATATATTTTTTCTGAGCAAGCGTGCGTGAGGAACGTTTGAGTGGAGAGAAAATGTATCGGTCATTTTCCTGGAGCTTTGATTGAAGAGGACGTTGAGATTTATTTGGATTTATTTTTTTGAGGGAGCTTCGGTGAAGGGGACGTTTTCGTCCAGACCTGTTAGTTTCATTTCTATTTTCTGCAGTTTAACAATGGTGTGAGTTTTATTCTCTCGACGTTGATTGATTTTTAAATTTTATTGTTTCTAAATTATTGCATGGTATTTTTTATATTTTATTTTAGTTTTTTAATAAAGAATATTTATGTAATTTCTATAGTACTTGTGAGGAATATGATTGGCTAAATTTTCATACTAAGATTAGAGGTGAAGTTTAATGATTTAAATATAATTTTTAGATAAATATAAAATTTATTTTGTGAGATTGATCGATTGAAAGATTTTATTATTGGATATTTTAATTATCTATATATTTATCTTGATTCATTGTGATTTCCAAATAGAATGAATGCTTAAGGAATCTCTGTGATATTCAAATAGATTTGTGAACGTTTTAATCATCAATCGTTCACGCTCAATCATTAGCGACTTTTTTTTCTTGATCTTAAATGCTAAATTTTCCAATTAAACATAATCATTATTCTAGTTTAATTAAAGTAAATCAATCGGAAACAATATTATAAATTATTAGACGGATCCTCGAAACCTTAGTCTTTTTCCATATTAATTCATTTTATCATTTTAGTTTGATTCAGTTATTTTACAAATCTTCATCTCAGTAATTTTATTTTATATTCGATTGCACGTTTCTTTTAGTAATTTCGTTTCATTGTTTGAATTTATTTTCTTTATCACAAAAGTCAATCTCTGTGGATTCGACCATGTAAGGTACTACAACACCTGTATACTTGTAGGTAAAACTGCACTAAATTTTTGATTCATTAATTTGAGTCAAAATTTAGGCGCAATATTAGGAAAACACAAAGCAACACCCTAAATTGACAATGTTGTGAGCCCTTCAACTCCCTTGCTCCTCTAGGCTTGTTGGGGGTTGGATTTCTAACTTCCAACCCCCAACTACTAGGGTTGTTGTCTTTTAAAAATATGTTTAGAAGAGAAAGGCATCTAAGAATAGCTATTCAGTTTGGTTTCCATAAGTTGTCTCAAGGCTCGGCTTGGTCACTAAACAACAAGCCTAGCTAATTGGAAATTTTGGCATCCTTTTTTTCATGAGAAATGCCTGAATTATAAATAAATATTATGAAATTAGATTTACAGAATTACGTGATTTGATGGAGTCCGTCAAATTATAAAAATTTTTGTATTATAAAGTGAATGCAACATCTTAGATAAAGTCATATTAGTTTGTAATAAGTTTAAATTTGTTTAATCTTTTTGTAGATTAAATAAATGTTCTGAAATCATGTACTGATAAGCGTATCTTAAATGTTATGAATTTACTTTTAGGGTGTGCTGCATGAAAAAAAATAAAATAAAAATAAATAAAAAAATTGTTTTCTGTCCATGCTATTTTCGGTGTCCTAAGTATTTTATTTTATTTTCTGGGATATACTTAAGACGGAGTATGTGGTGAAGAAAATGCCCACCTAGAGCCCTAATTTTATGCACCCAAAACCTAGCACTTTCTTCCAAGTTAGGAAAACACAAAACAACACCCTAAATTGACAATGTTGTTAGCCCTTCAACTCCCTTGTTCCTCTAGGCTTGTTGGGGGTTGGAGTTCTAACTTCCAACCCCCAACTACTAGGGTTGTTGTCTTATAAAAATATGTTTAGAAGAGAAAGGCATCTAAGAATAGCTACTCAATTTGGTTTCCATAAGTTGTCTCAAGGCTCGGCTTGGTCACTAAACAACAAGCCTAGCTAATTGGAAATTTTGGCATCCTTTTTTTCATGAGAAATGCCTGAATTACAAATAAATCTTATGAAAATAAATTTACAGAATAACGTGATTTGATGGAGTCTAGCAAATTATAAAATTTTTTGTATTATAAAATGAATGCAACATCTTAGATAAAGTCATATTAGTTTGTAATAAGTTTAAATTTGTTTAATCTTTTTGTAGATCATCTAACACTTTTTTTTCCTTACAATTTTTATCCTACCTTCCACAACTGAGGTCCCATCTTTGGATTTGTTTGGCAATAAAGAGGTTTTACAAAATTTTCCTACTCACAATTAAAAATGTTCATCTAAATTTGATATATTGCATATCTGAATGTGCGAGGGCGATTATCAAATAGTTTTCTGATAAGTTTCACACTTTTGTATAAAAAAAAATTTACCATTTATAAGTGACAGTTTCTCAATCGACAAGAGAAAATATGGGCCAAATATAGTTCTTTGGCTACATTGCCCTTATCTATTTTTAATTATATGCACTATATTAAATGTTAGGGTTGGGCTCCACCTCCAACGCACTCAAAAAGCCTAACTCCAACCAAAGTCGGAGGCCAAGTTGGACTCTGACTCCGACTTCAAATCAAAGTGGATTCTTGCTCCTATAGGCATTTCCGAAGTTGGAGTTGGAGGTGAAGGCTCCAATCAGTGTTGAAGGAAAGAAGAAAGGGAAAAAAAAAAAAAAGGGGGAGCGATCTCCCGATAAAGACCATTTCACAACTTGTTTTCTCACTTGCAACATGATCTCCCAACAAAGAACAACTTGTTCTTTTTCGATTTTTTTTTTTATTATTATAACAAAGAACAACAAATAACAAAAATTATAACAAATAGAACACATGAGTAGCCGGTCGGACCTACCAATGATGTTCTTTGGATCGACAATGCCCAACTTGGGTGGTCCAAGAGCCCTACTTCCTTATTTTTGTAACTATCTTGCTAGTTACTACTAAGGGCTTTCGCATTCTAGAGTTTCGGATTCCAATAGAGGAAGAGAGAGTTGTAGAGTAAGGACAAGAGAGAAAATAGAGTTTCTAAGAAAACAAAAGAAGAGAGAAACGATATCGATGTAGGATTTTAGTTGGAATGAATAGATTAATATATATCTATAGGAGGTGTAAACATCGTCGTTTTAAGAGTTATTTGTTGGGAATTTGGACCTCCCAAATTCACCCCCCTAGGATCTACCATTTGCAGGAATAACAAGAAAAATAGAGAAATAATAACAACACAAGAAATTTACGTGGAAACTCCAAAATAGGAGAAAAACCACCAGACCCAGAGAAGAAAATTCACTATGTGAAAAATTGTTACAATCACACAATTTTTCTCCTCACCACACCCACAAAGCTATCCCACTAGTAAATCTTTAACTCTACACCTCCTCCCCTTTTACAAAAGGTTAATAAAGGAATTTAACTAAAGTCAAAAGTTACTAGATAAGCTTTCAACTGGTGCACTTAAACTAAGAGGCTAAGCCTCTTATTTATAACCTCAAAAATCTGCCCCTTTATTATTTCCCACCGGTGTGGGACTAAAAGGAGCAAAAAACAACAATCTCCACCTTGCGACTTTGACTGGTCCCACAGCCAAACTCCACCTCAATGAAGATCTTCATAGCTTCCGCTATCATGCTTCACCATAAAAGCATACCCACTTAGAATAAACCAATTCCAAGCATTTCACTTCGGCCCATGTCGAAAATAACCTTGCTGAAAATTATGGTGTAACTTCCACGTTTGGCTCTCCTGGAAGTTCATCAGTCATCGACATGAATTTCCACCACACACCCTGCATCAATGCCAAACCAATGCCTGTGTACAAACTTGTGGACCCGCTAACATTAACACATCCTCTATCATGGCAACTTTGGGAATTAGCGACATGCCATGAGGATGTACATGTCTCTTTTTAAAGAGCAAAATCTTCCATGGAGAGAGACACAATATTAGCATTATTTCCAGTATCTCCATTTACTGACTTGGAGCCACTTGCCGAACCTGCTCCAGCTCTTGGACAATTTTTCTTGACGTGCCCAGATTGTCCACACTCCCAGCAGACTACTTTCTTCTTCATGGAGTTCTTCATCTTCCCATTTCCAGCTGCTACCATTACTGAGTTCTCAAGTGGAGTATTACTTCCACTACTTAGTCTTCTCTCTTCAGAAAAGATTTTACTGGTAACTTCTGAAAAAATTATTTTCTCCTTCCCATGTATCAAAATAGGTTTCATGTGCTCATAGGAAAGTGGAAGAGACCAGATGAGTCTCAAGGCTTGATCTTCATCATCAATTTTAACTCCAATAGCTTCTAGCTCAGCGACAATGCCATTGAGAACACTTAAATGATCTAAAATAGTTGTACCTTCATTCATCCACAGTGTATGAAACTGCTCCTTCAGGTACACACGATTTGAGACGCCTTTCGTCTGATACAACTCTTCAAGTTTTTCCCAGAGTTCCTTTGCCGTAGATATTTCATGCACATTTGCAAGAACATTTTTGGCCAGGCACAGACGTATTGCACTTGCTGTTCTCAAATCCAGATCCTCCCAATCTTCATCGCTCATTTTATATCTGCTACTTTCACCAGTCACACTAGTACCAGTGCTGACTTCATGTGTTGGTCTGCCCTTCAATGCCTTGTGTAATCCTGATTGAATCAAGACATCCTTGACTTGTACTTGCCACAAGCCAAAATTGATTCTCCCATCAAATTTCTCCACCTCAAATTTGACAAGATTTGAAGGCCTACTTCCTGACATTACTTTGATGAATTTAATGTAGAAATGAATAGTACCTCACTAAGTCAATTCCCAGGAAAGATTGGAGGGTCACAATGGACACACTTAAAATTTCTAATCTCCTAGACAGAACCTCCTTAGACTGTACGTATCCACACTACCACATCAAAGCTCCACCCCACAAAAAGAACCTAGTGGCTCTGATACCAATTGTTGGGAATTTGGACCTCCCAAATTCACCCCCCCTAGGATCTACCCTTTGCAGGAATAACAAGAAAAATAGAGAAATAATAACAACACAAGAAATTTACGTGGAAACTCCAAAACAGGAGAAAAACCACCAGACCCAGAGAAGAAAATTCACTATGTGAAAAATTGTTACAATCACACAATTTTTCTCCTCACCACACCCACAAAGCTATCCCACTAGTAAATCTTTAACTCTACACCTCTTCCCCTTTTACAAAAGGTTAATAGAGGAATTTAACTAAAGTCAAAAGTTACTAGATAAGCTTTCAACTGATGCATTTAAACTAAGAGGCTAAGCCTCTTATTTATAACCTCAAAAATCTGCCCCTTTATTATTTCCCACCGGTGTGGGACTAAAAGGAGCAAAAAACAACATTATTTTGTCTCGTACGAGAGGGGGCTCGAAGGTAGGTTAGTCGTTTGCAAAATGCATGCCTACACCGTTAGGCCACTAAACTACCTATTACTTAGATTACACTACTAAATATATTCAGTTTAAATGTCGCAATCAAAGTTTAGGTGTTGGAACTTACATCAACTCCAACTAAAAATATCTGAGCAACTTCGAGTCCAACTCCGAATTCTGAACTTTTTAACTCCATTAGATTCAAAGTCAAAGTGGACTTCATCCAAAGTTGGAATCACTGGAAGTTTTGCACAGCCCTGTTAAATGTTATGAATTTACTTTGAAAGGTGTGCTGCATGAAAAATAAAATATGTTGTATGCCATGTCCATGCGTTTTTTAGTGTCCACAAGTAATGTTATTTATCTAATAAGCTCAGCTTGACTCAAAATACTCGAGCTCAAGTTCGAGTTTGAGATTTTTATTTATTCTTTGTTTGAGTTCGACTCAATAAGTTAAATTGTTAACTTGAGCTCGGCTAGAATTATTTATTTTTTTTATATTTTTGAATAAGATTTAATTAATAGATTAGATAAATAAAAATAAAAAATCTAATATTGAATTTGTACTATTAACAAGTAGAACCTCTATTGAATTATTAGATTTTAAAATTTTATATATAATTAATATCTAACTAGTTGATATTTATCTATAATAACAATATATTATATGCCTACATAAATTATTAATAGTTACACATAATATGATAGAATATATCTATTTTATTTATGGTTCCTAAGTATTAGTATATGAAAATATTAAATCTTATCGACTAATTATTGTATAAATTATAAAATATAGCTGTAAAGTATATTCAATATATAGACATAAGTAATTAAGTTATATATTATATATTTAATTATAAAAATATTATAATATATATATATATATATATATATCAATATATGAATGAGCTTTAATCAAATTGACAATGTTATGGCCCTTCAATTCTCTTTCACAACATTTATGATAAGCCTAGCTAGTACCTTATAACTACCAACCCCCGACTACTTATGATAAAGTTGTTGTCTTTCAAAGAAATGCTTAATAAGCAGAAAATAAAGTGCATTTAAGATAGACCTACTCAGTTTGGTATCCATTAAGAGTATAAAGGCTCATGAATCATGATCACTTAGCTACTCGCCTAGTTGGACAATTCGGCATCATTTCTTTTTTATCCCAAGAAATTGCCTGCATTATGCCTCAATTACAAATAAATTTTATTAAAGTTTACTTACGGATTAAAGTGGTTTGGACGTGGTGGATCTGTTAAATTATAAAAGTGTTTAAATATTATAAAGTAAATATGACATCCTATCAATTAATTATGCTAGTTTATTAGTTTATTTTTGTAAAACTTTTTTGTAAGTCATCTAACAGTACTCTCCTTTTTCCTTGCATGTTTTTATGCAACCTTCTACGACTAAGTGCCTATTTATTAATTAGCCTATTGTATCTGTTTGAATGATATGAACCTAAACATGAATGTTTAATCGGTTCATTCATGATATATAATGCACATTTAATATTAGTGAACATTATATTCTAATTAAATTAAATTAATATTTATCACATTTAATAAATATTCAATTACTTTTAATTATATTCTAATTAATATTAACTAATGAATTTATTTTTATCATATTTTGCAGTTCTATCAATTCAATGTTAATAATGGTTATATTCTAATTATATTAAAAACTTATATAGACATGCCTAATTCAATGTGGGGTGTTTTAAGTGTTTTGTTAGCTAAATTTGGTTAAAGCTGTATTTTAGCCAAGCCAATAAGAGTGCTATTAGTATATAATTTTGTGAATATTTATTTATTACATTTTATAACTAATGTTGTGTATATATATATATATATATTTTACTTTTAAAATTTCAGATTGATAATGTCTTATAGGAATAAGCGTGGCAAACCAAGCCAACCTTTCATCCAAACAGTTCAAGAGAGGACTATTTTATTAAAAGAATAACTTATAACCGGTGTCTCATACAAGTGCTTTTTGTCGAAGACAAATAAGAACTTGTCACGTAAGGGTTAATAAAAAAAATCCAATCTTTGCGTTGCAAGGCATAACCCCCCTCCCGACCCCCCTCTCTCTCCTTTCGTCCCTTTCCTGCATGAAATTCCTAATCCAAAATCACCTCTCTCTCTCTCTCTCTCTCTCTCTCTCTCTCTCTCTCTCTCTCTCTCTCTCTCTCTCTCTCTCTCCCTCCATTGAGAACTTTTTGTACTTGGGTAGTTTAATGTCCGCGGGGGGGGGGGGGGGGGGGGGGGTCAGATGGGAGTAACATTCAACTTAAAATTTGAGAGTGGTAGTTTCACTTCGTCAATTGTAAGATTTTCATCTTTAATATTTTGATTTTCATCTTTTCTTTTCCTAACGATTAGGATTTTATTTTTTCTAATCCCCATGAATGATCTCCTGGCTCTGGGTGTCATTCATGTTTCACAAACAATGAGGGCTTAACGACATGATTATGATCAGATGTCATGAACTTGAATGTTCGATTGGGTTTGGATTTTTGCTTTTTGGGTAAGCGTTTGATTCTGGAAAGAATTGATGAGTTTATATCAACAAATTAATCAAGTCAGTGAAGGCCTGCAATAAAGAAGACGGACATGAGAAAGGAGCAAAGACTGGCTTTGTTGGGTTGGAGAAAGCAATTCTTTCTGTGTGTAAGGATTTGGAGTATTTGAAATGGCATGTTGTTTCGTTCTATAGAAGGAATGGATGAGTGAGATTTGATACAAAATAAAGATTATGGGGGTGAAGCCCAGAAGTTGAAGGGGAGAGAGAGGTGATTTCAGGTTAGGGATTTCGTGAAGGAGAGTGAAGGAGTGGGACGAAAGGAGAGAGGGAAGGAGAAAGAGGAGGGGTCAGGAGGGGGATCTCCTAAGTGCAGAGGCTTGGATTTTTTATGAACTCCTTACGTGTCACGTTCCCATTTTGTGACGCCCTCAAATCCCCACGCACAGACACGGGGAAATCGAGACGTCCGGATGATGACATCACGGATCACCACCCTATCGACGAGTGCCAAGTGTATGTATAAGCAACGAATGTGCACGAAGAAACACGCAGCGGATAACAAAAGTCATAACTAAGTACCAGAATTTTTCTTGTTTAATACAAAACTGTTCAAAACATACATAATAAAATATTACATAACACAAATATTGTTTTAAAAACTAACTACAAAGCATAGACTTTAACTTCAACACCCCGGCGGAGCCGCATCCTCGGACTCAGCCTCCTCCTTATCCTCGAACTCTGCACCAAAATCTACGGTACCAAAAATGGTGCCGCAGGTAAGCAAAATCCAAACACCACTAGATAAAAATATATAAAACTCAAACAATATGCATGAAAGAAAAACCAATGCACATGTATGCAATATGTAATGCACGCCTCATGGCACAAATAACCAAGCAATCACAAACAACCAAAACCAAGCACTCCGTCCTCAATCCATCCGACCCCCGAACTCCTCGGACTCAGTCCGGAATCAACCAACCAGCAGATAGATATTTATTGTAAGAGCAAAATACATTTAAATCTAAAAGTAGAGTTTGAAAAATACTTACAGCGCTATATGGTATTATTTGAAAGCTCGTGGCGTTGCAAACGACAGAAGAAAAGTAACGTAATAGTGTAATTTACACTGTGGCCGTGGGTAATAAATTACCTACTTTCGAACGGGGACAAACCAAAGCTCTGGATTGATAGGGAATGGCTTAGGGATGTTTATGAAGTTAAGGAAAGTGGAGTTTGGTCGTGGGTGGCGGCGAAAATGGCGGTGGAATGGCTTAAACGCCCAAATCAGAAACTAGCTCGTGGGAGCTGCTCCGACGGCAGATCGAGGACGGAAATGGGTAGGTTAGGACGGCAAGAAGTCGATGATGAAGTGGTGAAGAGGTGGTGGCCGGAGGTGGAGCAACGGCGGCAGGCCGGGGCTAAAACCGTGCTGCTTGATGGTGACTTTCCGGCTAAATGGCGGCACAGTTGGGGATGAAAGTTGGTGGGGTGGTTCACCGGAGGGAGGGGAAGATTTCGGTGGTGGTGGTGTGGGCCACGTCGCCAGCGAGCGACAGGTCTGGGTGGCTGGACGGACGCGCGAGGGAGAGGAGAGAGAGAGAAAGAAATCGCATGGGGAGGGGCCAACGCACGGGAAGAAAGGGAGGAAAAGAAAGAAAGAAAAAGAAAGAAAAGAGAAAAAGAGAAAAGGGAAAAGAGAAAAGAAAAGATGGATGAAAGAAATAAGGTCCAGTCCTCACTCTAGAAACCAAAAACAAATCCGCCGAAAACGATATTAAAAATCGTAAAACGACTAAATAAATTAAACGCAACATCAAATAAATTAAAACCAATTTAAAATACAATACTTTAAAATAAATAAACCAATACATTAATTAAATTAAAAATAACTCTCAGTGAAAATACATGTAAAAGCGGGTCATCACACATTTGACTCCGATAAAAAGTAAATATAGGAGACACCGATCCAAAGCGCTACTCTTTTATTAAAGTGTCAAGTGAAGATTTTTGACTTCTTGACTCTTATCTACGAGGGCCATTCCTTGTCATCAGTCTTCAACGATCGAAGTTAGGCACCAATCATAGATCAAAAGGACGAAGCATGGGCCTACACGATCTCTGTCCAAGAAGATTCAATTATATTTTCAGCGGACAGACATGCTGAATTTATTGGTACTCTTAGAATATGCACTGCATATCGAAATGTGATTCCTAGAGAGTTTCCAGATTCGAGTGATGCGGAGACGTCTAAGGACAAGGGGTCAGTTTATACGTATGAGCTCGATACCCTTGCTGATCATAAGATGAGAGACTTGGTTGTTGAATCAAATGCTCCTCTGTATGATGGGATGAAGAGCATTAAGCAGGCAGATCTATCTGCTTTCTTCAAGATCATGAATTTGATCATCGCCAACAATATTGACCCTCAAAAGTACAAGACAGAGGTTGGCATGGATTGGGCGAATTTTATGATACACGTTGCTCGGGGCGTTCTTATCGATCTAGTGAGTATATTTTCGATAGGATTCAATCAGAGGCTCGGTACATTATGAGGGATATCTTGCCATTCGGGATCTTCATCACCTAATTTATGCTATATGATGGGGTCATGCTAGATGTTTCCGAGCGTAAATGGGAGCCGATGGGACCGATCAATAGCACCACCCTTGCATGAAGCAAGAGACACTCAAGACTTTGTCTCCATGGACTTGTTCCAGACCCAGTTGATACTCAGAAAGATGCACAACTGGAAGATCATGGAGTATCGACTGGTAAGACATCCGTGCAGGCTGAGGCATCACACTCAGCTACTCGTGAGGAGATGGCCGATATAGTTTGTGCAAAGATCAGGAGGCCAATATTGGCAGTGATCAATGCAGTGCATACATAGGTCCGTACTGCCATGTTTGAGTTACATACAAAGATTAATGCTAGCATCTCTAAGTTATATATAAAGATTGATGCCATGTCTACGACTTAAGTTACATCAGTACTTGACTCACACAAATAGGGACACGCTTAGCTGCAGTTGAGTTTGTGTGCAGAGAGTTGGGATTTAATAGTTTCTATCTTTTATTTACATTTGTTTTTTGGGTATGGACAATTTTTGGTGTTTTGTAAATTTAATTTAATTATGAATTAAATCTTTTTTATTCTTTCTAAACTAATTATTGATTTATATTATTCCTATTATTTAATTGATAACTTTTATATAAATTACATATTTATCCATAAGAATAATTTTACTTATCATCCCTATGCACTACACACTACATTATTTTATTTTATTTTATTTTCATTTTTTCCTATAACAAGTATGTGGTGTATAGATGATAAGTAGAATAACTCAATTAGTTTAACAAGAATAAAATAAAATTAAAATAATAAAAAAATAAAAAATGATTTTAAAATATGTAAAGTAGCATTCCTCTAGTCACCATTCAAACACTTTATTTTACGTTTGAACATTGATTAATGTACCATTCGAACGGTATCGTAATATGTTCAAACTGTAAGTCAATGTCCCGCTAAATTTATTGACTTAACCTGTTAATTTCTCATTCGATCATATTTAATATATGTTCGAACGTTGTTTAACCTTAGCATTTGAACATTGTTGTATGTTGTTCAAACAGTAAGTCAATGCCTTGCTAAATTTTTCACTCAAAGCGCCGAATTGTCGTTCGACCATATTTTATTTTATTTATTGAAGTAAACCCACAAGGGGTGTTATGGTATTGAAAGCCTCAGGAAGGGGGAGGAGACCCATGTACAAAATACAAGACCAACCGAGTTACAACTTTTGCAAAAGGAAAAAAACTAACATCTCATAAGGAGAAGGCCTAGTTTGTCTAATTTCAAAATTCCTTTGAGGAGGGGAGGAAGATCACAGTACTGCATCCACTTCTTGGTAATCAACGCAGTCGACATACGAGCTAAGAAATCTACACCTGCATTACACTCCTTAAAGGCGTGCCTTACCACATCCTGCATGCTAGAAATTAAACCTTGGATCTCATCCCAATAATCCTCCAAATACCAAATCCCACACTGTTTTTTCTCCAGCCAGGGCACCACTAACAGGGCATCTAACTCCACCTCCACCTACACTAGACCGAGTTCTCTTCAATACATCAAGCCATGGAGTAGAGCCATGAGTTCTGCAGAATTGTTCGTGCCATGACCCAATCCCTAATAACACCTCCCACCCCAATACTGCCTGGATTTCCTAAGCTGTTGCCATCTACGTTCAATTTAAATCATCCCTACACCGACTCTTCCATTTCACAAAGCACACTATTTTCCCTTTTGGGGCCTTAAATGCTATTGAAAGTGCATTCATCAGCTTCTCATATCCAGCTTGAATTTTATTTCTAGCTTTCGAGCAAAGTCCAACCCAGGCTATGGCAACCTTGATCAATCACCAGAGAGACTCCACCGAACCCACATGTCTATCCATTCGTGCTTTGCAGCGCCAGAGCCAAAGAGACCACATTAAAGAAGGTATGAGGCCAATTAGACACCCTTTTTGGGATGATCAAGCTACGAGCTTAAACAATAAATCCACTTTTTCCTTCCATGCTCTATGCAGATCAAACGGCATGCCCACTTGTACTGAGGCTCTTCGCCATATTTCCTTTGCAAATTTGCCTATAGCCAGCACATGATCCTAGTCTTCGAAGCACTCCTCTTTGTAGCATTCACATTTTGAAACCATGGGAATGCCCAAGTTGTGTATTCTATCATCTACACTAACGCAAGCATTTCTTGCCTTCTACAAGGTTACCGAGTATTTTTTTGAAAGTGCCGCATTCCAAATTCAACCTGACTAGTTCGTTTTTAGTGCTTTAACTCTAATACACTCCCACGCGCTTTTAGTGGAAAAACCACAATTCAAATTTGGAGTCCACACCAGCAGGTCTGCACCTACTTTTTGCTGTCCAAGGCACTTCTAATGAATTCTACCACCTTTTTCTCATCCAAGAAAGTCCCATGGCCCAAACTTCTCGCAGCAACCCCATCATCAAATCAAATGAACCTTTAGCCAATCTCACTTCTAGTAACACTCATGACAATAGGGGCAGACCACCTAACTATGGCCAACACTTTCACAGGGGACAATCCAGATTTTCCCAAAACAGAGGTCATTCCTCACCTTCCTCTCCATCAAACCCACAACCCTATCACTCCAACAGAACAACGTGCCAGGTTTGCAACAAACCTAGTCACATTGCCCTTCAATGCCATTTTCACTTTGATCATGCCTACCAGTTTGAACCCCTCGTTCTTTCTCCGCCAACTACACCTACCCTTCCGCCATACCTAACTCCTCTTGGTACCATGACTCTGCAGCTACTCATCATATCACCCATGACCTCTCCCATCTCAATATCTCTTTGGAACCGTATAGAGGAGCTAAGCAGATTCGAGTGGGGAATAGCATTGGCTTGGCCATCAGTAAGATTGGTGAATCTTTCTTTAAAACTCATTATTCTTCCTTTAATCTCTTTAACTTGCTTTGTGTACCTTCAATTACAAAGAACCTTGTCTATGTCTCTCAATTTTGTGCTAATAACTCATGTTTCTTTGAATTCCATTTAACATATTTATTGGTTAAGGACAAGTTGACAGGGACGCTCCTCATGAGTGGCCCTCTTCATGACGGTCTCTACCAGTTCCCTCTACCACTGTCTTCTTCCAATCCCTTTACTCGTATTGGTGAAAAAGTTCCTCTCAACCACTGGCACAAGCGTTTGGGCTATCCTGCTCTCAATCTAGTCTCTCGCATAGTGCATACCAACCATTTGCCTTATTTTCCAAGTGATTCTATTTTTACTTGTTTTGATTGTCCTTTAGCAAAAGCACACCAATTACCTTTTTACCCTAGTTCAATTCGGACCACAAAGCCCCTTAAACTTATTTAGGCTAATGTATGGGGCTCAACTCCTTTAATCTCAAGAAACAATTTTCACTACTATTTGTCTATTGTGGACCATTTCACCCGATACACTTGGCTAATTCCCATTAAGCTCAAATCTGATGTGTTGCAAGAATTTAACTCCTTTATCAAATTTGCTGAAAGATTCTTCAACACAAAAATAATAATAATACAAACAGAAGCTGGTGGGGAATTTTGCTCCTTAACTTCCTTGTGCAAAACACTCAGAATTTCTCACCGTTTCTCATGTCCCCATACTCACCAACAAAACAGTCTTGTTGAATGGAAGCATTGCCACATAGTGGAAACTAGACTCTCACTTCTCTCTCACACATCATTCCCACTCTCTTTTTGGAATGATGTTTTTCAAACCACCATCTACTTAATAAATTAACTCCTTACACCTATCCTTCAAAATAAATCTCCATACTATATAACACAAGCCACCTGATTACTCTTTTCTTAAAATTTTTGGTTGCCTTTGTTGGCCAAATCTATGGCCCTACAATCGGTACAAAATAAACTACCGATCTACTCCCTGCATATTCCTTGGTTACAGCCCCTCACATAAAGGGTATAAATATCTCGACTTCAAACTCAGCATTTATACATCTCCCGTGATATAATATTTGTCGAAGACATTTTTTCCTATTCTAATCACACGGCCCCTCCCACTTAGCCCATCACACCCACTGCCTCCCTACCCATATTCCATAATCCAAACTCCATCCTAGGCCCTAGTCCATCTCCTGGCCCATCTCCTAATTCTTCATCCCAACCCAACTTAATGGCCCACTCTCTAATTCATCGGTCCATCCCAATCCTACCTCCCCCAACTCAAACAATTCCGAAACTTCTCCTTCTTCCTCCTCTGATTGTGACTCACCTGCTCATTTCTCAGTTCCTCCTTCTCCTCCATTACTCCCTCCTCATCCTCAAATTATAACACGTTCCCAGACAAACTCTTCCAAACAATGGCAATTTATTAATGGCACAGTACCCTTCCCACCTCGACGTTGCCCCATCTCCATTGCAACGATTCCGTATGAACCTACCTCCTTCACCATCGCTTCCAAATTTCTTGAATGGCACCAAGTCATGTCTCGTGAGTTTGATGCACTTGTTAACACTAACACGTGGACTTTGGTTCCACCATCTTGTGCCTCTAATCTGGTTAGATGCAGATGGGTCTTCAGGACCAAGTTGCACGCAAACGGCTCTATCGAAAGGCGAAAGACCAAGCTTGTTGCAAATTGGTTTCATCAACAACCTGGTATTGATTACACGAAGACATTCAGCCCAGTTGTTAAGCCATCCACCATCAGGCTGGCCCTTTCTACCGCCATTTTTCAACAATGGTCACTGCTCCAAATTGGCATTCATAACGCTTTTCTCCATGGCAAGCTTACTAAGATAGTCTTCATGCAATAGCCTCTTGGATTCATTGATTCAATTAGACCTGATTTTGTGTGCAAACTCAACAAAGCCATTTAAGGCCTCAAACAGCCCCCCTCCCAACCCACCCACCCACCCCCCCCGGCCCATGCGTGGTTCGCACAACTAAGCTCATAACTGCTCAGTTATGGTTTGTCGACATCTCAAGGTGATCCATCCTTATTTATTTTCCATCAAAATAATCTTCGCATCTTCATTCTCATCTATGTAGATGACATCATCATTACCTTTTCATCCTCTGAAGCTAATGATACTCTGATAGCTGCTCTAGGCCAAGCTTTCCAAGTTTCTGATTTAAGGCAACTTTCTTATTTTCTAGGCTTAGAACTCAATTACATGCCTAATGTAATTCTTATGTCACAAAAGAAATATATCATTGACTGTTGTGAATTGTTGAAAAGAGAGAGCCTCCAAAAGAGAGAATGAGAGGTTCCGTGTTATTCCATACTAATGAACTTAGAAATATCCCCATATATATAGGGTACAAAAGTCTTAATTGACGACTAAGACCTGGTCAATAATGACGGCTAAATGTGGTCATACAATACAAGTTGGTTTATAACACTCCCCATTTGGATGACCATATTTAAAGAATATATCTCGTTAAAACCTTACCAGAGAAAAACCCTATGGGAAAAAATCAATGTCGAAGCAAAAAGAGTACAATATTCATGTGTACCGCCAAGTGCTTTAAGATTGCCTCATTAAAACCTTGCAAAGAAAAACCTAGTGGGATAAAATCTTAGCGAAGAAAAAAGAATACAATCAGCATAAGTCTTCAAGACATTAATCCCCCTAAAAAGTGCATGATAATAAGTCTTCAAGTCTCCGCATTCCAATGTTCTGCATAATCTTTTTAAATGTTGTAGTTGGTAATACTTTAGTGAATAAATTTGCCAAATTATCACTTGACCGTATCTGCTTGATATCAATTTCACATTTCTCCTCATGAATTGCAATGATCTTCTTGTGTGGATTTGAAAGATAACCTGCATTCGTATATCAACTAATTGTGGACTTGATCCAAATAATCACATATTCAGGGCTTCAATTGAACTGGAAATAAGGTACTTCAGAACTAAGAATTTTTTCATCGTCTTCACAAGGACGAAATGGTTCTTTCTGCTCATCAAATGATCAAGCAATCATTGGAGTACTCAGGGATGAGCTTTGTCCATATAAAAGTACTTCAAAACTTTATAATGAAAGGCCTTTGTTTTGATGCATCTTAATATTATGTACAAATTCTTTAAATAATGTAGTTGATAATGTTTTGGTAAACAAATTCACCATATTGACTCAAGATCATTAAATTCACTACTCTTCTGGAGTTGTTTTCTTCTGGAGTTCTTGTAAATAATATAGTTAGTGGAGAATTTATCAAAATTAAGTCGCTAACCTCATTCTTCAACAAAAATGGTGGCCATCTTTTTAGACCACGCATCGCAGGACTTACAGCTCTTCTGTAGCTGTCAAGCCCCGCAGGGATATGATGTTATATCTCTTGTCTCTTGTAGAGAGATGCTTCACGAGATATGCTGTGAAGTAATAGAGATGCTTTGTCATAATTTTCTCTATAAAAGAGATATTCAGCTCATCTTCATTCGCATCTCATTTTCATCACTTTTCTGTAATTAGTTTGCATTCTTACTCTGTAATGACTTGGCAATCTTCTCATGGCCAATATATGAGGTATTCTGCACTTCGTTCACTAGTTATTTTTACTTCTACAGTAGGTGCTATAATGCAATACAATAATGATCTGACTAATAAGTCAAATAATGAAGCTATCTACGAGCTTGTGGGTCTCAATACCCGATACTCATAATCCATTGTCGCATTTTCTTAGATACTACAATCCAAAACTTGTGGGGTTGAAAAACTCCACGATAATATTTCTATCCTTCAGCGACTTCTTCTAGAATCCAACATGAATATAGGAACAATAAAGTAAGAGAATAGGAATTTAAAATCCTTGCTTAAATCTTCTTTTCGATTGCTTACTCATTTAGATAAGGATGTCATGCAAATTGAAGAACAAGAGTGTTTAAAGAACGAGGCGAAGAGCCTCAAATTTCTGTAATTTTGTTTCGAGATAATAAAATAATATTTCACAAATATTCATATTTGTATTTCTATCTTCTAGTAAATGTTCTGTGTGCTCCATTTTATTTCTCCTTTAACAATGCACACTTCTTACAAAACCGTAATATGAATCTGAAATACTAATTGTATTTAAGAGATGGTATTTCAAAACTAATAATTTCATTCATCTCTCCCTTGAAGCCGCAAGGGTTTCAGATTTATATTTCAAATATGTGTAGTTTTCATGAGTTCTTCTGGAACTTCAATGATATTTAGATCATCTATATAAACTGCAATAAGTTAATATGGATATTGAAAATATATTGACAATATCTTGTTCAACGTGTATTTGGATTGTTTTAGATCATATAAGGATTTTTGAAACTTGATAGAATAAGTACTTTATGACTATATGCTTCAAGCATTTCATATCTAGTAATCCATATAAATATGCAATGAATCATGCATATCCAAACTCTCGGTAACTTTCAAACTAATAAAAACCTCAATATAATTTCAACCACTTTAAAAGCATATCAATATTGTTTCTGCGAGAAACCGACTTGTGATTTATATATCACATTTTTAAATTAGAAACTTCAGGCATTTTATATCATTTATATAAATATCCATTGATATTCAACAAACATCACATCTTTAGGTGTTTGGACTACGGGTCCATATGTATCACATTTTACTAGTGATATCAATTCTGTAGGAATTGTCTGCGAGAAACTGACTCGTGATTTATATATCACATTTTCATTTATTTTATATAAATACTCACTGATATTCAACAAGCATTACCTCTTTAAGTGTTTGGAATACAAGTCCCTATGCATCATATTTTACTAGTGATATGGAATTGTTTCTTTCAAATTTGGCCAATATTTTTACATCGGTATTTTTCGATGGTTCTTGATTTACTTTCTTCATTACTTCTGGTAATGTCAATTGTCATCTTATATGAAAATACGTTGTCGACAACAATTTTATTTCTATCCAGAATTTCTTCAATATTCATGAAATGTATCGAGATCTCGTTATTTTCATATACCTATCCCTCTTTAAGCGAAGACATTTCATGAAAAAACCTCTTCAGGAGGCACTCTTTAGGAAGTTTATACTCTTCAAGAGTTTATATGGGAGAATTTTATACAAAAAATTTAGATGGATCTTATTACTTGTTTTGTGAGTACGGTCTCTTCAGGAGCACCAAATTATTTGTGCTTTTCTCTTTCAAGATGTTTTATCTTTTGTATCAATAGGTCTCACATGCTTTTAGACATGTCTTATGTTCATTAGACTGCTAAATTTCTTAATTGTCTCACGAGGACTTAATCCTCGCTAGGATTTCAGAACTAGAATATGAGACATCTTTATCTTATTGCATCCATAATTTAATTATCGTCTGAACTTCCAGTTCACTTATGATAATCAAGATAACGTCGAATTATTTAATTTTATTTACTTCTAGTAAATTTTTCTTTCCATTCCTGGTGGTGAGACTTTATAGTAAAAAAATCTTCTGGTTCTTTTATGGACATCCATATGAAATTTATTCGACTTATCGTAATTGATTTTAGATGGTTAAGATAATCATGAAAAGATATAAATATTTTGAATCATATCACTTTTGATGCATCATAATATTTGATTCAATAGTTGTATAATATTATCTCAAAGAGAAAGCTGGTAATTTTTTCAATACGAGCTTTTGGCTCAAAATCATAGAAGTACTATAAAAATATTCATTAACACGTCCAAGCTCTTAGTTTCTTTAAAAAAATGCACTATCCGCTTCTGGAAATCATATAAATTCAATACCGTTCACTTCAGGAAATAAAATGATATAAATCCAATATCATTCACTTTAAGAAATGATGTGGAACTATTAGGATGTGGCTAATGATTTCTTATCAAAAACTTATTATTTTGTTCAGTCACTAGAAGACCATATATAAATTTAAAATATATTGTGAACTTTTACACTCGATATTGCTACTTCAGGAGCACATTCGATATTGCTACTTTAAGAGCACATTCAAGACATTCATTTTAAACATATATTCTTTAATGGCTTTTCTCTATATGATTTTAATTATGCAGCTTCAAGTGCATTAATCCTAGTGAGCTTTTGTACACATATCACTCATTTAAATTATGAGATGCTCAATAAAATTATTGATTTAGAGCGATCCTTCAGGGATGCTCCATTTCTATGTCAATATGAAACTTATCATCAATAATTCATAACAAGTATAAAAAAAAATAGAACTTGTATATAAACTATGTGAATAAAAATTTACCACAGATATAATTGAAGTGTAAATTATGAAAATTTTAATTCACCATAGATATAACTGAGATGTAAACTATGTGAATAAACATAAAATTTTATCAAGTAAAGAATATAATCTTTAATACTCACCTTAAGGATTACAAATAATATATTGAAAAATTTACTTAAAGTAGATGACCACTAGCTTCAGAATCATCAGAACCTTCATGCAACTTGGATAAACAAGTCTTTTTGTGGTTGGCATACCATGTTTGACTAAGGGAGCCACATGCCGTGATCTTGTCAATCCCACTAATTTTTGGGACCGGACTAATTGATCACAAACTTTGCAGAGCCAAACCCTCACATGTCATACGTTAAACCCAATTAGCGACCGAGTAGGTTTTGGTGTTGAAAACTGACACCTAGACCAACAAATGAGAGAAGATGATGTCATCCCTCAAAAATCTTTAGTTTTTTTCTATACTTTTATCTTCTTTAATATTTATGCTGTCCTCATCTTGGTCTTTGACGCCAACAAAGGCAGTTGGCTAGCGCGTAGGTCTCATAGCCACGTTTATCACTTTCTCTTTCCCCACAATCTTCATAGCACTCTTTTCCCAGTCTAAAAGTTCTTGGCAAGGTAGACTTTGGCTAAAGTACCATGACCCAGAAGCCATGACCGACGAATAGTTGGTTGCGTACGTGCTGCTACGGCTCAACCAAGAACAGCCTCTGACGCAGCTACGACCACCGCCGGGCCCAGCCAAGCCGACTCTCCATCTTGACTGAACTGTACGCCAGCGGCGTTCGAAATCTATGCCAAGGACTACTTTCTATTCGACATTCACGTTGTATTCAAAGGAGATCCAGGAAGCATGATCTAGTATCGCTTCGGTGATCCATCTCTTGTGCGCCTCGATAGCCGCAGTGAACGCAAGCACTTTCGAATCAATGGGCCCGCTAAAGGGGATGGCGCCAGGGCTGAGACCGGTGGTGATGGATGAAGGGGATTGGACGTGAAGGACAATGAAAGCACCATCATCAGGGGACTCTACTGTATGGGATCGCAGCTTGATGTTATCGAGCACCCATCTCAAGGCGTTCATGCTCTCCTGGCTGCCATCAACAGCCATGATCACGCATCTTAAATTCCCTCTTGTCTTTTTCATCCACGCGCTGTCTCTGGGGTGAGTTCATCAGAACCCAAGAGAGACATGAGACTCTTTTGAAATCCACCATTACGTCGTAGCGCTTGGCCTGCTCGGCAAGTTTTGCCAGGTACACAAGTTGTTTGCGGGATGGGGGAGTCGCCATGTGGGTGAAAAATGGGTCAGATCCGGGATTGTTTGATTTTGAAATCCAGTGTTAGAAAATGAAGGATACAATCCAGCATAACAGGGGCATCTGGGTTCGTGGTTGGGAGCTGGGAAAAATCGAGTTGGCTCAGCAAAAGAGAGTGGCAGTGGCAGTCGATCTCATCGACATTAAACCAGTGCTTGCCTGATCATGGTCTTTCCCATGAGAGAGAAACTCGAGAACCATGCGGGGAAGATTTTTTCTCGCATCGTGCTGATAACGTATTGTGAATTGTTGAAAAGAGAGAGCCTCCAAAAGAAAAAATGAGAGGTTGCGGGTTATTCCATACTAATGAACTTAGAAATATCCCTATATGGTACAAAAGTCTTAATTGACAACTAAGACCTGGTCAATAATGACGACTAAATGTGGTCATACAATACAAGTTGGTTTATAACACTAACATTTTAACCAAAACCAACATGTTGGCCACCAATCCCATTTCCTCTCCAATGTCTACTTCCACAAAATTATCTAAATTTGATTCTCTAGCCTTTGATAATGTCACTCTATTTTGGAGTGTCATTGGAAGCCTACAGTACGTTTCCCTAACCAGACTAGACATATCATTTTCAGTAAAAAAAAGTGTGTCAATTCATGCATGAACCCAACCTCAACCACTGGACAGCAGTTAATCGTATCCTCAAATACCTTAAACAGTCCATTAATCACGACCTTTTCTTCCCATACAACTCCAACATTTCTCTTCATGCTTACTTGGATGCCGACTGGACTGGCTGCCCAGATGATCGACGATCCACTGGGGTTTTTGCATCTTTCTTGGTCATCATCTAATATCATAGAGTTCTCGTAAATAGCACACAGTGTAGGTCAAGCACTGAGGCCAAATACAAGTCTTTAGCAAACACTATTGCAAAATTAATCTAGTTGCAAACTCTCACCAAGGAACTTGAATTTTCACTATCTCATCCTCTTGTGTTATGGTTTGATAACCTAGGGGCAATGTACTTCACTGCAAATCCAGTGTACTACTCACGCACTAAACAAATGGATATTGACTTTCATTTTGTAAAGGATAGGGTTGCTGCAAAAACACTTCAAGTTTCTTTCTGCAATAGCAATGATCAATTGGCTAACATCTTTACCAAACCTCTAGTGCAGACAGATTCACTACACTAAGAACGAGTCTCAATGTGCGTGATTCCCCTTGTGGACTTGAGGGGGCATATCAACACAAGTGTACCGCTCAAGCAAATGACTAAGCTAGTAAGCTGGACAGTGACCTAGAAAACTACATCTCAGCAGAAGCTTCAAGAATATCCCCATGACCTTGTATTCTGTTATTCTTTCCTTGTAGTTGTACTCATGGTCTATATATACTGACCTTACACTCTATAAAACATATGGTGAAAATGAATAGAATTCCAAAACTCTTCTCTTGTCTCTGTTTTAACGGAGCTCAAGCTCGAATCAATTCGTTTATTTAATTTGTATGAGTTCAAGTCGAGTTTGATCTTAATATATATTAGGCGAGCCGAGCTCGATCAGAAGTTTTTAATTTTTGTTGAGCTCGATGCGAGTTCGAGCACATATATAGGCTAATAGAGCTCGATACCCCCTGTTCGAACTTGGCTCGGCTCGACTTGGTTTGTTTGCAGCCCTCGATTTGGGGCTCCACTAGTACACAAATTCATTTGTAACTAGTATGGTCTTTAACTTTTATAACTCTCTACAAAAAAAATGTTTGAGATACAAACTCTGCCTCAAGCAGAGATTTTATACGCCACCCTCTATAGGAAGAGATGACTTTTACTATACGAACAAAAAGTTCAAGAGACTATTTCTTTTTTATTATTACCTAAACCAAGGGAAATAACAATAAACATAAGGATAAATATGAAAATGATGAATTACAACTTAGATCTAATCCAGTAGACTTCGAAACCAGCCATGCAGCCCAGGACGCCTCCAGTGTACGTGAAAACTTTTCATCTTGAAGGAAAGCAAAATACATGATACAAAGAGACTATGGTGGTGCATGAAGAACACGCGCCATGCTAGGAGTGTGGTAGATAGTTGAGTCTAAAGAAACCGAGGTCGCTGACCCTAGAAACTTCGTGTGTGGCGGCAATAGAAGCTTTCTAGTGTGGTGGCACATGGATCTTAGGGGCGTGGTGGTCTCTGGGCTTCAGAAAACATCAGATCGGCATTGCGCCATACTTTGGATGGAAAAACAAACAAAAAAATGAAAAATAAAAGGCTACACATTTTATGCTCTAACCAGATGGAGGAGGGAGGGAGGAGCCAAAACTCCACCCCCTTCTAAGCAAGGTTTTTCTGGGGGCGAGGCTTTGGAGAGAAAAGGGAGAGAGGTAGGTTGTGTTATTAAAATAGTTAATCATAATACGTAAATGTTACTTGCTAGTCTTGATGGTAGCGTTCACTTTAGTTGCTAATAAATTTCTCATGATTTAACACTATGCTTCAAATTAATAATTAAGGTCGAGAGGGAGATCAGGGAGTGATTAATTGGCAAATAATTAAGAAATTTCTCACAAGCAATGATTTAAAAAAGAAAAAGGACGGTGTTAGAGGCACCGTTGGTGGCTCCCACTAGAAGTCTTCGTTAGGCAAAATTTTTTTTTTCAAATTATTTTTTAATATTTTTAAATATTTTAAAAATATATAAAAATTTTATAATAATATTAAACAATTTTTTCTTAATCATTAAAAAAAAAAGAAAAAAATTAAAAATTAAAAACAAAATGGCCAGCGGTGGCCTTAGCGTTTTCCAAAAGAAAAATCGCACAACACACCAACGTGTATATATATATATATATATACTAGGTGGGAGTAACGTGCAAAGCACGTTTGTCTAATTTTATAAAATGATTATTTGTAAAAAATAATATATATTTTATAAAAATTATTGATGTCACTTAATAATTTAAGGCATATTGGAGAAAATAAAAAAATTAGTTCAAAATATCATATAATCCAATACATGTTTATAACATCTATAATTTTAGTAAAGATGTATACGAAAAATTTAATAAAAGTCTAACACAAACGGTAGTTCAAAATATGTGTCGTTTGATGTTTGTATTATAATTCATCAATTTATGTCATCCTGTAGACAATTAATAGAGACAATATTAAAATTCTTATTTTGCTGTTGGTTGAGTCGATCAGGGACAACATAAAGTTAAAACATAATCTTTTTATAAAATTTGTGGTATAATATTTTCTATATATAGCATATATATAAATTATAAAATATATTTTGAAATTGTTGGCCGAATTTACTATTTCTTGATTAGTTCAAGGATCACGGCCTTTGTCACGTGCCTATCATAGCAAGCTCACGTATGAAATATGACTTAGCGGAAGCTACGTCCTACTACCATGGAAAAAAAAACATTTTGATTAAACACACTTGTATTATATATTATATGAGATTTTAAAATTTGGAATACTCAATAATCTGAGTTAATGAAACGTATAATATACGTATATTATACTTAGGGATTCACGTCTTATGCACCTAATACACGTGTATATGTTAAGGAGAAAGAGAAAAATATAATAACTAATTTTTAATTACTTATTATTATATAAACTATTAAGTATTATAATTATTGAAATTAATAAATCATATAACAACATTGAATGCTATCTCTCTCAACATTTATGTCTTCATTTTATGTGCCAAACCGTTAAAACAAACGGTGTTAACTTTAACGGAAAAATAAGAAAAACCGTTAAAACAAGATTTTCCGTTTCATACACACTTTTTATATATAGAAGATATATATGTGGTTTGTCATTTTTTCTATCACTCTCATCCTACGGAATGGTTCAAAGATTGCCTGTGCTGCTTGTGGCCTTGATGCTGAATGTGCTAATTTTCTAAAGCCTCCAATAGAAGAGACGGAGGAGCAATTTAGGACTCATTTTGGCCACCAGCATCCATTGGTGCTTCTCGACAACCTGCCTGCCGATCCTATTTTCTGTTGCGTATGTGGAAAAAACCGCTCGGATCCAACCTACGGTTGTCTGGATTGTCTTTTTTTTATCCATCGTTCGTGTTTTGAACGGAGCTGGCCGAAGGAGATACAACATTTCTATCATCCCTGTCTTCTCACCCTTTATTCGTGGATAAAAGATGATAGGCCGATGTTTTCTCGCAGAGATTGCACAGCTTGTGGACGACTCTTGCCTCAAGGGACCGCCTTCTATGGCTGCAAACGGTGCAATTTTGTGATGGATGTTGATTGCACTTTTTGGCCTCTACCGAATATGCAGGTAATCAAGAACAGATTGGTCATTTCCTCCATGGACATCCATTGTCAATCTCCAAGATCGAGGAAAGTAACCAAATTGATTGCTACTTATGTAAGAAACCCTGCAATGGTACTACCTATGGTTGTGTCAGAACTGGCTGTGAGGATGTTTACTTTCACGAATCATGCCTTGATGAAACACAGCAAGAGATCTACGATATCCGCCACCCTCAACACCCTCTCACCTTTCTTGATCATCATTTAATATCGTTAAAATATTTACTATGCAATTCCTGTCGCGAGGATATTGAAGACTTCACTTACATCTATCGGTGCGCCAAGTGCGACTGCAACTTTGCACTGGAATTGCCATGTAAAGGCTGCCATAGAATACGAGGGTCACAATCACCGTCTACAACTCAATTTTTTTGAAGAGCACAATCACCGTCGACTATTGTTGGCCAATGTCGATAGTCTTAAGTGCAAAGCTTGCAGTTCCACCTGCGAAAGCAATTCATATGTGTTCAGTTGTCTCTCTTGTCAGTTTTATGTTCATCTTGAATGCGGTCCATTACCATATAGAATTAAAGATGAATGTCACATAGATTCTCTCACTCTCACGATTTCTCTTGGTGAGCATGAAGATGAGACAGACGATGAATTCTACTGTGATGTTTGTGAGAACATAAGAGATCCACGATTGCCCACTTACCAGTGCCAAGAATGTCAATATGTGGCTGAGTTAAAATGTGTCATACCTGAGGTAAGACTTTGATCCGATTTCCATTGCTTTACTCTGTTTCGACTAGGACTAAAATGAGTCGGAAGTCATGATATTGTGTATAGATTTTTTCTTTTTTCTTTTTTTCTTTTTTTTTTTTCTTTTTTTCTTTTTTTTTTTTCTTTTTTTGTGCACATCATGTGTAGAAGTTGATTTTGGAAAAAATTTGCTTGTAGAAACTAATATTAAATCATACTCAAGTTTCAAGGTTAATAATGTGATTAAAATGTTTTCGAAAATGGCAGTGTTACTGATATCTTATTATTTGTTTAAAGCTTCATAAAATTAATTGAAAGTGAGCGATGAATTCAGTCAGTGATTAAATGTGGCATTTCTTTAGTTGAGTTTATCTTTCTTTTAGAGGAGTTTGGGAATGGCAATTTAAGGTTGGTTTCCGTACGCATATGAAACATTGATCAGTTCATTTGGGAATGGTAGGGTTCAATTACTTAATAGATGATTAGACCAGCAAATGAGCATTATTTTTGTAGTTGGTTTGTACTCTTAAATTAATATTGATGATTTGTTGATATTATCAACTTTAGAGGGAGAGTATGGAGATACAGAGCTGAGAAGTCCTCTCGGACAATTAGGTAGGGTATTGATTCCCAAAGATGCGAAACACATGATTCAAAAGAAAGAAGACCAACTACTCCAGCCATTGCCATCTTTAAGAAGTTTAAGTGATATTTTAGATTCGCTGAGTGAAGATGAGAAAAAGGAATTATTGGCTAGTGGTTTACAGATCAGAGGAAGTGAAATAGTTACTGGTAAACCTTTTGACGACGAGAAAATTTTACAATTTTCTGACGAGTCTTGCTCACATTTTATGAAATTTCTTCATCATGGCGCAAACTCTGATGAGGAATTTCCACTCGGATTACCGTATGAAGAGAGAGTATAAAGAAGTTCCACTCGGATTTCTGTTTCTAAGCAATGGGACTCTTGACCTCGACGATTATTATTGCGAAGAGTTTATATATGTTGGTGATCATATGGTTACCCCGAAGTATGCCTCTATCATGAGGAGCTTGTTTTCTAAGCATGGAGATATTAGTGTTGGGTCCGGTACCTCAAGTCCAAAAGTCAAAATGTTTTTCTTTCACGGACCATGTAAGTGCATATATGGCATGAGCAACATAAATGTTGTTGATATTACCGATGATATGCTTCTTTGCTGGTGGAGTGGTTTGAGACTCTTTTGCTGTCTGCAGGATTTAGAGTTGAATTTGCCTTTGATCGTTTGAAGAGAGTCGCACATGCTCACTTTGGTGTTTATGTCAGAAAGCTAGTCGACAAAACTCGTCTTCAACTCGACAGAGATATTGAGGCACTCACAGAGAAACGCGAGCGCATAATAGTTGCAGAATCTGCAAAATCCAGCTTAATAGTGGAATGCTTGAGAGAAGCTGAAGTATTGAAGCAGAGCAAAGCGGGTAGTACACTGTTAGAAACTTTAAAATAGGGTGCTGTCTGTCTATTGGCATGCTGGTATATATGGTCACAACATATAAATATGAAGAGGATGGCTCGTGGAGAAAGAAATCAATTTGTTTGATCTGTTTACTCAATTTGTGACCATAACTGTCAGAACTAAATTCAGTTGTGAAAGGCATGATCCAGATTGAAATCCTTCCCAGAACTGCTACTTATCTCCAATAATAATTCGTATCTTGTGTAAGAACCATATATTCTTGTAATACTATTACTTTCTCGACATGGGCATGCAAGGCATGATGTTGCCATCAACAACTAAATCATCTTCTTTGCTATGCATTACCTTCTATGAATCTATATGGTATCAATGAGTAACATTATAATCAGATAAATTCTGTGTTAGAAATTATACATAACCATTCTTATTTTACCTATTCTTATTTTCAGCAAAAACTGTGCGCTTTAGGTACCAGTAATAATAAGATGTGATCAAGAATCAGCTACTTCCAATGTTCAGAAGCACTTGGTTGCAAGAATTAACAATGCTGCATGACGAGTACGTGTAGGGTGTCCTCAAACTGCCGGCTTTAACTTCTCCAAAACAGAGTAGTTCCGAGAATCGGGCCTTATAAAATGTACATGTATTTTAAAGATGTTGTCTCAATATATTGAGCTACAGCTGAAATGGTGGCTTCCTACAGAATATCTTCTCTTTTCGGCTTTTCCCTTGTTGACATATGGTGGCAATAGAATCATCGAACAAGAGTATACATAAATGCAATAGCAGTACAGGGAACTCTAATTGCTGAATTGATTCTATAATTTTCTACGGAGCTGGAAAATCTACACTCCAACACTCCCATTTCTACTACATTAAAGGCTACAAAAGCAGGAAAAGAATATGATTACAAACATTACATTGGTAGATCATGTAAAGCAACGAATTTGCCAGAAACAAAACCTCCTAAAGTTTCTCTGAAGAAGTGCACGATCTGCTTGTAGATTTAGATATTTGCAGAACGGGGGCAATCTAATGAGACGAGCATAATCATTAGGGGCCATGCACTTCCGGCATATTACATTGCAAAATATACAGATATGCAGAGTATTGCTTATGTTGGGATATTTGAGCCAATCCTGCTGATTAATGCTCATGCTTGACACGTGCTTTTAGTATTCCAGGAAGAGGCGGTGAAGTGGGAGGCCTAACCGCTGTGTTTGACATTGAAGGAACGGGTATCTGTGGTTGATACATGCCTGACATGCTAGAACCTTCACCTCCATCTGCAGAGAGATTGTGCGCCATATCATCAATCTGTGGTTTTTCACAAAATTTCATTGCCTTTAGAACGTAGTTGTCATCATGGAGCTCAAATGGGGTGCTGCAGAGACAACCAAACATGATAAAATAGTTAATAACCAATAAATCCAATAATTTGTGGGGGAGCCAGGCACAAAGCAAGTGCTTTGGAAGAAGGATTCGCGTAGACCTATCAATCAATGGGAGCTAAAATTGCAACAAATATAGCACACTCAATGGGCTCATTTACCTGTTGAAGTCAAAATGCACCAATTGCATATCCTCCGATATTTCCACCTCGACGGTCGCATGAGGGCGGGTCTACATTTCTCAAATATCAGGAACAAATAAAATTAAAGGCATGATAAAGCAACTAAAATACCTAAGAAAAGGTTACATCTTAAAATGATAAGGCACTTTCGACCAACATAAATGCCAGGAATGTATAAAATGGCAAAGATAATCAAGTAAACATGTGTACTTCAAAAAGATAGCCTTGATATTTAATCTTTCTGAAAACTCCAAACTGCCATCACTGCTCGTCTTATTATGGTGATAAATGCACACGAGCCATGTAAAAGAAGAGAGAGAAAAAGTGCAGTAACAACAATCAGATATCTCCTAGCATGGAATTAAATTGAGATTCACAGAACAAAAATCGTTCAAGTCTCTACATAAGAAGGTATAAGGAGAGACCCAGGTAAGTCTAGATAGCTTCATCTCTAGATTGACGTAAAGCACAAAAAGCTGGATGGCCCTAAGAAAAAAATTGATGAACTAGAGAGCTATCATGAGACAAGATATATTGATGTCTGTCACAGTCCCAGTAATATAAGCAACATCCAGCACCTTCAGTCTGTATCATCTCAGAATTTCTTACGTATTAACCTTTGGTTGCCATTTTTGGACACAAGACCTCACTTGGACTAGGAGGGCCAACTCTTTTTTATTTTTCATATATCCATGGGTGTCCGGGCCAGTTTGCACACACCTTGACTAATCCCGCAGGACCTTGAAGTTAACGATCAGGTAAACCTTCAGTGGCCCTAAGGGGACCCGAACTAGTGACCATTGGGGAGCAAACCCAAGGCCTGACCAACTGAGCTACCCCTCAAGGTTACTAGGAGGGCCAACTCTTTACACTCGTGACCCACCCATCTTGCCATCTTCATATCATTCTTTTCCCTTACAAAAATCTATCTAGCAAAGGTCAAATACTGTGGTCAAAATTCAATTTAAGCAAACTTGGATTCCGTAAAGGCAGAAAATAGGAAGATGGGATCGCATCAAATTGATCTCCCCACACAAGATCTTGAATAAAAAAATTAAAAAAAAAAAAAAAAAAAGTGCCAAAGTTATACAGAATAAAATGAAAGATTCCCCGTATCAAATTTATCATTTTTTTTTCTTTTTCTTTTTTTATGAAGAAGACAGCATCCTATAATTTTATTAATGAGCCCCCACTTGTGGCGGAGGAATATCACGGTTACATTATTAGTATCGACATCATCTCCAAACATAGGACAATGCGTAACAAAATTGATAGAGCCAAAGTTATACAGTATATAATCACTTCTGTCATCTTTTTGAATCATTAACCATTCACCACATCCACTCATCCAATATTCTTAGTTTCATTACAAAATAGGTTCGAACTGCATTGTTGTCATTATCTAGAGTTTGGCTTATTTTAGGTTAGCAGTGAACTCAGCATATCCAAGATTCGATTAAGCCAAAACCCATACTTTGTTTGAATACATAATAAATTGCCAATATGGTCCATCCAATAAATTCCCAAGATTCCTTTGCAATCCAATTCCAATATGAGCCCCATGCTCAATTTGCCCATACTACTCCCGAAAGAATACTCAGTTAAAAACATAAAACCCAAACCAATAATACTATAAGTCTATCACTTCAATGACCCAGTTGTTAAATCATTTGGGACCAACAGTAACGCCAAGAAGAGGTCAAAGAGGTGTACCATTACTTCATTCATGTGTTAGATGTCATTGGAGCAAGATGACTAGTTATTACTTTTTCACAGAAAGCACTTGTAACTTTCCGAGATGTGATGTTATAAGAGCTACATATAATAACTATCCGCATGTAAGAGCTGAATAGCATAATACAATCATCTTACATGCATCGTTAACAAATGAGATTGGAGAGCAGGTACTCGCGTCACACATGCGCGCACACACAGAGATTGGAGAGCAAGTACAAAGCCTACAGATTGATGCATTTCAAAGTTTTCATCTGATTTAAATCAATTCACCAAAGCGTAGTGCATATTTAATTTATGTATTTCTAACTCTATACATGATCAGATGACTCGTACAACTGGGCTAAAAATAATTGAACTGCATCAACTGGCCCATGTACATTTCTATATTCTGTACATGCTTTGTAACATTCTAAATCAAGTCAAGTCGGTAGAAACAAGAATGGCCTAATGGCATTCATATCTTCTATAATTCTGTTATATATTTACTTATAAAAAAAATTATGTTAAATATTTTACAAATGAAAATATTAGGTTCAAATAAAACTCAGAAATTCATTGGTTCAAGTATAACACAACTAACTCCTTTAATAGAATGGAGTAAAGTGTCTGTGTGATGGAAATTGGTTTGGCCAAGAGCTAATTGGCCTAACCACACCTAGACCTTAAGTAGGATTTCTTATATAAATTTATTTGGTGAAGATACTCATGAAAAAACTTCAAAAAGTAATGGATATTAAATTATCATACAAGGTAAATAGTAAGAAGAAATCTACCTCAACCAGAATAAAAGGTAAAGCCACACCTCCACTTGGAGCATTTCCAGAGCTGTATAATTGCTCATTTCGTTGTATCAGATTCTGAAGGCCTGTGAACTTGATGGACGGAGATAATAACTCAGTAAGCAGATATGATCAGTAGCAAGTACCATGTTCTCACTTTCGGTTTTTTTTTTTTTTTTTTTCAGTCAATTCCCTGAACTAGACATGGTTCACTAAAGAGGAAACAAGAAAATAAAATTTAAGCTAAGTATATGTAAAGAACAAATTCAAGCCTAGGTAAGGATATACATAGCAGTATAAATTGGTAGTCATACTTGTTCCTCCAATTCTTGCAAATATGCAGCTTTCTTTTCAATCCTGTTCCTGAGTCCTAGACGCTCCGTCTGCGTCCGTTAAATTTAAGGAGTTTTTTAAGCTCATATTAGATCTAGATCACAGAGAAATTCACCAAAACACACTATATGAAAATAGAAACTGTAGCCAGACCTTCAATTCTTCAATATCGTTTAGGCTCGTACGAGGCAGACCTCTCCATTGTATCTCTTTCTTATCCTTAGATATAATATCCATCGCCATGAGAACATTCAGAGCGTCATAGACCCTTCGACGGATGTTCTTCTCATCATATTGTTGCTGCCAAATAGAAGTTCAAACAGCAAAACTAAATAAATAAATAGAAGAGTTACATCATTAAGTTCTACTTTCACCTTGAGATTGCAGATATATTTGCACAGATAGAAAACATATTTATCTGCATGGTAAAGAATAGCAAACCTGATCTGGGGATGTGACACTATTACCAGGATCAGTAAACTCCGTCACGAGTTCATCTGCCACCTGGACATTAATTTAAACTCTTTAGAAGGATAACGGATCAAGAATACTAGTTAAACATGGAAGAAAATGGGATGTCAAATATGCTACTTCTCAAGGAAAGGAGAAGAAGAACTTGGAGAGGTTCCGCGACATTTAAAAAAAAAAAAAGGAGGTTATTACGTGTGTGACTTTACTTTTAAAAAGTATAGATACAAGAATTTTATTAAAATAGCATTAGAGACGCAAATAGGGTGCAAGAACAACCCAAGTAGACCGAAAGTAAACAAAGGAGGACACCTAGTTAAGAAGGGAGGAGAACAAGAACTCACAAAATCTACAAAAGATGAGAAGCAAGTATTGCTGTGGGCAGTTATTTGTTTGCACAGCAATTTGAGCATCAAGGTTTTTAACTCTAATAATGTTCTCTCACTATCTTCAAAACAATAGACGTTGCTTTTCTTCCATATACTCCACATTAAGCACAAAGAAACCATCTGCCACACCTTACATTCAAATACTTCCAAGTCAGCCTCCCCAAACAACTAATAACTCCACCACCCATTGGGAAACACCAATCAATCCCAAATAGGCAGAAGATCAAAAAAATATAAAGCCCTAGCCGCTTCACAAACCAGCAACAAATGATCGATGGCTTCCCCATCCCTCTCACATACAAAACCAATCAATCACTACGAAGTGCCCTTCTCAAATTGTCCATTGTTAATATCTACTCTAGTGCTGCAATCCATATGAAGAAGGCTACTCTCGAGGGAGACTTATTACGCCATATAGTTTTTGTGGAAAGAACTTTCCAATCGTATGGTGAAAGATCTGATCAAAAGATCGGGCTTCATTTCATTTTTTCGCAATGGCCACCCCATTCTTACCTTGCTATTACCTTCCACAGCCTGAGTGAATACGTTCTTGTGTAAGAAACTGATTGCATAATCTAATCCTAGATAAGTCTGATAAAAAGTGATAATCCATTGTCGATGGCCACTGTCAGCCTGATAAAGATCAGCCATTGTTAATCTGCAACATGAGATTCTGAACAATTTTGGTCAGACTTCCTTTAGGGCCAAATCTCCACACCATATATCATGCCATAATCTGATCTTGGCCTCGCCTACCACCACATCCATAAGTCTAGTGAACCTGGAGGATTCACCCCATCCTTGGCAAATATTTTTTCACCATGACTCTGTATGGCCCGCCCATTGACCACGTTGGAACACCACCCAACCCACATAATACTGTACCAACTTTCCAACACAGAATACCCTGGTGCCTCCCTTTCTGTTGAATAGGGCCACAACCACTTGCCCAATAGTGACTTATCGAATGCAACCAAATGTCTTATACCAAAACCACCTAGGGATACCGAGTGAAATTTTGTACCTCATCTACCCTGCTCTACAAGAAGCCCCTCTGGAGCTTCTTTCTACACTTGGCCACATCTATCAGCATGGGAAATAAAGACAAAAATTAAGTGGGCAAGTACAAAAGCATACTTTTAATCAACGTAATTCATCCCCCATTAGACAAATAGTCATTTATGACCCGCCAATCTCTGGTTAATTTTCTCAATGATACCATCTTATATGGATTTAGCCTTATAGGACACCCCAAGGGGAGACCTAGATACTTCATCAGTAAAGACGACACTCGCCCCATGTCTTCCACAGCGCCATCAGGACTAATTCTGACTTGGCCAAGATAACGTTCAGCCTTGATATAGCTTCAAAGCATTGGAGTAAGCAACATAGGATAAAATGTTCTAGGTTCTCCTCACAAAATACAAGCATGCCATCCACAAAGTGTAAATTTAGACATGAATAGCTTATCTAAATTCCTTTGCCCTACTAAGAAACCTGATAGGAGTCCTGGGTCCACCATAGCACCAAAGAGATAAGGAAATAGAGGGTCCTTTTCACACAATCCGTGAGAACTCCTTAAAAAATCAAAGGGCTTACCATTTATCAACAAAGAATCTCACAAAAGAGATACAGTGTGTTATCCACTCGTGCCACTTTGTCCCAAAGTCACATCTTGCAAATATATAAAGTAAAAATTCATGTGTTACTTTATGGGGACACAAAGTAATCCCAAAAGACTAGAACCTAAACTCCCCTTATAAAAGGGTGCTTTATCTCCACAACCAAAATGGGAAGGCATGGACACTAACTTACAAAATAGATCACACAATACACCAGAAAAGAACTAATGCACAAGCCACCTCCAAAGCCAGGCAAATAAATAGAACAGTATGACCATTTTTTTTTTTCCATAATTGTACAACCAAAACTTGGATAGGCAAAATACAATTCATTATTCTTTTTTTATATATAATAATTCGTTATTCCATGCTTAGATTAGCCTCCTTCAGCAGTCCTAACAATCATAACACCTTCAAGGTTGTGGAACCATAAAAAATATTTCCTAATTTTTCCACCAGACTATAACAAGATTTCCAATGCAAAAGAACTCCATCTTCATAATTGGGCATCAACACACACAACCAACCCTATTATTACTTGCAAGCATAAAAATGGCATCAGATAATTACAGAGGTAATTTATTAATAGAAATAAGCACTCGTGCAAAAAATATAAGATAAGCACTTCCACCAAAAAAGATAAGCAAAAATATAAGGATGAAAAACAAATCATCTAACCTCATTGTAAGTAGTTCTCCCCTTGCTTTCCACTTTCTCACACACTGAGTAGTACCAATGAAAATTATACACAACATCAGTGAAGGAGGAAACAAAATATATGTATATATACGTATTTTTTTTTATAGGGGGGAAACAAATACAAAAGATTGCCACTAGCTCATTTGAAACAAAGCCCATCCTGGGGAGAGCAAGCAAACAAGAACACTGTCATATGATAGACTTAACAAAATGCTGGATTAGTAGATTTGGAGGTAAACAAGAGGATGCAGGAAAGGTATCAGCCGTATCATCCTTTCAACATTTCTTGCAAGCAAAACTTTAGGCAAATTTTATCCATTTCGCTCTTTTCCAAAAGTGGTCACATTTGGGTCAAATGCACAAGTTTCAACTGTTATTTTTCCACAACCTCCAAAATACCAGCAGCAGCAGATAAAAGGAAACAGGTGAAAGAGAGAATAAAATGGGAAAAAGAAAAAAGCAGAGTATGTTGTTTTATTTCCATTGTCTAAAACCAAAAGATAACTAGTTAGATCTCCTTCCCCTTCTAAACATCCAGACAAGTGGAGAAGAAGTCTCTATCCTTTCCTCTACCTAAGGACAGATCCTATCATCTCCACTTTTTCCCTTCCAAACTCCCAAGCATGGTGTACAATTTAACCTCTCAAGATTAAGTATGCGCAATGCAATGTTTGCTTAACTACAGTTCAAAACTTGCAAACATTGTAACAACTTATCAGGAATGAAAAACGCAATGGAAAGGGAAAACTAACACCTTTCATGCTAAACTGGCGGAGTCCTCTTCCACTCTTATCACCTCCAACTGCACGTTGCCCCCTTTTTTTCTTCTTGCTACTGCTTAGAAAGTGATACCCAGTAAGAATATACTGAAAAAAGCAAAGCTACATGTTTATCGTAATTGAAAAATTAAAACTACAACTTTGAAGAAACAATGAGCAACTAATCATCCATAGAACTACAAAATGAAAAGGTTTGATACACATTTTCGACTTTCACAAGCTTAATCAAGTATAATGAGGTCATATACATTATCCATTTCAACAGAATGTTCACAACTAACATAATTAAAACTATGGGCATAAGTTATGTGGACACTCGAGATAATAATGTTAAACAAGAGAAATCTTAATTGGCACAGTTACGATTCTCGTTTGGTTGCACACTTTAAATCAGATGAGATGTTTTGTTCAAAATTGAATAAACTATTGGTATAATATAATTTTTTAATATTACTTTTGTTTTGAGATTTTAAAATGTTAAATTGTTTATTATATTTTGTGTGGAAATTTGAAAAAATTGTAATGATTATATGAGATAGCTTGGTTTTGTGTAACCAAACCAGCCAAAAATTACCCAATTCCAAAATAAAAACTTCACATTTCAAAATAAAATAAAGTAAACCTTAGACCCATCTCTTTGCTAGCTGGGAAGGCCTATACAGCATCCTGCAAATTGTTGCATTATGGAAGATGGTTCCCATATGTGTACTGTGGTGCATCTGGAAGGAAAGCAACGATCGGGACTTTGTAGACAATGAACGCTCACTGGATGAACTTATTTCTTCTTTGATACACTAATGTCATGGGCAGTAGCTAAACGGGCTCAATTTTCATGATTTTCTTGTATCTATTTCTTATTCTTGACTAGGTATTTTCTCTTGTATTCGTCATGTGTACTTGGGCTACCCCTAGTTTCATTTCTATTAACAAAATTTATTTTACCTATATTAAAAAAAGTAGTTAACCTTAGACCCTCGGGGACAAAACCCCCGAACACAATCAAATTCAGCAGCATTATATGAACTTTCACCACATTTCTAGAAACTCGCTCGAAAGAATATTATTTCCAACGGAACTCACCCAACAGCGCCCTGCGATCCGGCATCATCGCCTTGGATGTCCAGATGGTTTAGCCGAAACAAAGTGCTGTCACTGGCAGGTGTAGCCATCGTCTGCTCGCTCCGGCTTGACGGCGACCCTATGCTCCGGCTGGTCGACACGGATTGGCTCGAAATTGTGGCGGCACCACGACTTGGTGGCTCCTCCTCCTCCTCTCGACTCAATTGCTGGCTCCTCGTCCCCATGGAGATTCTTTCCGGTAACAAAAGTACCAAAAGAAGAAAAAGATTAGCCAAAAACGTCAGAAATTACGGGTTGGAGGAAAACCCAGAGGAAAACTGAGCTTAACCCCAACATTCAAGCAAAATACCAAAAAGGAAAATACAGTCAAATTGTGTAGTGTTCAAACCATAAGATAGCCGACCTTGGGGGGAAGTGGGTATCGATGAAGTAAGAGAGATAAGCACCAGTGAAAGGAAGAAGAGATGTCTCTGTCTTAGAGTTTCCGGGGACAGAAACTGGGTTTGTGAAGTGGGTTTTTGGGTGAAGGACTTAGCAAAGGGGTGGAGGTAGGGGGTTATTGGTAAGGTTAAAGTGGCGATCTAAGAACGGAGGTCAAAGGTTGAAGGAGATCAAGGGAACTGGGAAGAAGAGGTTGAGAAAATGCCAGGGTTCAAGCGCACGCAAAAGAGGGAAAATTTTCACATGCAAACACATATATATACATACACATACGTACAAATATACATATACATATACACACACGTGCGTATTATTATGTATATGTCGCTGCGTTTGGTTTTGAGAATTTGAGCCAGGATAGGAGTTAGTACCAAAATTTAGATGACTTAAACAAAATGGTTAAAACTCAGTATGAAATCGAACTTAGAATTTCTAACTCTACAGTTTTTCAGAATTCGACTCTTTAACTGTTAGATTGCATTATATCCTTCAAACGGAGTTGGAGTTTATTAAATTATCATGTATAATTCTTTGAACATGCAAGAGATAAGTTTTTATTAGAATTGAGAGCATGTTTGGATCTACAAATTTTCATAATTCTTAAAATTTCTTGTAATTTCATTTTCAAGTACTAGTCAAACATAAAATATTTTTCAATTTCATATTTTAACATTTTTCATATAATTCTTACATAATTATTATTTAAACACAAAAATCAATGCAAACATTATAAACTTCAAAACAAAAACAAAACAAACCAAAACAAAACAAAATACCAAAAATTTAAATTCAAATAATTTTTTAATTTTATAATGCCTTCATTCAACTTTTTATTGCTCCTTTCTCAAAACTAGGAGAGGGCAGCAAGGTCCCACCCCCTACCACCTCACTCAGCCCTTTCTCAACAGGTTAGCAACCCAATCCATGTAATGCGGAGGCGGGGTACACTGCATGCATCTGGGCACCCTTGCGAGTGTGGGGGTGGTACGAACTGGGCCCTTTCCACCTTTACCTTGCCCCGCTCCATATACACACAAGTATATATATATACGTGTGTGTATTTTAAAAAAAAAAATTATATTGATAGTAAAATGTTGTTATCATACTAAAAGATCAAACCCCCATGCACTCTCACTCTCCCAAACCTCTCTCTCTCTCTCTCTCTCTGATCTCACCCCTCTTTCTCAAACCCTCACTCTTGCACTCTCACCATCATCGTTGCCGAGCGTCCTCTCCTACATTCTATAAGTATCCCAAGCCATTTTTTTAGATTTATTTTGAATTGTCTTAATATTTGAATTTGAAGGATGGGATTGTAATTTGTGTGCTGTGAAGATTTGTGTAATTTGTGTGATTTTACTAGAGTACCTACATATTCAATCGAAACCCCTAAATTATGGTAGGGTTTTAATATTGAAGCCCCTAGATGTTTTTGGATTTCAATTTTGAAACTCCAAATTTAATTTAAGCTTTCTATAAATTAGTTTAGGGTTTCAGTCCAAAATCCTAAATTAAATTACAGATTGGGGTTTCAATATTGAAACTTCTTGATGTTCATGATTATATGATTTTAATTTTTGTTTGATTTTTGCATCATGTCATCATGTTAGGTTTTTATCAATCAACGGCAATAGATAGTGAGTCAAGTCTAATCACTAGCATTAATACTAGATCTCCTAACCCTACCAACTCCCTATCACTCTACCCCTACCCTTACACCCATGGGTGTAAGGGCCCACCAAGTAAAAAATCAATTTCAATTATGTGGTCTCACTTATCCAAAATAGAGAGTGGTGACTCCAATAACCCTCAAGTTAAGTGTAACCATTGTGGTAAAGTGTATGGATATCACTAAATGAGACATGGTACATTCCAATTGAAGGTTCACTTAACATACCAATGCAAAAAAAATCCAATTAGATGTTCTTTACAATAAAAAAGTCAATCTAGGCTTGAGATTGGATTTTAAAAAATGGCGGATGAGAGTAATGGGGGGAAATGTTAAAGGAATATACGAAGTATGATTTAGAAGAGTGTAGGAGATAACTAGCTTATATGGTGATAGTAGACAAGTTACTATTTCGGTTTTGTGGAGGGTGGAGGGTTTGAAGCATACTCTAAATACTTGGAAACTAGGTTTGACATTTCTTCTCACCACACGATAACGAAGAATATTATAAAACTATACATTGTATATAGAGAACTATTGAGAAACCAATTGAGGGGTCAAAGAGTTTACCTCACAACCGATACATGGACACTAGTCTAAAATTTTAATTATATGAATTTGACGGCATATTTTGTAGATTGTCAAATTTTCCCAAATTGCCATTCACAAGAATGAGACTATTGTGAAGGCTTTGGAGGCCAAAATATAAGAGTTGGGGTTTGAGCAGGTTGTGACAGTAACGATTGACAGTGGCTCTTCTATGAGACCTCTTTAGGGTATCTTAATATTAAGATTGGAGGATAATAAGACAATCATGGGTGATGAGTATTTATATGTGAGATGTGTTGCACATATTCTAAATCTTATTGTGATCGACGGTCTGAAAGAGGTGCATCATTTGGTTTCAAGGCTTAGAATTGCAGTGAGGTTTGTAAGATCTTCACCGACTTTGCTTGATAAATTCAATGTTACTATAAAGGTTACGGGTATTGAATGCAAGAAAAGATTATGTATTAATGTTCCTACAACGTAGAACCCAACCTTCTTGATGTTAGAGATAGCTCGGGAGTTTAAAAATGTCTCTAAATTATTGAGTGAGGAGCACATACCATATGTCAGCCATTTTAATGATAATGGGAGATTGGTTAAGCCTAATAATGATGATTGGATTGTTGGGATTTTTGTAAAATTTTTTAGGCAACCACCATTTTTGGGTTTTGTATGTTACATTCAATGAATTTTTTAGCAAGTATGTTAGCTGAAAGAAGAATTGGATAAAATATACAAGAGTGACCAAACTAACTTGTGGGAAACAATAATTAGCATGTGGACGAAGTATGATAAGTATTAGAGGGATTTGAGTAGGTTAAACATTTTCCTATATGTATCTGTTGTTTTTTGCTCTTAGTATAAAATTGATAACATGGTGTATAAATTGGAATTGATGAACGAGAAGGCATGGCCAAATCATATTGCAATAAGGGTACGAGAAACCCTTTAAAGATTGTTTGATGAGGTTTCACATTCAGTAGTGGTGATTTTCCCATCCCAAAGTTGGGATAGGAAAAAAGTGTAGGTTAGGGTAGGGTGAGTGGTTGGGGCAGATTGTTGAGCTTCGTTAGCCTTCAAACACACAGTCAGAGTTGGATAGTGACTCGCTCAAAAATGAATAGCACAAAGGTTATCCCAAGTGCAGGAAGATGTCGTGTAATAATTAGGAATAAAATTCTTAGATCATCTCCTCGGGAAAAATTGTTTAAATCTAAACTAGTATAAAATGGAGAAAAGTTTCACAAATAAAAGTAATGGTATATACAATGAATGGAAAGGTGCAACAGAAATAAGAAAGGCACTAGTCATAGATTAGATTCATATTTTTAGATTTTTTTTTAATTGTCAAAGTGGAACGTAAAAGACTAACAAATTAAAATTAACAATTAAAGATTCAACTATGCTAAACAATTTTAATGAATCTGAAAATTAAATAATAAACTGAAATTAATCTAAAATATAATTGTAATGCATATTTAATAGAAGTTTAAAGAAATAAGAAAAATAACTGATATAGAATAAAATAAACAGCAAATAAAATGCCCCACTTTTAATCCAAAAATATCAAAAATACACCATAAATTTCAAATTGAAATTAAATAAATAGTAGAGAATGAAAAGATCAAGCCAATCGAACGAAGATGGAAATTGAAAGCAGTGGAGGAGGCTAGACTGTAATAACAATTGGACCCCTCAAGAAGCTCTTTAACGATGCTGCAGTTCTTCAATGAAAAGAAAGAATCAATAATCTCCTCCCAACTAACGTGCTACATATTCAATCCCAGAGAAAAAATATACACAGCACTGAAAATGCCCCAGTGAAATAAAAAATGTTTCGGCCAAAGTGCCCCCCAAAAAGAAAATTCTATATGTGGCGCAATTAAAGAGATATTATATATTTTTATTTCTACGTCAAAAGTCCCCAAAAAGTCAATTGCTATATGTGGCCGAAATGCCTCCAATATAATAAAGTAGTCTCCCCCTAAGGTCAAAGTCTCAATCTCCCTTAAAGTAGCATGCGGTGTGAGTTTAAATAAAACAAGAGGCCGATCTTTGACTTTTCAAAATGAAAAATGTCTTTCCTTTGTGCGGCGTGTAACTTTTAATAACTCATCACTTCCATTTCTTTTGATAAAGATAAATAAAATAAAATAAGAATAAGAATAATAAAATATATAAAAAAAAATACGTGTTGTACATATAAAGAAAAATTGCTCAATTAAATTACAAGTTCTAAAATTAAGTATAAACCATACTATTAACCAATTTAAATCACAATTTGGATTTATTCATCTTAATCATTTTTTTTATATAAAACCACTAATAATGTAATGACAAAAATTAAAATATATTGATTTTAAATATATAAAATATGCAATATTTCAGCTCAATCACATATTCCAACTAGTGTTTTGCTAATCCTTGAGCAAAATAATAAAAATTAATTGAGATGAATATTGCATAAAAATTGAAATTCAAACAAAAGCAATCAAACACAATTCTGAATTCTCACAAAGGTGATCCATGACTACTCAACCTTAGGAGCTATACCCATCAAGACTGTCTCAACAATCCTTCATGAAAAATTTGGAAAAATATCTTAGAATTCAAATATGTGTGTAGCTACACGGTTGTGTATTCCTCATTACTAGCTAGGATTTGTCATATGATTTTTCAACAGTAAAATTAATCATTGCTGATTCTAACTACCTCAAAACCCAAGAGACTAGCAGTTTTCACACTAACTCTGTTTAAAGGTTGAATACTCAACTCTCAAAGTTAGGGTAACTATTTCTAGCCCTTTACTTAGGAAAGTTCACTAAACTGCATTTATCTTCTTCTTCTTCTTTTTTCTTGATTCTTTTCGAATCTTGTTTTTTCTTTTTTTTCTCCTTTTTTTTTTAGCATGGTTATGTAGTCCTGCAGTTTACTTTTTCTGTATTAAATTAGTGAACAGTAAATGATGAACACTACATGCGTAAGCATGTACAAAGTGTCCTTCAAACTTTTCCCTTCATTCTATATAAATGTTACCAAGTCTCATCTCAATAAGTATAGCAACCCGATGTTTCAAATCATATATCAACAAATATGATGCATCAGAAATCATACTCTATGTTTAAGGTTGAAAATAAATCTTCACAAAATAATTCTGTTCAACCACTCCACCAAGGTACTCAAATTTCACAAGGTACTAGAAATGAAGTGTGTGTCAATCATATATGTATCAATACACATCATATTAGTGCAATTTTTTTTAAACTATGCACACACGTTACCCCCAACTAGTAAAAGACATGGTTCTCAATGAATCGAATGAAATAAAACAAAGTGCACAATGATAAGTAAGTAACACGGACAACCAATCATGTGATATAAAGTGAAAGCAAAACAAAAAATATAAATAAAAGATAAAATGCAAGGAAAGAAATAAATAATTAATTGAATCAAAATCAAAAAACTTCACCGGGGTCTTGCATAAGCAAGGTCTCTTCGTTTGGATCAAAGGCAGTCATAAACAGCTTTAGACGTTATCCATTGATAGTGAAGCTATTGCCATTCTTCAGATTGAAAATGTCTACCGCCCCGTGAGGATGAACCTCCTTTGTAATGTACAGCCCACTCCATCGCGAATTTCAGCTTCCTGGAAAAAAGATGTAGTCTTGAATTATAGAGGAACACTTTCTAATCAGGGACAAATGTTTATCATGGATCCTTTTGTCATGCAAGGCCTTCATTCGCTCCTTTGCCAAGTGAGAATTGTCGTAAGCCTCACTCCTTGCTTCATCAAGCTCTGAAATCTACAGCTTTTTTAAACCTTTGGCAACATCAAGTGAAAAGTTAATTTGCTTAATAGCTCATAAAACATGATGCTAAATCTCAATAGGTAAATGATAAGCCCAACCATAAACTAATCTATAAGGTGACATCCCTAAGTTAGTTTTGAATGTAGTCCTATAAGCCTAAAAAGTATCAACCAGTTTTCCAACCCAGTCCTTCCTAGTGGGACAGACTGTTTTTTCAAAAATAAGTTTGATCTCTCTATTGGCCAACTCAGCTTGATCATTAGTCTGGGGTGATATGGAGTAGAGACTTTATGGGTCACTCCATATTTCTACATAAGTTTTTAAAAATGTTTGTTATAAAAATGTGAACCCCTATCACTAATAATCGCCTTGGGCATGCCAAAATATGCAAACAATTCTTTCAAAAAACGGATGACAACCTTATGATCATTTGTTCTACAAGGTATGGCCTCTACCCATTTTGAAACATAATCCACAGCAACTAAAATATAAGAATTCTCAAACAAATTTGGGACTTCATCCCATAAAGTCAATCCCCCAACAATCAAATATCTCAAGTGTAAAAATAGGGGAAAGAGGTATCATGTTATGTGCTGTGATTTTTTCAAGTTTCTAACAAGACTCACATGCCTTACAAAAAGACTCCACATCTCTAAAAATAGTGGGCCAGTAGAGTCTACTTTGTAAAATTTTGACAACAGTTTTCTTAGTTGCAAAATGGCTTCCATAAGCTCCAGTATGGAAAAAGTGAAAAACAGAGGTAAACTCATCATTAGGAATACATTGACACACCAACTGATCAGCACAATATTTAAAAAGATAAGGAGTGTCGAAGTAATAAAATTGTACCTCTGCAAGGAACTTACACTTGTCCTGAGCTGTCCAATACTCTGGCATTTGATCAATGACAAGGTAATTCACAATGTCCGCAAACCATGAAGTGCGTGACACTGCAAAAAGATGCTCATCTGGAAAAATCTTCATTCAAGTGAGGAATAGATGTAGACACATCAAGTAGCTGCAGTCGTGACAAGTGATTGACTACCACATTCTAAACTCCCTTCTTATCCTGAATAGTGATGTCAAATTCTTGAACTAAAAAAAATCTAATGTATCAACCTGGGTTTAGCATCCTTCTTTGCCAATAAATATTTAAGAGTAGAATGGTTAGGAAAAATGATAACATTAGACCCAATAATATAAGAACGAAATTTATCTAAAGTAAACACAATAGCTAATAACTCTTTCTCGGTGGTAGTGTAATTTCTCTGCGCATCATTCAAAGTTCGACTTGCATAATAAATGACCGTAGGCTTATTGTCCACTCTTTGGCCAAGAACGGCACCAAGAGCGAAATCACTAGTATCAGTCATAATTTCAAACAGCAAGTCTCATCGAAGAGTTTGCATAATAGGTGCAACTGTTAAGTGTTCCTTCAGAGTCTCAAAAGTATGTTGGCACTAATCAGTCCAAACAAAAGTAGTATCATTTTGCAACAAAGTACATAATGATTTTGCAATACTACTAAAGTCTTGAATGAAACATCGATAGAAGCTAGCGCGACCAAGAAAAAAACGAATATCCTTCACTATCTTAGGAATAGGCAGTTGAGATATTAATTTTATCTTGGCCCTGTCAACCTTTATACCACGTTCAGAAACTAAATGCCCAAGTACCAAACCATTAGTAACCATAAATTGATATTTCTCTCAATTTAACAATAAATTCTTTTCCTCACATCTTCAACACAGCAACAAGATTTTTTAAACAGACGTCAAAAGATTTACCAAACATAAAAAAATCATCCATAAAAACCTCACACATATCATCAAGCATATTAGAAAAAATACTTATCATACAGTACTAAAAAGTAGCAGGTGCATTATATAAACCAAATGACATTCTTCTGAAAATAAAAGTACCAAAGGGACAAGTGAAGGTGGTCTTCTCTTGATCCTCTAGTGCTATGGCTATTTGATAATAACCAGATAAGCCATCCAAGAAATAATAAAAAGCATTACCCGTTACTTTTTCTAAAATCTGATTTAGGAAATATAATGGGAAGTGATCTTTTTGACTAACCGAGTTCATACACATTCTCCAATCTGTTACCTTCCTAGTCGAGATCAACTCACCATTAGCAAAATTCAATAATAGTTAAACTAGTTTTTTTGTACTACCTGTGTTGGACTTACCCACTTGCAGTCAGAGATAGGATAGATGATGCACATAGCTAACAATTTCAATACTTCATTTTTCACCACCTCTTTTATGGTATGATTCAACATCCGCTGTGCATCATGAACTAGTCTCGCATCTCCTTCTAGAATAATGTTGTGGGTACAACTTGAAGGATAAATACTTTTAATGTATGCAATAGTCCAGCCTATTGCTCCTCGATGATGTCTTAGCATTGTTAATAATTCTGTTTCCTACTTCAAAATGAGCTGAGAAGAAATGACCACTGGAAATGTATCCTCAATTGGACCCAGAAAAATATACTTTAAGTTCTCGGGTAATGGCTTCAACTCTAGTATTGAGATTTCTTTCTCTGATGACTTCATGGCTCCTGGTAAATCAATAGCTTTAAAGATTGGCCTATGTCAATTACTCGTGTAACTCACATTTGATAACTGAAGAGACCCAGTCGACTCTGTCAACTGCCCATCTGATTCTATCAATTCTAATAACGTAAGAATTGTCTCAACAAGAACCTCAGACTGCTTAGGAAAACCATCCTCAGATGCACTCTCAGAATCAAATACTGATAACAACTCTAAAACGTCAAAATCATATATCATATCAACAGCATGCACATTTGAATCATCGCATCTACTAGGCATCTTGCAAACATTGAGCACATTCATCTCTAATGTTATATTCCCAAAATTGAGCTTCAGTACTCCATTTCGACAATTGATAAGTGCATTCGAAGTAGCAAGGAATGGGCGTCCAAGGATGACAGGTGCACGGTGAATAGTAGAGACTGATTGTTGCATGTCAAGAACTACAAAATTCACTGGGTAATAAAATTTGTCCACCTGGACCAGCACATCTTTAACTGTACTACTCGACACTTTAACTGATCTGTTAGTCAACTGTAGCATGATGGAAGTCTTTTTCAGCTCACCCAATCTCAACTGCTCATATACTGAGAATAGTAGTAAGTTTACACTACTCCCCAGATCAAGTAGAGCCCTCCCAATGTGTAACTCACTATCATAATGGAAATGTAGGGAGAGCCGAAATTTCCAAACTTTTGAGAAGTCTTGCTCAATATCAGTGCATTAACTTACTCTGTTAAGAAGGCTTTCTTCTTCACATTCAACTTCCTATTCACTGTACATAAGTCCTTAAAAAATTTTGCATACGAAGGTACTTGTTATATAGCATCCAAGAATGAAATATTAATATTTACTTGCTTAAAAATTTTCTGAATCTCAGTGTGATATTTGTTCTTTTGGCTTGCTGCCAATCTCTGATGATAGGAAACCACAGGTTGGTATCCTTTACTAGTTTCAGTCTCTCCACTCACAGGCTTCTTTGACTCTAGCCTCACTTCCTCTGTTCTTTTTCACCTTCATCAGTCTCTGTTACATTTTCAAATTTAAAACTAACTACCTGTCTGTTCATGATCATCTCAGGTTGGGAAACTTCATTCCCACTTCTCAAAGTCTGCTCCTTTTGTCATATACCAAAAGTAAAAGATTAGGTTTGAAATTTTTGAAAAATAAATGATGTTGTCTTTGACAATTGAAAAAGAAGAACCTTTTATTTAAATTTTTTGAAAAAATGAATGATGTTATCTTTGACATATAAATCTTTTTAAATTTGAATATAAAGTCTCATGTGCCTATAAATAGATCATTTAAGAGCTTCACATTCATAATATCTAGAGCATACAACATTCATTAAAAGCTTTCATTCTCTCTTCTCTAAGTATTGTGTCTTAATTCTTGTTCATTTTGAGAGAGATATAGTTTGTGCTGTATTGTTTCACTCATTGAGGAGTGTTTTCTGATAACCAACCCACTATCAGCTCTTGTATCAGTAAAAGAGTGTGTATAACTCTTGTGCATGCAAAAAGTGTTCTACATAGGGAATAGTTGAATCATCACGTGTAAGGTGATTGCAAGTGTAGAGAGTATTCTACACGGATCCTTTATAGCGGTGTTGTTCAAATGTGTAATAGGTTTCTATTTCCACCTGAACGAGGTTGAATAGTAAATTTGGATATCCTTATATTTATTGTTATTTCGTATTTTGTTTATATTTTATATTGTATATTTGATTTATAATTATTATTTTTAAATATAACTCAATTCACCCCCATCTTGTGTTAGTCATCTTGGCAACAATTGATATCAGAGCTAAGAGATTTATTATAAAATTAACTATCTTTTAAGTTAAGATCTTATGGCTAATATTGCAGTTTCATTTGGTGAAAGTCAATCTAGCAGCCGGCTTCCACTCTTTTATAGAGACAATTACTCATTCTGGAAAATTAGAATGAGAATATTCCTTCAGGTTCAAAGTCGAGAAATCTAGAAATGTATTGTAAATGGACCTTATATTCCAACAAAAGTGGTTGATGGAATAAAGGTCAAAAAGAAAGAAGAAGAGTTTGATCGTGAAGACAATAGACTTTATACTTTAAATTTAACTATTATGAATTTATTATTTAATGCTTTCAATGGAAATGAATTTAATAGAATAACGACTTGCATTACGGTAAAAGAAATTTGGGATAACTTGAAAATTATTTATGAAAGAACTTCGCAAGTCAGGGAATCAAAAATTTATATTCTTACTTATGAATATGAAATGTTTAAGATGAATAATGATGAATCTATTTCTAATATGCACACTCGTTTTACTAATATCATAAATAGCTTGACAGCTCTTGGCAAAATTTATTTCAAGATGGAGATAGTAAGAAAAATTCTCAACTCACTACCAAAACACTGGGAATTAAAAGTGACAGCGATTTTTAAAGCTAGAGACCTCAAGAAACTCGAAGTGAATGAACTCATCGGGTCACTTATCACCCATGAGTACACATTGAAAAGAGGAGAAGAAGAAGGAAAGCTAAAGAAGAGCTTGGCACTTAAAGTTGTTCCTCATGAAAGTAAAAGTGATGAAGATGAGAAAAATGAAGATAAAGATGAAAAAGTTGAAATGATAACAAGAAAAATTCAGAGGTTCTTAAAGAAAAATAAAACTCTTTCGAGGAAATCCTTAAAAAAGTTTTCCAAGAAAGATTCAGGTAAAAATGACACTTTAATTTGTTATAAATGCAATAAGCCTGGTCATATCAAGCCAGATTGTCCTCTGCTAAAGAAAGATCGAAACAATGGCAAGAAAACAATGAAAGTTACATGGGATGTTTCAAGTAGCTCAGATAGTGAAGCAAACAATGGAGAATCAGCAAATCTTTGTCTTATAGCTAAAGATGACATTCAGGTAACAAATCTTGATAATATTGAAGATCCTTCACATGAAGAATTGCAAAATGTTTTAGAATACTGCTTTGAAAAAGAAAAATTCTTCTTTAACAAACGAAATTGATATTTTAAGAAAAGAAAGTATCGTTTTGAAAGATGAAAATCTTGAGTTTAAGAAGAAGAAAACTAATTTAAAAAATATTATTGAAAACTTTACAAATGGAAAAAGAAATTTTGAAAAACTTTTTAGTAGTTAAATATGTGTTTTTGACAAGGCAGGCTTGGGATATATGCCAAAACAAAAATACAAACCTTATAAAAACTTCTTTGATAATCCTTCTACCTCAAAATCTAATATTCAAAATTCTTTTCATAAAAATAATTTTATCAAAAAAAGATACTATTATAATCATTCAAGTTTTTTATAGATGTCACATGCTATTTACAATTTTTGTAATAGAAATGATCATAATTATCATACTTGTCCTATTAGAAGAAAGCATACAATGACTATTAGGGTCATATGGATACCTAAAAATCTTGTTTCTTTTAATACTAATAAATAAAGGACCCAAAGAACTTGGGTATCAAGAAAAATCATTTTAATTGTTTTTATAGGTATGCACGAAGTCCTCCACAAGCAAAAACAAATAGTTTTTAGATAGTGGATGTTCAAGACACATGACAGGAGATAAGACCAAATTCTTTAATCTTAAATATAAAGAAGAAGGACACGTGACATTTGGAAACAATTCGAAAGGAAAATCGTGGAAATATATAAAATTGGTAATAAATCTTCTCTCATAATTGAAGATGTTCTACTTGTTAAAGGTCTAAAACTTATTTTTTTGAGCATAAGTCAATTATGTGATAAAGGATTTACAGTTACTTTCAAAATGAATAAGTGCATTATTTTAAATGATCATAATTGTAATATTTGTTTTATTACTTTTAGAAGCAATAATGTTTATACAATCGATTTTGAAGAAATTACCTCACAAGATGCTATTTGATTTTTAGTTCAAAATAAAACTAGTTAGCTATGGCATAGAAGATTAGGTCATGCCAACATGAAACTTATTTCCAAACTTTTAAAAAATGATCTTGTGAGAGGTTTACCAAAAAAAAAAAAATTCTTAAAGACAAGATTTGTGATGCATGCCAATTTGGTAAACAAACAAAAACTTCTTTTAAAACCAAAAAACATATTTCCACTACTAGACCATTGCAACTGATACACATAGATCTTTTTGGACTAAATAGAGTTGCAAGTCTATGAGGAAAATATTATGCATTTGTTATTATTGATGATTTCTCTAGATATACTTAGATCATCTTTCTTACTCAGAAAAATGAGGCACATAATGCCTTTATCAACTTATGCAAGAAAATTCAAAATGAAAAGGCTTATACAATTTCAAGTATCCGAAATGATAGGGGAAAATAGTTTGTTAATAAAAATATTGAAATATTTTGTGATGGAAATGGTTTTGTGCATAATTTTTCTACTCCTCGAACTCCTCAACAAAATGGGGTAGTAGAGAGGAAAAATATATCTCTTCAAGAGATGGTAAGAACAATACCCAATGAGAACAACTTGCCTAATTATTTTTGGGCCGAAGCGGTAAGTACTGCATGTTATGTTATAAATAAAGTTATGTTAAGGTCTAAATTAGATAAAACCCCCTATGAGCTTTAAAATGAGAAAAAGTCAAACATTGGTTACTTTCATATATTTGGATGCAAATGTTTTATTTTGAATGATAGAAATAATTTAGGTAAGTTTGATGCAAAATCTGATGAAGGTATCTTTCTAGAGTATTCTACTAATAGTAAAGTTTATAGAGTATTCAATAAAAAGACTTTGACTGTACAAGAATCTATGTATGTAGTATTTGATGAATCTAATTATCCACTCTCCAAGAAATCTATTGATGAAGAAACAGAGGTATAAATAATACAGAAAGTCTCAATCTCAATAAAGAGAACACAATAAAAGAAGTTCAACATGGAGCCATCAGGAAAGATCATCAAAATTTAATACAAGATGCAACCAAACAGTGAAAATTTGTGAAAGATCACCCAGTGGAAAAAATTTTGAGAGAAGCTTCACGAGGTGTAAGTATTCAATCATCTCTTAGAAATATTTGCAATCATACTGTTTTTCTATCTCAGATTGAATCCAAAAATATTGATGAAGTACTTCTTGATGAATTTTGGATTCTAGCTATGTAAGAATAGTTGAATCAATTTGAAAGAAATGATGTTTGGACACTTATTCCTAGACCCAAAAATCATATTATTATTGAAACAAAATGGGTTTTTAGAAATAAGAAAGATGAGTCCGGAATTATTACTAAAAATAAGGCTCGACTTGTAACTCAAGGTTTTAATCAAGAAGAATGAATCGATTATGATAAGACATATGCACCAGTCGTAAAATTAGAAGCTGTTCGAATGCTACTTGCATATGCTTGTTATAAAAATTTTAAACTTTTTCAAATAGATATTAAAAGTGCTTTCTTAAATGGTTTTATAAATGAAGAGGTATATATTGAGCAACCTCCAGATTTTGAAAATCATATTTCTCCAAATCATGTTTTCAAACTCACAAAAACACTATATGGACTCAAACAAGCTCCTAAAGTTTGGTATAAAAGACTCAGTGGTTTCTTGATTGAAAAAGGTTTTTCAAGAAGAAAAATCGACACAACTCTTTTCATTAAATATGAAAATGATGATATTCTGATTCAGATTTATGTTAATGATATAATATTCAGTGCTACAAATGAAAATATGTGTCAAGTTTTTGCTAAGACTATGTAGGAAGAATTTGAGATGAGCATGATGGGAGAACTTACATTTTTTCTCGGATTGCAAATTAAGCAAGCAAAAAGTGGGATATTCATTAATCAATCAAAATATATTAAGGAATTACTGAAGAAGTTTGGAATGGAAAGTGCTAAGGAAATTGGAACACCAATGAGCCCATAAACTAAACTTGTTAAAGATGAATCCGGTAAGTCAGTTGACTCGAAAATATATCGAGGTATGATTGGTAGCTTATTATATTTAACAGCCAGTAGACCAAATATTATATTTAGTATGTGCTTATATGCACGCTTTCAATCATCTCCAAAAGAATCACATTTAATTGCAATTAAGCACATTCTTAAATATCTTAGTAGTACAATTAACCTAGAGTTATGGTACCCTAAGCAAACATCTTTCGATCTAATCAGCTACACAAATATAGATTATACTGGCTATAAAATAGATCGAAAAAGTACTAGTGGAGTATGTCATTTCTTAGGTCATGCACTAGTTTCCTAGTTTAGTAAAAAATAAAATTCTGTTGCACTATATACTGCTGAGGCAGAATATGTTGCTGCAGGTAGTTGTTGTGTTCAAGTTCTCTACATGAAGCAACAACTCGAAGATTTTAAACTCATGTATAATCACATTCCAATCAAATGCAATAATACAAGTGCTATAAATCTTTCAAAGAACCCAATACAACATTCTAGAACTAAGCATATTGAAATAAGATATCATTTTCTTCGAGATCATGTGCAGAAATGTGATATAGTACTAGAGTTCACAAACACACACGATCAGTTAGCAGATATTTTCACAAAACCTTTACCAGAAGATAGATTATATATGATCAGAAGAGAAATAGATATGATGCATGCTATGAATATCTCTTAAAAGATAGACCAAAGTCAATAAAAATAGAGAGAGATTTTTTTAAATACTTTTACATAAACTTAAGATTCTTAGCCTCATGTTTGAGACGCTCATTCTTTTCATACAATATCATGTCATTTTTATCCATGAGAACCGGCAAGCGGAATGAAAAATCTAATAAAGATTTCAACTGTTTATTCTTCTGCCGAATGATTCATTTCCTTGTGTGTGACTCTTGAACAGTTTGTTGAAGTATAATAATTTGTTCTTTAAACTTTTCAATTTCATGATTTCTGACTTGTAGCTGCTGAGAAAAATCAACAATAGAGGAGGAGTAGCGAGTCCCAAGACTCACCAAGTAGTAGATAGCATCGGAATTTGACTTATTAGCCAAAGTATTATTTTCTTGCTGCAACATGGCACCAATGGCAGGTGCAGAAAGGACAGGAGGTTGAGGTGCAGAATGCCTTATGGATGGATATAGAGAAATGTTAGGAGAATGAGCCATTGAGAAAAGAATAGAAGGCTTAAAACGAAAATGTTGAAAGAATGCAGATGAGTTATAGAGATGAGAAGAAAAATTGAGATGGATTGGATGAATTTTAAGACTGATTTTATAAAGATAGTATAAAGAACAAGACAAGTTATCATCCAAGTCAAAGAGCAATGAGATTGTTTTTTACCGATTGGTGAAAATGACATTTTTTTAGAAACTCGGAGCCCTCAATCTTGTTTGTCAACAACATCGGACGATTTTTTTCAAATCTCCAGCCATACTTGTTGGGTCACAGACGAATTCATTTTTTCAACTATCTACAGTTTCTATTAACGCACTGCTTTCTTCAGTCTATTTGCTTGTTGCGGATCCTTTTTAATGATGCCAAAATGGGGACAAGTATTAGACTAGAACATTAACATTGTTTGAATTGCTAAACTTGTTATATATGTTTGGAATTATATTCATATTTTTGTTTGAAAAACTAACGCACATTCTCAGGGGGAGTTTAAGTATTAATACAGGTTTCAGGTTCTATCAAGTATTTGTCATCATAAAAAATGAGGAGATTGTTGAATCCAAGGTTTCAAACTTTGTATAATTATATATCTACACATGGATTTTGATGATAATAAATGAATTCAAAGAATAAAGGAGTCTCAAACTCAAGTTGTGTATATAATAGAGTCAAGCACATCAAGGAAACAAGCATGAGCAAGAAGGGAATAAGTTCACATGAAAGTCATAGAGTAATGTTGTAAATCTCTTAAAAATTTGAAATTAGGATTAAGACTCAAAATTAATATTTTATTATAAAACATTAAAATACATTTTCCACATGTGCATGAATTTTTTGAAAATTAAATTTGAAAAATTTGAAAGATGATTGATTGTCATCTTTCACATGTGCATTACATGATTAAAGGTTTGAATTTTAAAAATATTAAAAATGATTGATTGTCATCTTTCACATGTGCATGTTTTATTTGAATATTTTCAAAAGTGATTGATGTTTTTTTTGATTTATGCAAAAGGTAGATGATTTTGTTTGAAAATTTTAAAAAGTAAAGTGTGTTCTTTTTGTCATATGCAAAAATTAAAAGATTAGGTTTGAATTTTTTGAAAAGTAAAGTGTGCTCCTTTTGTCATATGTCAAAAGTAAAAGGTTAGGTTTGAAATTTTTGAAAAATGAATGATATTATTTTTGACAATTAAAAAAGAAGAACATTTTATTTGAATTTTTTGAAAAAATGAATGATGTTGTCTTTGACATGTGAATCTTTTTAAATTTGAATATGAAGTCTCATATGCATATAAATAGATCATTTGAGATCTTCATATTCACAAAATCTAGAGCATACAACATTTATTCAAAGCTTTCATTCTCTCTTCTCTAAGCATTGAGCCTTAATCCTTGTTCATTTTGAGAGAGATATAGTTTGTGCTGTATTATTCTTATTTCACTTATTGTGGAGTGTTTTCTGATAACTTACCCACTATCAGCTCTTGTATCTGTAAAAGGGTATGTATAACCCTTGTGCGTATAGAAAGTGTTCTACAAAGGGAATAGTTGAATCACCACGTGTAAGGTGATTACAAGTGTAGAGGGTGTTCTACACAGATCCTTTGTTGCGATGTTGTTTAAAGGTGTAATAGGTTTTTATCTCCACCTGAATGAGGTTGAATAGTGAATTTGAGGATCCTTAAGGGGTAGCTTGAGGTGAGGATGTAGACAATGGGGCCGAATCTCGTTAACATACTGAGTTTGCTTCTCTTTTACCCTTACTCTTTATATTTATTGTTATTTCGTATTTTGTTTATATTTTATATTGTATATTTGATTTATAATTGTTATTTTTTTAAATACAACTCGATTCACTCCCCTCTTGTGTTAGTCATCTGGGCAACAAAATTAAATAAAAAGTAGGGAATGAAAAGATCAAGCCAATTGAATGGAGATGGAAATTGAAAGCAGTAGAGGAGGTTGGATTGTAGCAACAATTGGATCCCTCAAGGAGCTCTTCAACGATGCTGCAGTTCTTCAATGAAAAGAAAAGAATCAATAATCTCCTCCCAACTAACGTGCTGCATCTTCAATCCCATAGAAAAAATATACGCAGCATTGAAAATGCCCTAGTGAAATGAAAAATGTTATGTTCGAATGCCCCCAAAAAGAAAATTCTATATGCGACGCAGTCAAAGAGATATTATATATTTTTATTTCCAAATCAAAAGTCCCCAAAAAGCCAAATTACTATGTGCGGCCAAAATGCCTCCAATATAATAAAGTAGTCTCTTCCCTAAGGTCAAAGTCTCCATCTCTCTTAAAGTAGCGTGCGGCGTGAGTTTAAATAAAACAAGAGGCCGGCCTTTGACTTTTCAAAATGAAAAATGTCTTTCTTTTGTGTGGCGTGTAACTTTTAATAGCTCACCAGTTCCATTTCTTTTGTGCACTGTATATAAAGATAAATAAAATAAAATAAAATAAAAATAATAAAATTTATATAAAAATATGTGTTGTGCATATAAAGAAAATTTACTCAATTAAATCACAAGTTTTAAAATTAAGTACCAACCATGCTATTAAACAATTTAAATTACAATTTGGATTTATCCATCTTAATTACTTTTTTCATATAAAACCAATAATAATGTAATAAAAAAATAAAATATTTTAGTTCTAAATATATAAAATACCCAATATTTCAACTCAATCAAATAGATATTTGGCAGTAGAGATGCACCCATTTATGCAGGGGATTTATATCTTATCTTGGTGGAAGGTCAAAAACTGAATGCATCCAAATTAGGTCAGACTGCAAGTTCGAATCCACTATTAAAGAGTTGTTAAATATAATTCAGCGTATAAACACACTACTTATTTTTAAATCCATTAAGGGCCCATTTGGAATTTGGAAGATACTGAAATCAACTTAGTTCAGTCTAATTTTAAGTTAAGTTTAACATCTAAACACTCAACTCTCAAAGCACTAAATATCACTTAACTCAAAACCTCTTTATACGTATGTGAGACCCACAACCTTTTCAACTTAACATCATTTTACATGCAAGATACATAACCTTTTTTAATCTCTCATAAATACATCTACACTCATCTTAACATCCAAACACATTTTAGGTAGGTCCCATAATACTCACTCTACCATCTATACTCACTATTATTTATAAATAACTCAACTCATTTTAATTTAGCTCAACGTGCAAACGAGACCTAAAACTTCTAAAATATCTAAATACCAATAATTCTTTTGTTCTATTTGATGTGAAAAGTTTCCACACAATAATACGTTGGGTGTATCAATAAAAGACTTATATTGTGTCCATAATTGAAATATTTTCAAATTTTAGGATTTATTAATATCCTTTCCTATTTAAGAACGAATCAAATCATAATCTCTTAGATTGAGATTTGATATTATCTTCATCTTCAAATTATTATTGATTAATCTTCTGTAAATTGGGGAGCAACAAGTCACATAACATTGAGATCAAACAATACAGACAATCTCTCCTATGCTCTTTTCCCTTTCAATTTGTACTGAATTACACAATAATCCATGGATAAGTAAATAGATATATTTGATTGACTTCATTTTGGTACACATATATCCCTTATATCTTGAATATTGTAGGATAATAGGAAATCAGATGAAGAATTGAGAAAGAAGATAAAGAGGCTTCATCACTTTTCCTTTGTGGGTCGAGTTATAATAAGATGCCCATATAACTCTCTTTTATCTCTCTTTTTTCTTTTCATTCTTTTTCTTTTTCTGAGAGGTTTCAAGATAGTGATATAAAGATAAGAATAGTGAATAAAAGTCATATTTTTAACGTTAATTTATTTGGATGAGGAAGAGTTTTGGCTTTCATTTCAGTGGAAGCTTCCCCGTCAAGAAAAGCTTTCAGGAAAAAGATGGGCTTCTGGTTCCAAAAGTTTGTACATTATCCAAAGGACAGACCAACATAATGCAAAAGTGAGACATGAGGGATAGATCTCAATTATGACCATAGGAAACTGCTCTTCGCCTTTTACCACATCAATCATCAATGTTAGGGGAGGTGGGATTCATTGCAGACCATATCATCAATTACAAAAAGGGTACAAACCAAATTTGCATTTCACCGATCATCTCAAGAGTAATATTTTTTTTTTTTTTGATAAGTTCTCAAGAGTAATATTACTTACAGTATATAGTATATAAGTACTACACAATCGTTTTAAAAATAAAATAAAATTTATTATTAAAAAATAATTTTTATACAAATTTCATATTTATTCATTTTTAAAAAAAATATTATACGGCATTGCATACTCCACAATTATAAAATATGATTTCTCATCTCATGATTCTTATTCAAATCTGTCTTGCAAAGTGGGACTCCAATTATTACACCCCTCTTTTTATTTTTGTGAGGAAAATCATGATGGCAATTGATCTTTTCTGATTTTCTTTTCTTTTGCTTGTCTTTTTTATTTAATTATATTATAAGTCAGATTAACCGATATGATAGGCTTTCATATCACTAGTGTTTGTTGTGTATTTACAAATAGATCTTTTTGTATTTTAAAGAGCTCTTGAATGTCTATTGGGGGCATAGCTTACGTTGAGCAGTGTATACCTTCAATTTCGGCCAAAGAACCCCATGTACAAAATATAAGTTTGGAGGTTACAAAAATCTCAAACCAACTCCAAAAAGAAACAGAGCGAGCAACCTATAAAACTGAAAGCCAAAATACGACCAAACCAGAAATCTATACAAAACTAAAAGAATCCAATGTTAAGTCTTCTCTCTGGGGCTTTCTTCGTAAGGTGATTTCAGAGGTAAAGTTTGAGTTTCGAGTTGATTTGTTGAGTGAGTGTGGGAGTGTGCCATGGATGAATTGAACAAAGATGGAGACAGCTTCGACTGTCTGCGGAGGAAGAGTTGGTTTTGGAGTGTCCGATAGGGGATGATGAAGATGTTACGCAAAAGGGTCAAAGGAGCCTAATAGGGAAAGTCTGTCTTGATCGGGTAGTAGGGATGGAAATTGTGAGTAATGCGATGGGGAAAATATGGAGGATTAGCAAGAGGGCAGAATTCCAAGAAGTTGCAAAGAATACATTCGTGCTTACGTTTGCAACTCATGCTGATAATGATAGGATTATGGACGGCAGACCGTGGCTCTTTGATGGTGGGTTGTTTGCTCTGCAGCCGTATGATCGTGCCATTCAACCTTCGCAGATTGCGTTTGAAGTGGAGCCTTTTTGGGTCCAGATGCATAATCTGGCGTTGGGTCAGATGACGAGGGATTATGGTAGGCTAATTTGGGCGTCAGTTGGAAGGGTTATGGATGTTGATACAGCGGAAGACGGTGTAGGGTGGGGGAAGTATCTGTGGGTTAAAATTGAACTATCCCTGAAAAAACCTCTAGCCCGTGGTCGTTTTGTCAATTCCTTTGGCAAAAAAACATGGGTGCAGTTTCAGTATGAAAAATTACCAAGATTATGCTTTAAGTGTGGTTGTTTAACTCATGAGGCATCCGGGTGCCAAAATGACGTTCCTCACATGGAGATGGAGGGGGAGGGAGCTATGCAATTTAGAGCTTGGCTTCGAGCGGAGTTAGTTTTTAGACGTAAATTACCCTTTGCTGTTAGAACTGATAGTGCAGGGGAGAAGGGTGATTACTCTCCTTTTACTCACAGAGGGGAGGGGTCTGTTGGTAGTACTAATCATGGTGAAAGGTTGGTGGTGCCGGAGGAAGAACATGCACCGGCAGTGGAGAAAGGAAGCAGTTACGAGTTTAGCGAAATTGGAGTAACTTTTTCAAAAAATGGAGATAAGGCTGGTATTGTTACGGATAGAACAGGGGTTGGTAGTGAGATGTATAAGGAGTGTGTTTCGGGGAATGAAGGTGCAAAGGAAGTGGAAATTCAATTTTCAAAAGCCGTGGAATTCGATGATAGCACTTATCTGTCTAACAAAGGGGATGGTGGAAAGTTGATGGGCTTTAATGGGCCTCATATGGAGTCATTGGATGTGCTTCAGCCTGACTTGGGGCTAAGGCCCATTAAGCATGTGCAGTCACTAGCTCATTTCTCCACATGCACAGCTCGGGTTGTGCCTGAGGTAGGGGATTCGATTGCTGGCCAGAACAGCATGAATGTTGTAGACAAAGTTCAGGATCAAACTGTTCAGAGGGGTGCACAGAAGTGGGAAAGGAGAGCTCGATCACAGGGTAGCATTGCAGCTGGTCTGGACAGTGTATCGGGTACAAAAAGGTTGCATGCTGAAGATGGTGTCTTGAATGAAGTAGTGGCTGCAAAGAAAGGGAAGTGTGATAACTCTAAACATAAGGTATTGGCGGAGGCTGGTTCCCAGCCCCGCCAATCATTATGAAACTATTAAGTTGGAACTGCCGGGGGCTTGGGAACCCCTGGACAGTTCAAAGCCTTAGCTTCTTAGTTAAGACACAAGTTCCTGAGGTGGTTTTCATTATGGAAACCAAATTGTGTTCAAGACGGGCTCAGTTGGTTGCAAAGAAATTAAACTTCGAATGTTGTGTTGCAGTTGATGCTATTGGCAGGAGTGGAGGGTTGTTGTTGATGTGGAAGCATGATATTCAGTTAGAATTACTTAATTATTCTCAAAGGCATATCAATGCTTTTATCACTAATGACATGGGGGATGCTCGTTGGCTGCTTACATGCTTTTATGGACACCCTGAGGTAAGCCAAAGGAAGGTTGGTTTTGATTTACTAAATTCTTTTGAACCTGTTGAGTTGAGCTGGTGTGTTATTGGTGATTTTAATGAAATCTTAACTAATGATATAAAGGTAGGGGGCAAAGAAATGAGTGAGGGTCAGATGAATTTATTTAGAAATGTTTTAGAGAAAGGTTCTTTATTTGACTTGGGGTGGAGGGGGATAAGTTTACATGGTCTAATCGGCATGAAGATTCTTCTTTTACAAAAGTTAGGTTTGACCGTGTATTGGCAAATCAATATTGGATGAATATGTCAATGAACTATTATGTGGATAGTCTTACTGCTATTTGTTCAGACCATAGACCTTTGCTTCTCAAATGCATGTTTAGATATCACTCACGGGTTTCCATCCCTAATTATTTTAAGTATGAGGCAGCTTGGGGCCAAGAGGATGGATGCAGAAGTTTAGTGAGGTTGGTATGGCAGAAGGCGATGGGAGGACTGAATCAGTGGAGGAATGTGCAATCCAAGCTAGCCCTTTGTAGTAAGGATTTAATGAAGTGGAGTAAAAACATTGATAAGAACAGACTACAGGCAATTAAGGAAAAAATAGCAGCTATTAATCTCTTACAAAGGGAGGAAAGCCCTGATAATATGCTCTTATTGAAGCAATTACACAAGGAGGTCGAATTACTACTAGAATAGGAGGACATCAAATGGAAACAAAGGGCTAAGAAGCATTGGCTGGAGAAAGGGGATCGAAACACAAAATTTTATCATGCCTGTGTTAAACAGAGACGGAAGAAGAATTCTATTAAAATGATACAAGATGAAAATGGGCTGGTATTGACTGGAAAGGACGATATCTCTACTGGTTTTTGTCAGCATTTCTCGAAAGTTTTTCTCTCAACTTCCCCAACACGTGAGAAGATTGATCAGTGCCTATGTGGTGTGGAGCAAAAGGTGTCCGAGGAGATGAGACTCAATCTAAATAAGGTCTTTTTGAAAGAGGAAATTGAAGTAGCTTTGAAGCAAATGTCCCCTTTTAAAGGACCTGGACCTGATGGTTTTAGTGCTGGTTTTTATCAAGACCATTGGGATATAGTTGGTGATGAAGTCGCTAATGCTGTTTTGTCCTTCTTACACAGTGGTATAATGCCTGCTGATCTTAATCACACCCTTATTGCTCTAGTCCCAAAGGTAAATTCTCCTACTTCAATGCATGAGTTTAGACCTATTAGTTTATGCAATGTTTTGTTCAAATTGATTTCTAAAGTCCTTGCTAATAGAATGAAAGGGGTTTTGTCTAAAGTTATCTCTTGGAATCAAAGTGCTTTTATTCCCAATAGGCTTATAATGGATAATGTTATGGTTGCCTATGAATTACTACATTCCATGCAGTCAAGACAGCATAGTAAGGTGGGTAGTATGGCTATCAAACTAGATATGTCCAAGGCCTATGATAGGGTGGAATGAGATTTTTTGGAGGCCATGCTACTCAAGTTGGGGTTTGGTGCTAGATGGACTGGCTTAATTATGGCTTGTGTCAAATCCGTTAGCTATGCAGTGAAGCTTAATGGAGTACCTGGTGATACCTTTATTCCTTCAAGAGGAATACGTCAGGGTGACCCTTTGTCCCCTTATTTATTCCTAATATGTGTTGAGGGTCTTTCTTTTTTACTGATACAAGCTGAAAATAGGGGTGTCTTGAGGGGGGTGGCCGCTTCGAGGGGAGGTATTAGAATTAACCATCTTCTTTTTACTGATGATTGTGTTATTTTTTGTCAAGCAAAACAAGAAGAATGGTTCATGGTGGAGCAGCTTTTGAGTAAGTATGAAGGAGCCTCAGGTCAATTCTTGAATAAGCAAAAAACTTCTATTTGTTTCAGTAAAAATACACATCCAGCAGCAAGAGACTTGATACTGCAGTCAACAAATGGGGTAGTGTGTGGTGATTATAATAAGTACTTGGGTCTCCCTACCATGATAGGAAGATCCAAGTATAATTCTTTTCGAGGCTTAAAAGAGAGGAGATGAAGGAGAATGTGTAGTTGGAAATCTGTTTTTTTATCTACTGCAGGGAAAGAGATTCTTATTAAGAGTGTCTTGCAAGCCATTCCATCTTATACTATGAGTGTGTTCAAACTACCGTGTGGGTTGATAAAGGAAATAGAAGCTTTGTTCTCTAAGTTCTGGTGGAGTCATAATAAGTCTGTGAAAGGCATCCATTGGAAAAGTTGGAAGAAGCTAGGCCAAGTCAAGACTAAGGGAGGTTTGGGATTTAGAAGCCTTGCTAGCTTTAATAAGGCTCTTTTATCAAAGCAACTTTGGAGACTTATCCAGGATCCTTCATCTTTGGTGGCCTGAGTCTTCAAACATAAGTATTATAATTCCTACAATGTTCTAGATTCAAAGGTTGGGACTTCTCCATCTCATATTTGGAGGAGCATTTGGTCTGCTATGGATGTGGTCAAAGCTGGATCTATTTGGAGGGTGGGGAATGGTGAGTCTATTAAGATATGGCAAGATAAATGGTTACCGAGGTACTCTACTTATAAGGTGCAATCTCCTGTTTCTCTATTAAATATGGATGCTCGAGTTGCTGATTTAATTCATTCTAGGACTCGTGAGTGGAAGGCAGATATCATAGACGCTGTTTTCAATCTAGAGGAAAGAAAATTAATCTTAAGCTTGCCAATTAGTATTCAGGGTGCCAGTTATAAGCTTATATGGGTGGTGGCCTCAAATGGGATTTTTTCAGTTAAGAGTGCTTATTTTGTAGCGTATAAGTTACAGAGTATGCATAAGGGGCAGTCTTCTAATGCTTTGGGGTTGGAGGCTCAATGGAAAAAGATTTGGGGTTTGTAGGTCCCAGGGAAAGTAAAACAAGTGTTATGGAAAGCTCTTAATGATATTCTACCTACAAAGGTTGCGCTGGTTAAAAAACAGGTTTTGCAAGAAGGCTTGTGTCCTATTTGCACTAGAGAGGAGGAATCAATCTTGCATGTATTATGGACATGTCCTGCAGCATCTGATGTATGGGGTGACTCATTTAGTCTGGTGAAGAAATGGCATTCAGATTTTGTGGACTTCTCTGATTTATGGGGCCACTTGTCCATGAAACTTGAAGGACAGCACTTGGAAAAAGTTGCAATTGTCTGTCATAAGTTGTGGGCTAGACGAAACAGATGGGTGTTTGAACAAATCTTCCAAGATCCAGCTTCTCTTTTTATGGCTGCGTTGAATGAGCTTGAAATTTTCCAGGCAGCAGGTAGTATACAACAACAGAACAATTATGCAGCAGCAATTTTCTGCAACAGGAAGTTTACGGCAGCAGCAAAATTCTGCTGCAGCAATTCAGCAGAAGCAACTTTCTGCAGCAAATAGTATACAACAGCAGCAAAATTCTGCAACAGCAGTTCAGTAGCAACAATTTTCTACAGCAGGTAGTATACAGCAGCAACCAAATTCTGCAGCAGCAGTTCAACAGCAGCAAATTTCTGTAGCAGCAGGTCAGCAGCGAGTAGAGGTCCACACCAAGTGGTCACTAGCAGGAAAGCCTTTTTATAAACTTAATTTTGATGCCTCTTTTTCAGCAGATAGTAATTGCATGGGGATTGGGATTGTTTTGAGAGATGGAAGGGGTGATATAGAGGTGGTTCTGGCTGCACCAAAGGCTCATGTTCCTTCAGCTTTTCATGCAAAATGCTATGCCTTATTAAGAGCTATGCAACTGTGTAGAGAGTTGGGTTTTTCACACATGGTATTCAAAGGTGATGCAAAACAGGTCATTGATTGTGTTACTGGCAAGTACTCGGATTGTTCTTGGAAGAGGCAGCTTGTAGAAGACATCCAATTCCTGTTGAATGGGCAGGCCAATTGGAAGGTTTTATTTACTAAAAGAGGGGGCAATCAGGCAACTCATGCTGCTGCACACTTGGCTAAGTTTCTAAATTCCGAATGTGTGTGGATTGAAGAGGGACCTAGTGAGGTTATGGAGGTTGTATTGAGGGACAAAAATTGTATTATTTCTTGAGGGATTAATGAAATTCTGTTTTCATTCAAAAAAAAAAAAAAAAGAATCCAATGTCTAAAACTTGATCTAATTGTATGTAAATGATTAGTTGCGATACGCATATGATAAGAATAATAGTAGGTGGTATATGAGATCCTATATTGTTTGAAAATGAGAAGTTCTTGCTCTTTATAAGATTCTAATAGAGCGTCAATTGTATCATTGACTAGTTATTTTAGAATATAGACCATGCAGTTTGGGTCTTCTATTGGAGCGTTACATTAGTTCAACATTGCAAGCTTTCTATTTTGAATTGTGCAGTAATTACCCATTTCCATCTCATAAAATTTGTTAGTAGATTAGGCATAAAATAACGTTGTAAGCCACTGCAGAATTTTATAATCAAGCAGAAGTAGATGGATGAACTTTTACATGCCATATATATATGCAAAGAGATGGTTCCTCATCTGACTCCTTCACATTCACATACCTTTTCCTTGTTGGGTTTTTACCCTGAGAGTTTGAAATACTCAGAAGTCGAGGAAACCATTGATTCTATGCAGAAAAAGAGGCATCCCCCCTTCTTGTGCACATTTGAACCTCTTATTCTCTGGCTTTTGCAAAAGCAGGTGTAATCATGATAGTCAAAAGGATCCATCAAAAGCTTCTCACAGCTGGTTTATATCCTGAATTTGCATGCAACCGGACCATGCTGAGTGGTTACATAGACCCTTATATATTGAAGGAGAAGACCAAATGAATAAAGATAGATGTCAATTATTTGGTAATTGAATTGTGCTTGATATAAACAAATGCCTTGATATATCACTCAATTTATTGCTAATAGTCCCTAACTTGATTGAAAGAATAGGAAAGAGCTCTTCTAGTACTCTATTATCAAGATTTGATTTGAGGGAGATGCTGAATTCTAAGGGACTATGGTTCATTGTTAATCCTCGGTGGATCTAAGGGCATAGAACCTGTTTGTTGTTTGAAGGTATCCTTACAATGAATGGTCATGTTCAATTGTTGGGGGTTGTGGGGTGGGGTGAGGACTTGGAAATCTTGTTGGAAGGGCCATCATCTCGTGAGCGGCATTGATCCTGTTAAATGAACAAGGAGTTTTGACATTATTTCTATTAATTATTTTTAGAGATGTTTTCTACTCGAAACACTTTACATCAATATTTATCATATTAATAAAGAAAAATGATTTATTTGATTGTTTGTCAAGTCAAAAATATTATACGCATATTATATTTAAGAGTAATGCTAGATATAGTTATAGAGTGTGCAAGCCACGCATACCTATTTTGGAAAAAAATAGAGTTCACTGATAAAAAATAAATTTTTATGAAAATTCCTGATTTAACCACTTTTTTTAAAAAGGACTGTACAAAACTTGACTATAAATATTATTTCTCTATATTTAAAGTGGAGAACTTCTATGACTATAAAAAAATTTCACAAAAATAAACTAATAAAATGATATAATTTTATATGATATATTAAATTTATTTTATAATAAAATTAATTTTATAATTTAAAATAATATATTAATTTATAAATTTATTTTTATAAAATATCTTCATGACTAAAGCATGTTTATTTTTTAAGTGTTATTAGTAGAATTTTCATCGATCCGTGATTGGTAACAAAACGTGACAATCGACTATATGAGTGGTCCAAAACTTGAGAGAAATTCGGGCCTTGGCTTTTTTCATTGGGCCGTCTTCTGAGCCCAAGACCACCCAGAACTCTATACCTTCTAATTTTCCTCCCCTCTTCTTGTACCTGCGGATCATAGAATCATAGATACCACTTGGTTTCTCGAGGGATGGCGTCGAGTTTGTTCAAAACCCTAATCAGATCGTCCAATTCTCCATCGGCGGCCAGAAACCTCTGCATCGTGAGTGCCCAAGTCAGCAACCACACCGCCAAATGGATGCAGGTGCCTTTTGATTTCCCCACTGCCAACACCTCACTATTATTTATGTGCATAAAACTCTAATTCTTGTTTTATTACCATATATCAGATCCCATTTTATATATTTTCTTCTCTATTTAACGGGAATTTCTGAAGTTTTTCTTGTTAATGGAATTTCTTAGAACTGAAAATCTTGTGCTAGAGTAATTATATAAAATCTGGACTGGATGAGCTTAATTTTTGGGAGGTACTTTTGTTTGTTATAATACCTAATTGGTTTCTTGTCGTGAAAATTGTATGGTTTGGCAGGTATAAGCTTTTCTTAAAAAAAGGAGTTTGAGGTTGACGCAAAAGTCTGCTTGGTTGCTGTGATAATGTAGGATAAGGAAAAGAAAACCTGTTTACAGTCAGTAGGATCTTCCCGGGTTTTATCTATTTTTTTGGTTATTTACTTTCAGGCGGTACCATTTGTTGAATCTATAGTGTTTAGGTTTTTCTTAAGTCAGAAAAAAAAGTTTTAGAATTTTGTACCAATTTGGGAGGTTAATTAGGCCTTCTTTTTTGCCATAAACAATAAGATTTTGTTGAAAAGATAAAAGGGCATAGCTAGTACACAACACAAGTACAAGATACATACAAAAGAAAGAAAGAAAAAAACTAAGATCTAAGTAAGTCCCTAAAAGGAGGAAGAAGCCCTAAAGGCACAAAGTCTGAAGGTGTAATGCAATTTAGGTAGTTTTCCTTTCCTTTCCTTTTACCCCGTCTCTCTCTTTGTTACTGTGCGTCTATGCATGGGCATGGTTGCTCTATCTTGAGTCTTTTCGAATGTTGGAAAGTTATAGTTATTCCCTGTTATTTATGGTTATTCCCACAAGGAAAACTTTCTGGAAGGCTTAAAAATGTTTTAATGCAGGAGTATATGAACATTCCTATTTTCATTTTCTTTTATAGGATGTAAGTAAGAAGTCCCCAATGGAGTTGATCAATGAAGTTCCACCTATTAAGGTTGAGGGCAGGATTGTTGCTTGTGAAGGAGGTTAGTATGTACACTGATTGATTTACTTGTTTATGTTACTTTCACCAAAGAAGCTAGATGTGGCTTCTATGTTCATGACCAAGTCAATGCCTTCCCAATGGATATGATTGGGTTCTCTTGTTTCTGGTTGCAGATAGCAATCCTGCACTTGGGCATCCAATTGAGTTCATATGCCTTGACCTGCATGAGCCGGCTGTCTGCAAATATTGTGGCCTTCGCTATGTTCAGAAGCACCACCATTAGGAGTCTTATGGTGATTATTCTGCTGCATTGCATTCTGCAGTGATGAGTCCCCGAGGGAGAATTGTGAAATTGGCAGGGTGCATAATTGTACCAGCATATTCTTTTTTCCCAGATGAAATCATGGTGTAATGATTTACTTTGTGATTAATATTTAGCTAAAATAAGCATTTGACATGCCCCTTCATGCGTTTCTGTGAGGCCCTTCTATATGAAAATTTGAATTGCATTCACTTTGTCTACTAACTGTTTCATGAAACGTTGTTGTGAGTTCCATTATTGCAGAATTACTTCTATGATTTTTTTTTTTCCATGAGATTTTATAATTTTCGGTTCTCTTCCAATTGGAACTCATTTAATTGCATTAAGCTTGCTCATTTGGGGTTCTTTTGCCTTAAGAACTGATGCTCATTTTGATTAATCACATCTTTATTCATGAGGTTTTGAAAACTAATCTCTGTCGATCTTAAATATTCAATTATGGCTCGTTGTTTTCCCTGCGAATTGGGATCAGCTTATACGATATCTTGATTATTGTTGGGTTTTCAGTGAGTTAGGTTGGGTCTCCTGCTTGAAAGTTGGAATTACAAAACATTTGGAGTCAATTTGGCCGTTCCTAACGACCATGTCAGCAGTAGAGGTACCTTAATGGTTTTAGATGAGATGACATCTATTAATTAAAGGTTTAGCGTATTGAATTAAAGAGGGATTTATTGTGATTTTGGGAGAAAAAAAGAGGCAAGATTTCGTTTCTAACTCTTTATCGCGTTACTTCTGTTTGACTATAGGTGAAAGAAATCAGCCTTTCACCAACATAGCACTGCACTGCTTCCACATCAAACATGAACATTTTGAGCTAGCATAGAAGGTTTTGGCCATGATGATGATTAACCAAAACTACAATCAAATAAAGGATAGAAGCCCCCAATTCCCTGTATATTCTGTAGAGCAATCAGTCTCAAAACTGTTGAAGGGCCAACCCGACCCTACGAGAAGTTGAGAACTACAATGGCAGCCAGAAAACAATTGTAACAAGTACACGAACTACGAGTAATTCAGTTATCACCATCACCAACATTTGACTTTTATTAACAAAATGCAAGAGGCCAATTGGCACAAACCCAACTAGAAGGATGGCAAGAAACTATTTTAACAGATATGCCTATGGATATAATCCATAATTACCACGAGCAATATTAATATCGAAATAACCTTAAGATATGCCTCAGACCAAAATCCCCAAATGAACAGGGGCCAAATAATATGATAAGATCACGATGCCCAGAACAAAAAAGCATGGGCCGTTCCTAATAGCTAAGCAGAAAAAAACCAGCCAATAATGGCCACGTTATACATGAATTGCGCCTGTTACACAGCATCATGCACTACCTTTATCAGCTGCCAATTTGCTTCTCTGTTGATGCTCTGCGACTTTATAATCTACCACCTCTCGGAACAGGCTTGGATCAAGCACACAATTCTCACTTCCATAAACAGCTGCTTGAACACTCGCCATCAATTTCGCTATTTCTCTTCCAGAGAATCCCTCAGTTTTAGCTGCCGCTTCCCTTAATATATCATGAGTTAAACCCTTAATCTCTATCTTCTGCTGTTCCCTTTTGAACAAATTTTGGATCCAACTAGATTTCTTTGGTCCAGCATGAGCTATATACTTATCCAGGTACAGTTTTAGAAGCTTGTAGCGTTCCTGTTCCCCAGGCAATGGAAATTCCAAAGCTTCATCAATACGGTCTGCCACAGCTGAATCAAGATCACCAGGGCGATTTGTAGCGAGAGCAAGTACTATGTCCTTCGACTGGTCACCCGTGCGGAAAAGGAGGGCATTGAGTGCACTTCTTTGAGCTTCACTCATGTAGGTTTTGTTCCGCCTGCAAAAATTTAGACAGAGTCCTCAGCTAGGGTTTCTTATCAACAGATGGATGGAAGATTCTCATCTTTTTTTCTTTTCTTTTTTTTTTTATATATTTTTTATTGGTAATCAAAAATTTTTATTCATAAGTGGCAAAGCCCAAGTACACGGAGGGAAGATTCTCATCTATATTTGAGTAACATAATATACATTAGCCATTACTCAACTGTTATGGATATAAAAATGAATAGAGCACTCTTATAAGACCATGGGGAAAGTAAAAGAGGAACCAATAATAGGTATAGTCAGACGGTGAGCCATTATACCCAATGACCATAGCTATAAATCATTTTTTTTTTTAAGTAAGAAGTAAATTTTATTCATTCGAATGAAATAGGCATAGCCTGTATACACATGAAGTATACAAAAGAACACCTAAATACACTATATTAAGGAAAGAAAGTCATGAACATTGTTTCCATCAACTACAATAGTTGAGAACCAAAGAATCAAGGTGCGCATAAAAAAATTCTGGAGCGCCGCGATCGTGCGCCCCCATCCCATAGCTATAAATCATTCACCCTCTTCCATTTGATAATGAATTTGTAAGGCTTTTGATGAAGTTAGTTTTCTCCATGAACGAGGAATTTCACAAATATGGGCTTAGCTCAAAGGTGAAGATGCACTAGAATGTACTTGGCAATTAATAATCAATAGCTGTGGCCCAAACTACCATTAGTATTGAAAACCACTAATATCACATTTTGTTCACAAGTCTAAGATATGTTGAGGATAGTTTCGCATTCATGCTCAATGAATTATTCAGATGATGAAAAAAGCAATGAGCCTAATTCATCTTGGTAATGCCAAAGAGTATTACGATTGACAAATTGTAATTCATACTGAAGTGACTGAACATCAATACTGGCAAGCATAACCAATGCCATGGTTCAGTTGGGGTGGTATGAACTGGAGTATGTGGTAGGTATAAATTATTAGATTCTTCCTAATTAGGAGAAACTCTACTGGCAACTTACTCGCACAGAAATGCATCAGCTTCATCAATGAAAAGCAATAAACCTTTCCGTGACTTCTTGGCCCAATCAAACAACTGGTGTATCTTGGTGACAGCCTGAGGTCCCAATGGAGCAACATCTCCTCCAGTCATCAATGCATAATCCAATCCCTATATGCATTAGAATTAGTAAGATGCAAATAATGATGATGACGATGACAGTGGTGGTGGTGAGGAGGAACCAAAAGGCATTCATGAAATTACGACTATATCATGAAAACACATGGAAAAACCGTAAAGTACTGCTGTCCATATACATTCACTAACAATTTCAATAGCATCCAAAATCTTGGCAAGATATGTTGTTATTCAACTGCTAGTAACAGAGAAAATAAAAGTCCTATTTGCTTTCTCAGTGTCCATATATAAGACATCATTTTCATTCCTAAAATGCCTAAGAGCTCTACTTTTTTTTAATCGACAAACAAAATTGTATGGATCATAAAATAGACAAAGGCCTGAGTATAAGGGGCATAGGGGCATATATAAAAGCATCGCCTATTCATGCACCTAAGAGCTCTATTAACATCAAATTTATCTAAAATTCAAAATGTATAGGGAAATCGCACTTTTATCTCTCCAAACTACCATTCCTTTTTGTAATTCAACCCCCAAACAACTATACGTGTTGCTCGGCACCCCAATTCAAAATAGAAGTTGCATAACACTATTGCCATCCAGCCATTAGGAAGGACAAAATATTCAACACTGCACAATCGTCACATTTGATCTTAAGTGGCCACTTTAGTCTTTAGAGGTCACATTGTAAAGGAATGATAGTTCAGGTGGAAAGGGGGTAAAATATAACAATCCCAAATGTAAAAAATGAATGTAAATAATGGAACCTACTGCTATCAACTTACGAAAGCAACCAAGATGTACAATCACTTTGTTTATCACTCGAACATCTTACCATATAAATGCTACCACATAGTAGAAGAAAGTAGTTCTACATGCCTATGTGTATGTATCAATGTTTTTACACAGAAAATACATTTTTATCTAATTGTGTAAACTAAATTAAATGAACAAGAACATGAATTACTGAAGGGGTAAGCAAGATCTCATACAGATTTACGAGCCAGCTCTCTAGCAGCCATTGTTTTTCCCGTTCCTGGAGGACCATAGAAGAGCATGTTTCGGAATGGTGCCTGATGGGATTTCGTATTGGCAGTTGCACCAGCCAGCTGTTCAATCCTTTTTTGAAGAGAAGAATGTAAAATTACATCACCAAACGCATTCCCATTATTCAATGAAGATCCCTTCTCACCACCACGAGAAACCGTGCTCATGGCACGAGAAAACAAGCCCGACCATGGATATTTCCCTCTGGAGGACTCTCTAATCAGTGATGGTTGTCCTAATATTCTATCAACATAGCTCCATATCACCTTTGCACCTTCCCTGCAATGAAGAAAAGCAACCTAGATAAGCTATAACCATGCAGAAAGAAAATCAACAAACAAAATAATACAATGAATACATCCAATGAAAAAAGTTCTTACCAATAAGATGTCAAAATTAAAGAGCTTTACCGGGGCAAAAAACTACCTAAGTGACAATGGTCACTATGTCAAAAGAATCGGTGCACACGGAGAATAATAATAAATTTCAGTAAATGAAGTTATACATCTTGTTATAGCTTTCTTGATACAAATTACTTTTACTACACCTTCAAACTAACTCGAACTGAAAGCAACAATATAGAGGAAAATGACAGGCTAAAAGGCATTTTCTTTCCACTTGGGAAAATTAAACCCAGAGCAAGCATTAACTCCTTGGAAAGTTTCGCTATAAGGTGAGTAGTAGAGCAGGGAAAAAAAGAAAAAGAAAGATTTTTTTGTAAGTTTTCCTTTTTGGTTTTTGGTATTAAAAAAAAAAAAAAAAAAAACTGAAAAGAAAGAAAGAGGAACAGCCAATAACAAATACCAATGTCATAACTAAAGCAAGAAATGTCAAGACTATGCAGCTCACTGATAGATATTTTAGGCTTTTGAAGGCAAACGTGCACATACAAATAAAAAAGGATAGCATATTCCTATCCTCTAGTATGATTTAAACAAATACCTTGTGGTGTAAACTCCTGCAGCTAGAGCTGTCACTCCCCCAACAAATACAACCAACTTATTTTGATCGGTTAGAATGGCTCTCAAGCCACCTGCAGAAGGTAGATGACTCCACACTAAGCCACAACTTCTCAAGAAAAAAAATATATATGCAAAAAAAAAAAAAAAAAAAAAAAAAAAACTACAATTATGCCATGTCCTAGGTGGACTGAACTCTTGGTATGCCATACATATTAGGAATAAACGATGTGACAAAAGAAGATTAGCTATCTCAATCGCATGCCTTGTCTTCCTTAGTAAACTGAATCCAAGATATGAGGAGAATCCAAACAAATTAGTCACCCTAGTCCACTACATTTATACAAGATACTGTGAGTTTTGTGATATCCATGCCAGCAAATGATGAAAAAAACTGAACATTTAATGAAGATACAATTCAATGTAAAATGATATATGAAAATATGTTTGTATGTGGCTATATTTTTTTTTTCTTTATGCTGTCTTCAAAAATCAAAGAAGACTACTTGGAAAACCAAGAAGGAGTAAGAGGATTCAAATCCTGCAAGTACTAGCAAAGAAACAATATACAATATTACTTGAGATAAAGTAAAAAATGCATGTTTTTCTATGATGAATAATTATCTATAGTGGGCAACAGAGTGGAATACTTAATAGTGATAACAAGTCTTTCTTGGGTCAAATTAAACAATATAATTGAGTTCATACCTCCAATATGTTCAAAAGTAGTATTTATCGCAGCTACCCATTTCTCTCTCTCTGCATTTGCACGATCCACAAGAATTCGTCTGTTAACCTCTTCAGCTAACTTTGCTTCATGGGCTCTCCCTTCTGCTTCTGCCATAGCTCTCACTCCGATGGTTTCACGTTCCATCTCAGCCTTCTCCCTCTCTGTTTGCCGACGTTGTGCTTGAATCTGCTCTTCTGTTGCCCGTCGAGCTTGCTCCTGCCTAATTGATGATTCTTCTTGTAGCTTTACAAGCTCTTGATTCCTCGCTCTCTGGTACTCATTTTCTGCCTGCCATGAAAAATAAAGCAGATTTAATTATCCATCACAAATAAATTTGTAAGAACCCAGAATAAAGTACTTGCCTGCATCCTCTTCCTTGCCAATTCATCCTCATATCGAGCCATTTGGGATTTTGTTTGTGCTTGATGCTGAGCTAGCTTCTTCTGTTCATCATATATTACCCTCTGCCTCTCCTGCCAAGCAACACAACATAGAATTCACAAACCAAAGAGTATACCAGCGAAAAAAGGGCTTGGTATCATACTCTCATAACTACTAGAAACTCTTGAACATAAATATGGGTGCATGGACCAAATAACACTCAAGAGAGAGCTAGACCGCCTTCTTATTTGTGTGGCTAAAGCTGACACTTCACTGAGCAGTTGTATATACACGCATATCACTAACTCTGAATGAAGGTTAAAGCCCAAAATCATTATTAGCCAAAAACTTGCAAAGATTACAGAACAAGCTGCCGGCTGATGCAGCGCTAAAAGAAAGGGGCTTATCAAATGGAAGTTCAGCACCCACCCCAGCCCCTTCTTTAAATTTCTAATGAGTTAATAGCAATCCAACTCATATGATTCACATTGAAACTATTGGTTTGTGAGGAGAATGGAACCACAGTCCCATGTTGGTCCTTTAATGCACCCTAAAAACAATAAGTTTTTTAGAAGACAATTTTATTAAAAATCGGAACAAAGTGTAACCGAAGCACACTGAATGCATACTGCCACCCATTGCCTCATCATCATGGGGAGATCTTAACAACTCGAGAAAACAGCTTTCAATGCCTGATCGATGCATCAAACATCATGCCAAAATCTTATCTTTGACCATCTCCCAAGTTGAATATGATAAAGCTCTAGAAAATCCCCTAACCTACCCTTATTTTTTTCCACATGCCAACCCATTAAGGCCCACTGATTTCATTAGAGCACCACTCTCTCCACATACTACCATACTTGACTTCTGTCATTGATCGCCATAATGCCTTGCTTTTGTAGCCAAGTACCACAGGCATTAGCACAACAAGGCATGATTAATACTGGCAAATTTCTAACCCCCAACACCCCTAAAGAAACACATATCTTGGACCAATTGACTAGATGAAACATAGACTTATCCCCAATCCCACCCTCAAGGAATCCCTCCAAAGCCTTTTCATATGATCGGCCACACCAATTGATTTAGAGAAAAGAGAAATGGTAGGTGGGCAAATTGGATGGTGTTTGTTTAATCAAACTATTTTTGGATCGGTAAATAAGATTTTATTGATCATAAGAATAGGCAAAAAGGCAAAAGCCAAGTACATGGGTCTTTTTAATCAAACTTATTGTGCCTCCTTCGAAAAATGGAGTTGCCTCCACCCTTTGGCCTTGAATAATACCCCCAGAGGAATTCTGACCACTTCAAAGGCAAAGTTGTCACCAATATCCAAGCACTCTAGCCAATCTGCCAATATCCATCACTGACTAACAAAAACTAATTCAGATTTAGTCAAATTAATCCTCAAACCTGAAACAGTTTGGAAACATAAGAAAAAATAGCGTACATAACATAAATGAGTCTAAATGGTCTCATCAAAGATCAACATATTCATGAATAGGTGCAACAAAAGCAACTCAACAGAACTCCTCTAACTCGCAGAAAGTCATGATAGGAGTTGTCTACCCAGGCACACAGCAACAAATAGTGTTTTACTCAGTGCCTCCACAAGAACAATTAACAATAAGGAAGATAGTGATTGCCCTTGTCCCAAATGAGCTACTAAAGAAGTCAGAGGATGATCCATTAATTAAAAATGAAACCGCACTGAAGATATGAAATGGACAATCCACCCACGCCATCTCTTCAAATCCACCTCTCCATGATAAATTATGAATGATCCACAGGTGAAATTGGGCTTTATAAGTGATTCCAGGGAAACTTCAAATTGACTAGTCTTTTTGGAGGTTATAGCACAAGTGTGGATGGTGCTTTCCATGAGTTACATAAATGCATAGAATCCCAAATGAACATTATTGTAAGCTTTTTTCTCAATCCAGATAGTTTTTTTTATAGGTAAAGCAAGAAATTCTAAATCCAGATAGTAACCTTGGAATCATGGATCAAAGTCTACATCCAGACTCATTGACACTAAAAGCTGGATCTAGTTTATGTCTTCCCCTTTTTTTATTGGCACCGGGTGTCCAAGAACAAAGTCCTGACTAATCTCGGGGGTACACAAGCCCTTGGCAAGAAGTTTCCCGCAAGTACACCTCGGGTAATTTAAGGAGAAGCTCCCCCAATCCAATAGCCCCTAGAAATTGTTTGCACTCAAGAGGATTTGAACCTTAGACTTGGAGGGAGCATTCCACCAAGACCAAGGCTTTTACCACTTGAGCCAACCCCTAGGGGTTTAGTATATGTCTTCCCTTGATGACAATAACAATACAATTGGATTTTTTTGTAAGTAATAAATCTTTAATAAGAAGCGCTAAAAGACACAACTCAAGTACACAAGGAGACAAGAGATACACCTATGGTTATCTCTTGTAAGAAAAAAGAATTTTACAGTTTCAGCTTGAGCTTGCAATGCCTTGAACTCTGCAACCTTTGATTCCATCTCCGTTTGCCTTGTCTCTTCTTTCTTCTTGATAACTTCAAACACCTATACTAACAAAAAGAAACCAGTCAATCCCTCCACAAATCATAAATTCTAAAAGAAACTTACTAGATTCACAAAGAGATCTCACAAAAGTAAGTTCACAAATTGATGTGACTAAATGTTATACGTTAGATTTACTTTATAATAAAAAATAGTTTTACAATCTAATGCATCACAATGAGCCACATCAGTTTGTGAATTTTATTTTGTGAGATTTCTTTGTGAACCAAGCATTTCTTTTTGTAAACAAGCCATGAGATAAACAAGCTATTTGAGGCACTTTCAAAACCATGTTTTTTTCTTTGATTTCTTTGTGAACCAAGCATTTCTTTTTGTAAACAAGCCATGAGATAAACAAGCTATTTGAGGCACTTTCAAAACCATGTTTTTTTCTGAAGCATGTCAGAAATTTCATCAGATCTAAAAACCATTCACCTTGATTGTTGAGGAGACATAGGAAAATAATAGATTTATTACATCTTACATTCCATTATATAAATCAAAAATTAAAATTTTCCAAAAACTGTGTTCACCAATCAACTGAGATTAGAAAAATAATTTGACTTCACATAAATTCTCATTTTTTAAGAAATTCAAATAAAAAATTATCAAAATTATTATTTTTCTTTTCCTCCATTTTCCTCAGCTAAATTTATCAAATACCCACAGTAGTTTTCTTCTCGTTTCTTTCCTTTGCTTTCCTTTCCACTCCTTCTGTTTCCTTACCAACCATACAGGGCCTACAAATGCTTAAATTCAAACTAAATCTAAACCTCATTTGAAAAGCGGGGAAAAAGCAGTCCCCATTAAAAATCCATTTACAACTCCTCAACATTATTTTTCACAATTCCTCAAGATAAACAACCGCAAATACCCATTTGGGGAAACTAAAATGATAAGACTAAAACTAAAAACTTCAAAACCCATCAACGATATATCGGAAAATGACGAACCAAAGATGACAATGCAATGAAAAGAAAAATATAAATAAATATAAATCCATTTATAGAAAGCGCAAACCAACCTTCTTGGCATGAGAGGAACCGGTGATCTCCTTTAACGCCTTGGCCCCCCGCTCCAGCGCCTCCGGGTCGAACCCCGCCGATGTGGTCCTCGGATTATCATTCCGAATCCTCGGCGGAGAAGAAGACTCGGTATTAGCCTCAGATTCTGGCGGATTGAAAGGATGAGATTGCCCAGGAGGAGGAGTAGGCGAAGAAGAAGAAGAAGAGAATGGGGAAAGTTTGAAAGACCCATCAGCATAAGCCAAGTTGGATTGGGACGATAAGGAGGTTGAAGACGAGGCTGCCAGGGCTGATATGAGCCCCAGCGCAAATGATTTAGCCATTTTTGCTTCTCCTTTTCTCCCCTCCAGGTAAAAACCCTCTGAGTTGAGATTTCGTGTGGGAGACAGAAAACTAGGGAGTCTTTAGAGAGGTTTAATAAGGAAGGATTGGCTTGCAGAGCAAGAATGTGGAACCTCAAACTCAGAGACTCCCTTATGTAACTTCTGTTATGTTATGTCATGTTATCGTAGAAGGTTGCAGAGAGAGAATTCAGAAATGGTGTTTGAGAGTTCAGCCGTGGGGTTTTGGTAGGGTTTGTGTCCTTTTTTTTTTTTTTCTTTTTTTGTTTTTAGGGTTTTGTGGCGGTTTTAGATTGGTGATGGTGGGATTTCGGATTTTTTGGGCTTGGGCTCCAATTACCGCTATTACTGTTTTTTTTTTTTTTTGTTTTTTCTTTGTTAGTTTGGGATCTTTATTAAATAAATTTACAATCATTAATAAAAAGTCATTTTTTTTTTAATTTTTTTTTTATTTTCCTCAAATAAAAATGACCTCTCACCGATGGCACGTAAACATGAGATAACATAGCTACTAACAATTTGAGCCATTTGCTTTCTCTATTATAAGCGATGTCCGTCTAGGAATAATCCTTGATTAGGACAACCCAAACTGTAAAGAGAGAAACCAATAAACAGATGAGAAATTGGAGAGAGAAAGAAGAAGGCAAGAGAGAATGGACAAGAAGGTGAGAAAGAAAGAGAGGGCAGGAGGTACTTGAGTCTCAGTCCAAAGAAGGGAGAAGGAGAGGAGCAAAGGAGAAAGCATTTTCTCAAAATTTTATTTCATCAAAATATAATCCATTGGATTACAAAACACCATTAAATAGGCTGGCAGATATTCTAATATAATTAGGACTCTTAAAACAAATAAAATTTCAATTATAATTTGATTTCAGATGTCTATACACTCAAAATAACAACTCTTTAAAATAAAAGATAACTAATTTTATTAAAATTCATTCCAACGTTACAAATTGCCTCTGACTGAACAAGAAATTGCCTAGAATATATCTTTAGTCCTCATAGGGCTAGAGTTACACCTCCATATAACAAAGATAGAAGCCGCCAAAATTAGATTCAAGATAGTGCACAGCATAAATTATTGAAGATCTTGATCCAGGCTTGGCTATAATATGGGCTCCACTGTTCATGATGAAGAATTAAAGACCAAGACCCTTTTTTTTTCTTTTTTTAAATATTTCATAAACCCAGAGTTTCTTGTATGCATGCAACATTTAACCATCCATTTAACAACAAATTTTCTTCTATCAGTTAGATGTTCTTTCTGGATAAACACCTTCTTACTGAGAATACCGAGATCTCCCAGAATCACAAACACAAGCATTGCTTGACTAATTGTACCAACTATGATATCCCCGCAACATGTCAGTAGATATTGTCTCGAGGTCTCCCAATTTTGTGCATTCATGAATTGTTCTCCACTCGAGCTTCCGAACAAGTGGATTCTAATCATCCAACAATCAGTCAGAGACAAGGTCTACCAAGTTGTTGTCATCAACAATCCTGTGATTGCATCCTTTCAGCTTGGTTACAACTGAGTTTTCAAATATATATAAGATGGTCGGGATTCATTCAGCCACAAGGGATCCTATCCTCCTGTCCCCACATCAGCCCCCTTGAAGTGAGGCTTCGAGGGAAATATGAATATAGTAGATGCAGCAATTGAGGGTTGAAACCCAGCTGAGTATCTTACTGCTGTCACGGTAAATCTGGGCATCTGTTGGACGCCTGAGGCAAGTGGTACAAGCTTGTAACTGAGAATATGCTCAGATTTTGGAAGAACAAAAACCGTGTCATTATGAGACCCAGATAACACAAAACTCTGTGCATCTGCCAATGAGAATTTTACCTCTTGAAGCAGTTGTGTTTGGTTCCGAATTTTGACAAGATATGTGAAGGGATCACCAAGGATGGCATATGGGGGACAATCCAAACTCACAACCAGAGGAGGTGACTCCACATTTACATCAGGAAGGGTTTGTTTAGTCAAAACCGAAGCTGCTTTTGAACCAGAATCCCTCGTCCATGTTACACACGCAGTCCCTATCGTAAGCTTTGAAGAATCATCCTCAGAAATGACCGTAAAAACCTTTTTGAACTCTTCTCCTGGCACAAGAAGGGCAGGTTCTAGAAGGTCTTCACCCTCGTGTCGCACAGAACATGGCCTTCCAGTGTCTTCATTATCTTCTTGAAGAGTCATGCCTAGTAACTTCAATGGCACCTCTGCAGAGTTCTTAGCACTAACAAGGAGAATACATGTTTCATTACGAGGCAGTGATGCTGGCAGATCAGAATCAGCAACTGCCTTGATCCTAGATAGCAACAATGGGTCCTGACGAAATGGCAGCAGAAACCGATGGCTAATTACAATAGCAGTCTTTCCTTCAATTTGCAAGCTCTTGTGGACATTAACCTTTTGAGCAGTTGATTCAAAGCTATACGGAGAATAGCCCAACGATACGTAAAGCATTACAGGTTTGGGCCGATGCCACTTGATTTCGAGTTTGCAGGACCATGATTCTCCACATTTCAGAAATGGAACAGAAAACAATCCAAAAGACTTCTGAATTTTATTGATTTCATCCGTATCCAATTGAGTTTCATCCTTTCCTTCTGGAACAGAGATGCCAACAAGCTCAACATGATGACTATCCAAAGAGTATGCTTCTGTTTCCCTAGGACTAAACAAGCTGCCACCTCTTACATCCACCAGATTGATCTTCAACTCACCAGAGTAGACTGCATGGCCCACAGAGCTCACGGTAACAGGTACTATGAACCTCTCTCCAACAAGTGCAGGGCCAGAAGCACCTAAATTAAGATCTACTTGCGGGTCCGGTTCTTCAATCTGGGTAGCCTTCTGACCAGTGAAGGCTAGAGCAGGATCCTTGGTTGGAGAAGTCTCTACACGGTCTTCAAACTTGAAAAGTGGTAAATCCTCCATTGAAGCTGGACTTTCAGCTCTGCAACAGATCGTGAAGTACGGTCCCATTTTTGCAATAACAGATGTGCATTCAAGTTTTCCACTTTGATCTGAATCAGTCATAAAATATTCTGAACAATTACGAAACAACAGATGGAACATTTTTCATCCAACGATAATATTCCTGATTCTGCTATAGGTAGGGTGTCTTTCTAGTCTAAAAAATAGACGAATAAAAAAGATAAGCAAGGAGCAATTCCTTAAATTGGATCGTTATAATTCTGCTATAGCTAAGGCATCCTTTCAAAGCACAAAAATAGTGGAACCGAAAAGGTCAGCATGGAGCAATTCCTTAAACCGGATCATAAGTAAATTTTGGCAATAGAATGGGGTGAATCAACTTGCACAATTCATGCAATCACAAACTTGGCAACCCCCCCCCCCCCCCCCCCCCCCCCCCCCCCCCCCCTCTCCCACACACACACAAAAAAAAAAAAAAAGCTTCTTTTGTGTAAATTATTTCTTGTGGGTATCAGGAACATGTTCAGTGCCCCCCACCCAATTTTTCCCCTATAATAGATTGAACCTAGCACACAACCTAAACATAACAGAAATCAGATCAGATAAGTGACTTACCAGATTTGACGTCATATGTCAAACGTAGCCATTTGTTTGTAGAAAGTGTCAGAGAAGAAGAAGTTTCTACTCGGTGGCCTTGTTTATCATCAGCTGTAGCAGCTAGAGGAGGTCTTTGGGCATTCATGATGATAAAGTTGCAATTAGATTGATTGAATTGCACTTCTAATCGATCAATTTCAACAGTCAGGGGTAATTGTGATAATAGGGAGAGTGTAATCAAAGTGGGTGCACTTGGCTTGATTTTTTGTTCATGAAATGCAACTGAAGCAAGAAGCACCAATCTTAATGGACTGACAAGATCAATCTCAAGGTGAAGTGGATTATCTAGAGTTATTTTGAGATCATCATTTCTCTCAACTGATGATAGCCCTGATTCCCCAATGACAAGCCCAAAAACATCCTTGTGTATTTCTTCTCTCCGTGCCAAACTTGCAGGACCAGCTGGACCATTCTCTCTATATTTCATCTGGGTATCAGTACCAGATGATACTGGCAGCGCAGCCATTTCAAGTGAGTACTCTATAAGTTCTTTCACAGTACCATATTTCCTTGCACATTCCCGCAGGTAACCCAAGACTTCCCAAAGCAAAGTGACCCACCCCTCTCGTCTGTACAGACTTGCAATATCATCAAAAAGCTGTTTCGCATTATTAAATTCACCAGCCATATAATATTCCTTGCCAATTTGGAATCCACAGAAAGAGCCCATCCTCTGGACTTTGAGATTACTATATGATTCATAAGATTTTTTCAACAAGGCAATTATTTCATATGAATCTTGAAACCTTTTTCCTTCCACAACAGCAAAACGGATATATTCTTCATCAGTGAGACTGAAAGCAGGATGAAACAACATCAAGCGTTAGTAAAAGGAAAATTTATTGTTGAAAGTAATCAATCTCAGCATTATCTGTGAAGACTTACGACTGCATAGCAAATTCATCCCCTTGCTCCAGTAATCGAGCAAACTGACCAACATAAGCTGAAGGTACCACAGACTCAGCACCGTTATCCATCTCATTACCAGTTTCTGACATTGAGAGCGCAAGTTCCAAACAAGCTCTCTTCTCCTTTAAGTAGTGAGCAGCTAACTGTTTCAAGATCAAAAAAGTCGAGATTCAAGTCAGTGAAAGGTGTAATTAGTTTCAACAAACCCTAAATAGTCCAAATCTCTCCCGAATCCTTTTTTTTTTTTGATAGGTATAAAGCTTGAAAAGAAAAAGACAGGAAATTAGATGTGACATAGATTTGATCTACAGAATCTCTGGAGTTGTGCCTTTCCAAATTCAAATTTTAAATAAACACGCAATCTTTAGCTATGTAGCTACTATTCTATCATCCAAGGAGCTTCCCATATACCAATAAGGATCCCTCATTACCTCCACGTGCACACAACTAGAGGCACAGATAAACTGTATTTTCCATTTGCCTCCAAAATGCACACGCAAAAGTAAAAAAGGCTGCGCTCACCTGATAGTAATACGCTGGACGAGATTCCCACTCGGACAAAGGTTTGTCAGCTGTACCTAAAGCTAGAGATGAAATATTTGTAATGGCTGCTGAACTTTTGTCCAGCAACTCCCCGAATACCAAAAATTGTCTACTCATCCACTCCCAATGAAGAAAGACGGCTTCTGGGGTTCCAACCAGCCTTCTATAAGAACCATTATGCTGGCGGAACCACGTAACTGCTTCCCCAACCTTTCCACCATGCAATAACAGAGTTGATATCTTGAAGTGCAATTGCTCTGCCACAGTTTTTATCTCAACTAAGCGTTGAATAGCTGGCAACCTTTTCGATGTACCAACCATCTGTAGTCATAAATATTCACAGAAAGGTCATAAAAAGTATTTTATGTTTTGAAAAGATTAAAATGACTGAAGCATGGATGTGAATTTTTAAAGTACCTCTCGCAGTGTATGATAGGCATCTTCGTAAAATCTCAAAGCTTCAGCCCAATCTCTTCGGAACTCTGCATACACAGCAACCTAGCAATTCACAGCAACATACATTATCTAAACGCATACAAAAAGCAGCATGTATTTGGGAGCAAGGCCCAAAGAGGCGCTCTTACTTTGAAGCAATAACGAATGTGCAACTCAATACTAGAAGAACTAGAGGTCTTCTTTTCAATACGCAATTTAACTCGTTTTCCTTCATCTCTGTAATATGTATTGGCCAATTCTGCCAGGGCGGATCCAAGCCTGCTGAGTGACTGTTTGAGCTCGGAGGGCTCGTCCGGCTTAAGGATGACAACGTATTTCGAATCCAGTTCGGCACGCTTGCGTAGAGCAAGCATTCGATCTTCGCCAATATCGTCTGCAAGACAACCCAACCAAATATACAATTTAAATCACAAGGAGAAAGAGTAGTGGATCCACTGCCCAATTCCAATTAAGCCGGTATATACCTCCATGCGGCACCACCACCACAAGAAGAAATTTAATGTTTCGGGAACGAAGGACGGCTTTGATTTGATCGAGGAGGGAGCAGACCTGGAGCCACTGGGCGGGGTCGCCAGAGAGCTGATCGGAAGAGAAGAGAGCGGCGAGCACGGAGGGAACCCTAGTGCGGTGCTTGAGGAGCCAATCCCGCTTCAAGATGCCCGGAACGACATGAGCAGGGGAAGGATCGTCGCCTTTGGGGGTCCTAGAGAATAGAGAGACTTTGGAGAAGTCAGGGAGAGCGAGGGTGTTGATTGGTGGCTGCTCCGAATGAAGGTGCTTTGAAATGGCGGCGTGAAGCTCCGGACATCCCACCAGCGATACCAGACTCACCGGCGGTGTCCTTAACTCCTCCGGGTACTCTTCCATTACTCCGCTAGGGATTTCGGAGTGGGAAGGGGTGCTTTTAGATCTGTATCAGTTTAGCTCTCTAGAATTTTGTCGTCTTCGCCCCCACTCCCCCGCAAGGCCACGATTCGCCAGAAGGCTGACCCATTAAAATTCCCCATCGTATTCTTTATCATATTAAAAAATAATAATTCTACGTATAAGTAAACATACTAATCGCTTTAAAAAATAATAAAATTAATTTTTAAAAAATTAATTAATTTTTTTTAGGTAATTTTTTTTTTAAATGATTACACGATAGTAACACAATTCACAATTATAAATATCTATTTTTTTTTAAAAAATAAAAAATTAATAAACAATAATATTAATTTCTTAATAGTAATATTACATATAGTCGTAAAGTATATACATATTGTGTAATTATTTTGAAAAAAAATAGAATCAATTATTAAAAAATGAGAAATAATACTTACAATTGTGAATATACAAACGTCACTCAATCACTTTTGAAAAAAGTGAATAAATACGAATTTACGTGAAAAAAATTAAGTTTTTAATAATGGGTTCATTTCTTTTTTAAAGTGATTACACGACACTTACACATTTCATGAAAGTATATAGCATTCCTTTCAAAAAATTAATTTTTTTCATATAAGTTCTATATTTATTTATTTTTTTCAAAATAATTGTTCAATGTTTACAACAATCAATTTTTTTTAATATAATTATAGTTTAAATAATTTTATAAATCATTTCGATGAATACCTACTAATTAGAAAATAAAATAAAATCTCTCAATTTAAACACTTTAAATCTAATATTCTAATTTCTTTTTAATAAAAAGATAAAATCAAGTAAAATATTAATAGATCACATGAGCCATGATATATTAGAAGTGAAAAATAATAAAATGATAGAATAAATCTTTGTAAATAATGTTTATAAGTTATAAGTTGTCACGTGAACTCTTTTTACAAACTTTTTTTTTTATCATATTATTGTAGCTTTTGTCATTTTCCAAATCATAAATAACTCAATTTCTACTTATCAATCCCTTTGTATAATAGAAAAATAAATGAATTTGTAAATGAAGAACTAACTTTATAACTCTTTTTTAGCACTCAACTCTTTCTAGTATTCAGCTATTCATAATTTTTTAATCATTATCCTTTTATCATTCTCTATTGGTATTAAATAAATAAGAAATTATTTTTTATTTTTTACTTTTACTGTCAATTATTTTATATCAGGCCTAGAGATGATAAGAAAAAAAATAATAGTTAAAATGATTATGAATAATATTCTTATTTTTATTCTCAAGTACAAAATCTGTGCTGGAATAAGAATCTGGAAGGAGGGGGACCAAAATGGCAAAACAATACTCGTAACTTGTAAGGACTAGTACATATATGGACCTTTTTCCAGCAATGACTTCACAGTTCAGGCCTGGGAAAACAAGGACCCATCATGAAAATTATACAACCAGTTTGCCCATTTACAAACACCCCGGGCTCACATAACACTTGCACTGGTTTTCAAGCTATATTACACTAACTAGATAGACCCCACTATCAACACCATCATACAGGAAACTAGGAATTTCAACATTCCCCCATAAGAGAACCATGGGGAAGGCCCTGATCTTTGTGGACTGGCATTTGGTTGGGAAGGTCTTGGGGCACTTGCTGTAGTAGGATTAAGTACACCAAGTGGAATTGTTGGTGATGGAAATGATGGAGCTGGAGGTCTACCCACTGCAGCAGGAGGTGAGCTGCTAGAGCAAGAAGGGATTGGAGAAGTAGTTGTGTCGTTCTCTTGCATCTTTGTTGGCAGCAGAACACCATCAATGCCATGGCACCGGATTGAAGACCCCTCCGTGCAAATATTGGGGCTAATGATCTTCACATTGTTGATGGAGAAGTTTCTCCTGCCATTGTTGATGATTCTGAGCATGTAACCTGGGAATGAACTAGGTATGATAGAGCCTGTTGGGATACGCTCTAAGTACTCGAAAAACAAGGGAGATGGGATGGAATGGTGGAGCAAGAACTCAAAGACATTGCCTTGTGGCATCACAGTCCTTGATAGCATCCTGTCATTAGGCATCAAGAAAGTAACATTCTCTTGAATTTTTCTGCCCAGAGAAGCCATGTTGATGAGTGTGACAAAGGTGAAGTAGTTGGCTCTTTGCATCTCTTCAATGGCACCGACAAGGTCTAGGTTTTGGTTACCTGGAGGAGTTGGAGTTTCCGTGGGAGAGGCTGGGGAGACAAGTACTCCAAGAAGAACTGCCAATTTCATAAAGGCTGCCATGAGGTCTTTTCTGGGTGATTGCTGATGAAATATCTATCAATTTCATTTCGTAGTCTTATTATTAAGGGGTACAGGTGAGGTTAGCTATTCATCCAGAAATAAAGAAAAGGGGTTAGCTTGGACATGCAACTTTGCTTCCTTAACAACTGATTTTCACACATCCTGCATGCATAGGAGTATTTTATGGGCAAGATTTACCTATTAGGTGTTATTGTTGATGTTAGTAACTAGTCCATTTTGTATGATACTATGTTAGGCTTGAAGATTTCCGGTCCAATGTTCTTTGATTGAAGTTGAACATCAGGGATGGGTTCAGTGTGATCTTTCATTGATTTTCTTCCCTACTTTTCTCGCCAACCCAATTCCAAAAACTTTATACAATTATCTTATTGTGCCATGTAGAAATTCTAGCCTGTCTGCATCCCCCATGTTCAATGGCTTGCCAAATGGGCTGTTGATTAGCAATGAGTGGGGAATATCCCTATTGAACATTTGCCAATACAGATCCATTCAGAGGTTCAAAAATTAATTTAAATCAAAACTTTTATCAATTGATTTGTATTGGCTAGGAAAACATGAGTTCCCACTTATGAGAGTTGTAACGACACAGCTCAATAATTCTAAGATCGAGATATTACAGTGACTATGGAAACATATTTTAGATTCACAAGTTCCAATGTCACATAATTTTTACCATTTTCAACTTGTATGCATAGTACCATTTTAAAAAAATATAGCCATAGATGTACAATGTATCAATTTTAATTTTTGACAACTTGAGGTGTGAAATATAAAACATATAATAATTTATGGGTGATATCTTTATTTAACTCATAAAAGGACAATCACTTGTAACTATCCCTAAATCAAAGTAATCTATCCTTCAACTGCTTCGCACGTTCTATACCCTATTCCATTTTTGATGTGCTTTCATGTAAGTATTTAGGATTAAATATAAAAATCGGTTTCTGTGGTGTACTTCAAAGTCTAATTGGACCTTATGGTTTTTAATTTAGAAGAAAAGCAAAGTTTGAACATTGTAGAAGTTGTGAAGAGAAATACTTTAGCTACAGATGAATTTCATAAAAGAAAACTTACAGATTGATATAGATTGATGCATTACGTCAAATTGTGAAACTACTTTCCTATTAAATAAATATAATGTATCATATAAAATTACTAAGTTATTTTCGCAAGATTTTTTTGTAAATATAATACTTTTCAAGAAGAATAGTGATAATAAGGTGGTTAGTATTTTGATTTTACAGACGATTTTATATAAAGAATTACTCAAAGAATCTCATTTTCTCAACAAATTCCTCTTCTTCTTTTTTTTTTTTGGTTACATTTATTATCAACAATTCCTAATTTCTAATGCACTCTCAATATTTTTGAGTTTTTTGATGATACTAACTAATTCGAAAAAATGTTTTAAGAATTACTCCCAAGAGTTGTCATGTAGTATTAGGGAAGTCCTTAAGTCATTTCCTCAAAGAATGATTAGTTTAGATTGCAAATTCATCCACTATCGAAAATAAAAGAAAGTTATAACCTAAGACTGTCTACAATGATATTCACAATGAAAATCGATTTTTAGATATTATTAAAAATGCCATTATTTCTTTTTACATGAGATGGTGAATGAATACTAAAGAATATGCAAGAAAAGTGAATAAAATAATATGTCAAACACGAGTGGGGAAGATGAAATATTTAGCTAGCATCTAAGAATTTTTGTTTTAATGTACCTTGACACTACTTACATCACTTCCATACATTAAGTAGATTTGTGAATGTACATTGAATAAATTGTGATTATCATTGCTTAAGAAGCTAAACCACATTCATCAACCTCATCTAATCTAAATGTTTCCAAGCAATAAATGGAAGTTTACGAAACTTACATTCTAAGGGGCATTTCATCAAATGTGATGTGTGCAAATCAGAAAACTACTATTTTCCATTCCATAAAATTCAATCTAACCTAGGAAAAATTGTACTACTTAATTAGAATCAGTCGACACGAATGAGATAGAACCAAAATACAAATCCAAAAATATGGAACAAGCATAAATATAACCCAATGTGAGTGCCGCATAAATGGAAAACCATGGGAAGAGGAACTGTAATCCACCAAAAATGGGTCCAACACACCAGTAACTACTGCAATTAAATCATTGAAATACAAACCAAGCTGAAATGAAAAACAACTTAACGTAAATGCAATGAAAAAAGAGAACTTAAATCCAGCACAAGTCTTGGATTCAAGAAGGATGTTGAAACCAAAAATGATGAAAGGTGGGCCTTGGGAGTCGACTGAGCATTGTCTATAACTCTCTAGCAACCGAGTATTTTTCTCTCATCTTTGAAGAAAAACTCAATTGCCTTTGTATGCACACAGACCAAAAGCATCCCAAAAATGGAAGACTTCCGCTTGTCTCTTCAGCTGCTGTGTAACCGAGCCTTACTTTTCTACTAGCAGTTATTGTATGTCCAAAAATGGCAATAAGCGTGGTCTACTGCAGCAAGATGAAACTGCAACGTTTTAGGTGAGTTTGGCTTGGAGAAATCGAATGCTTGGAAAGTAAATTTCCATGCGACTGCATTGTCTTGGCCTAGAGTGAATCGGTGTAAGGGAAGGAAATTTCCGTGATGCTGAATCTGTCTTGGTCCGTGGATCGGCATGGATTATGCCACTCATGGCCCCTGCATGTATGCTAATGAATTATACAACAAATGGATCTCATGAATTTCATGTAATAAATTATAGATAAAAAGTCATAAAACTAGACTGTTATTAATTGAGTTAAAGTTGATTTATCAAGGTCCAATTTACTCAATTACTAGTAAAAAAAATGAGATTGACTCAAGTTGAAGTATAAAATAATCAGAATATTATACTTCAATAAGATACATATAATTATCATATGATTAAAACTCAATTATAAGGTTGTCTGGTAAGTGATGTAGTCTTCTACTATTCACTATTATTTATATATTATTCACTAATTTTTACTATTATTTATAGACTATCTGAGATCCAAACGTAACCTAAATAATCAAAAGTAAATAGGAAAACACAACTATCCTTAAATATTTTCTTATTACTTTATTATTATTCACAAATAATTTACTATTATTTATAAACTATTGAAAATTAATACTTGTAGTCATGAATATGTAAGTACCATGTAATTATTTAAAAAATAAAAATAAATACAGAACTTACATGAAAAGAAAATTAATTTTTTAATAATAGACCTAACTCTTTTTTAAGCAATTATATGATACTTATACATTTCACGACTGTATGTAGTATATTAATATTATTCTAAACTATTTATTATTATTTTATTATTATTTATAAATTATTTACTATTGTTATTATTATTATTATTTGTAATTCTATTACTATTTAGATGATACGATACTTGAATAATGATAACCTACCAATTAAATAACAACTTGTATACAACAATGTAATACAGTAATATTTTTTTAAATTTTATTTTGATTTGATGTGATTCAATCCAATAAAATATATTATTTTATTTAAATTGTCTATAAGCTGTGAATATGTTGTTCGCTATCGCTACTCATGATGCTTTTGCCATCCAAACTGCCACGCTCACACTTACCAGTTTTCATGCGTACGGTTGCCGAAAAGAGAACTGGTAACACTTGGGGAATCCAGCCTGCGCGTACCAAGGTTTTGGGGAGGAAAGAAGTAGCAATAGGTCGTCAATGGCAGGGTCCACCGGCGGCACAGGTTCATCGAATCCCTCTCCGGCTCCACCTCCTCCTAAAATCCTGTTAGCAAAGCCCGGTCTCGTCACTGGCGGACCAGTTGCCGGTAAGTTCGGACGTGGAGGTTCTGCCGATGATGAAGCGGCGTCGCTTCGGTCCCGCCTTCCTCCAATCGGCTCCCTCAACCTCCTCTCTGATTCCTGGGACTTCCATATCGATCGCTTTCTCCCTGTACTCTCTCTCTCTCTCTCTACCTGCATATTTTTTTTTGTCAGTCCCTTTCTACCTATATGTGTGTGTGGGCGCGCACGCATAATAAATCCCGGATCTCTCACTCTTTAGCGTTATTGGTAATTAAGCCATGTGGAATTATTTTGTGGCCCAGTAAAGTTGTTAAAAATCTTGAAAAAGAAACCCTAAAAGTGTGAAATTTCATGTTTAATTTGTTTTCTTCCATTTTTCTGAGTAATTAAACAAGATATAAGTTTTGAAATTTTATGTTCTGGTCTTCTAATTCTTAGAACAAGTAAAGATTAGCTCAATTGAGTCGAAGGGGTTGGTTTTGCTCAGTTTGAGGTGGAACAACTCTCAAAATGATAATATATCTGTTTTGTTTTTTCAGTTTGTGTCAATACTAACCATGAACGAGTTTGTGTCAATCTCGCAGTTTCTAACCGAGAATACAGATTTTACAGTGGTGGGGGTGATTGGTCCAACCGGGGTGGGCAAGTCTACGATTATGAATGAGCTCTATGGGTTTGATGCAAGCTCCCCTGGTGAGTAATGTTTGTTTTTTTCTTGACAATTTTCTTGTTTATTTTCCTTTAAGAGTTTCCGATTGAAAGCTACTCGATGTGCTCGGAGAGAGAGAGAGAGAGAGTTTCTAACTGCCAAATCATTTGACAGCTGACCAGGTTTATGATTGTCCTTGTGATTGCAAATTTCATCTTCTCTCGGTACATTCACTTATGTGGATAGATGCTGCATAAAATCTTCCATGCATGACAACTTATTTCCTCGGGTGACAAGCATGATACTTCCTCTCTCAGGAAAGCAATGGACAAGAAAAATGTTATTAAAATGGAATATAAATGATCGAAGTATTCTCCCTATAGCGTCACTGAGTGTTTTTCAATGAAGTTACGGAAAGGAATAAAATTATTTTTTGACAAATAAAATAAAATTTATTAAACCAAGTAATTAGGTGCAGCCCAAGTATACAGGAAGTAAGAACACCTAATTACAATCAAGGATCTAAAAAAACCAAGCAATGAAATTTTTTATTTGGCAAATACATCACTGTCTTTTTATTGGTGTCTTTTAAGGTACAAAAACAAAAATGGAATTTCATCTTTTAATGTATGGGAAGAAGGATTCTCGACTTCTTTTTCTAGACAAGGGAACAGTGTCCCAACATTCCCTTTCCATTCCATTCCCCCAATACATTCAATCCAAAGTTGATTGTTAGTTTCTTCCCATTTTCCTCTTGTATATTGAGAATCAAAAGACTCTGGAGTTCTAGTTTATGATGAGGAATGAAGACCAAGTGCAGCCCTGTGTTTCAGTGAGCAAGCACATACTGAAAGCTAGAATCAAAACCATACTTTGTTAAGGCTGTGCCTGATCACTACTTAATAGAAAAGGAGCCATTAATTTATACTGGATTGTAGGGAGGACGTGACTCCTTAAGTTTTTGTGTTACTGCAGAGTTGTGTCATTACCCTGCCTATGGTTCTGGTTTGACTATTTTGTTGAAAAATGCTGTAATACATGTCCATTTTGTCTAGGAAAATATCTTCTTTTAGGCTTCATTCTTCTGGTAGAGTAACTGTTCAGTATCAATTCAGCTGCTATATTTTTCCTTCATATCTGGATAATAAATTTAAATTTTCATTCATCTGTAGCATAAAATTTGAGTATTTCTACATTCACAAAGGAATTACACAAAAACAATCACATAAACTGATGTGGCTTAATCTGATTCATTAGATCTACTTTATAATAAAATTAACTTTATAATCTGATGAACTACATTAAGTCACGTCAGTTTGTGGGATTACTTTTGTGTAATCCCTTTGTGGCTAGAGTATTTCCCATAAAATTTTACTTAATATGTGCAATATCACTGTGTTTGATGTTGCCTTTTGAGTTCAATTCTTCCCTTTTAGTTTAAATTGAGGTACGCCGATATAAGATAACCATTGTGCACTGGCTTTCAGGAATGCTACCACCATTCGCAACACAGTCAGAAGATATTAGAGCAATGGCAAAGCATTGTACTATGGGCATTGAACCAAGAATTTCTGCTGAACGTATTATCCTTCTTGACACCCAGGTTCAATGCTGATATTGTTGTTTTTGCCCGACCATTTTTTTTTGTTTGTTGCATACAATACATTAAATATTATGTATACTTATATATAAAAAATAATAATATTTGTCTACTTAGTTATTAATGTTCAATGATAAGTTATTTCCTATCTTATAATTCTCTGTGTTATATGTTGAATCTTACAAATGAAGTCACAAGATAGTCAAAGATCTTCCATAGTTGAAGCAGATTTTTTTTTTGATAGGTAATCAAGATGTTTTATTCATAGAAGTCAATATTGTACCAGGCTTTTGCCTATTCTTTGATTAATACAATATATTTACTTATAAAAAAAAAGTTTTATTCATAGAAGTAGGTGAAGCCCAAGTACACAGGGAGTATATATGAGAATAACCTAATTAGAGTTTACAATTGAAAGTAGAAGATCATGTTTAGCCCATTACAAATAATAGCCCCCACCCATAAGAACAAAAGAAACGAAAAAGTTGGGTGGAGGAACTAAAGAAAGCTTTCTATAATTAACTAAAATAAGCTTGATAGCACCAAATGATTTACAATTTGAGGACGAGAAAAAAAAATTTGTGCTATTAAGCATATGATGTTGACAGGCAATTTCTAGCTTTTCTTTTATAATCTTCTTGACCTAAGAATTGAGGAACTGGGGACTACCAATTAACTTGATCCTAATTTATTTTTTCACATTTGTATCTTTTGGGAATGTAGGGGTTGGTTGTGGTGCAGACTCGTGTTTTGTTCTTGACAAGTTTACTTTTATAGCTCACTGTCCTTTGCATTTGAAGTGGCATGAATGTTATCATAACTGTTTCTCCCTTTTCCTCTCTCAGTGGTATTTAAGTCGGTAGTCATGGTATTAACAACTGTATCAATAGGGATGTAAGAAAAAACTGAAAAACTGACCGAACCGATTTTGGTTCCCAGGAACAGAAACCGATTGAAAACTGGTTCGGTCCCAGTTTTTATGATTTGGTAACTGAATTGGACCGAACTGAACCGAAATTAATATATTTTAAATTTTTTATATTATACATATTATAATTATAAAATAGTAATGTTAGCTACAAGCTCCAAATAGAAAAGCCCTTCATAGGCCCTTTGTAAAAAAGTGGGTCTCACTAAAAAAAGAATGGGGTCCACTTTTTTACACTTTTTCAAGGCAGGGTCCACTTCTTTATAGAGGGCCTACTCAGGGCTTTTCTATTTGGAGCTTGTACCTAGCATTTCACATTATAAAATTAATATAATATGAAATTTTAATCTTAGCATTTATTCTTCCTTGTTATAAACTTACACCTAAACATGAATATTAATATTAAGTTATTAATATGTTTCTATTTATCTTGTGGCGGTTTGGGCCTACGAAATTTGAGAACCTTTAACAAGGCACTCCTTGTGAAATGGTTTTGGCGTTTTCATCTCGAGGGAGACGCTCTTTGGAAAAATATTTTAGAAATCAAATATGGGAGTGTATGAGGAGGTTGGTGCTAAAATGAAGTCAGAGGGGACTATGGCGTGGGAGGTTGGAAATATATCCGGAAGGGTTGGGATGATTTTCTCGACAACTGCAGGCTCGAGGTGGGAAGAGACACGCGGACAAAATTTTGGCATGATTGTTGGTGCGGAGACGTGAACTTGAAAAACGCTTTCCCCTCTCTTTATATGATCGCGTTGGATCAAGGTTCTTCAGTGGCTGATAATATGTGCTATAATTCTGATTCCATTACTTGGTCTGTGAGTTTCACTAGAACTGTACAGGATTGGGAGATGGGGGGACATTACTGAGTTCTATAGAGTGCTATATTTGCTGAAGTTAAGGGCAGGAAGGGAGGACAAACTTCTTTGCATTGGCACTGGGAACAAGAAATTTTCAGTTCGTTCACACCATAAAGCCTTGTCGACCCATTTCTCCAATGCTTTCCCTTGGAAGAGCATTTGGAGGGCAATGTTCCCCTCAAAGTCGCTTTTTTTGGTTGGGTGGCCTCCCATGGTAAAATCTTAACAATCGACACACTAAGAAAGCGTGGATTTTACATGATAGATTGGTGCTACATGTGCAAACGTAATGGCGAATCAGCGGATCACCTTCTCCTTCATTGCGAAGTAGTTAAGGCTTTATGGGATGCAATCTTCTCTAGGCTTAACATTGCATGGGTCATACCCAAGAGGGTGATAGACCTATTGTCTTGTTGGCAAAGGATTAGGGGCAATTGCCAGATTGCTGTTATATGGAAGATAATACCTTTATGCCTAATATGGTGCACATGGAACGAAAAAAATGGCCACTGTTTTGAGGATAGGGAATGCTCCCTGGACAGCTTTAGGGACTTTTTCTTTCATACTTTGTTGCTTTGGGCCCATTCTATTGCATGGAATGGAACGGGTCTTAATGATTTGTATGCTACTATCCGTAGCACTTAGCTTTGTAAATAGGCTTTTTCTTGTATACTCCCTGTGTACTCGGGCTTTGCCTATTTACGAGGATCAATAAAACTTCTTTTACCTATCAAAAAAAAAATAATAATAATAAAAATATGTTTCTATTTAACATATTAAGTTACATACTTACATATATAAATTGATATAAGTATAAAATATATATTATATGTTTTTTGCAAGTACATTTTTTTAAGCTAAGTAGTTGGTAAGCAGTTATTTCGTAAATTATTTTTTTATACTTTGGAGTTGGACCTTTTACTTTGGTGGTTGCATTTGCAATCATTTGAGTGTATTTGTTTTGTTAGATTTTCTTTATGTTGGTTAATTGTTTTTTATATGCATGTTTTTGGCTTTTAGCCTTTAGGAATATTGTTATGTGAATTTTTTAATAGGTTTTTTTAGGCATTATGAAATGTGTGTTTTAATTAAAGTAATTAGTGTATTTTGGCTAATTATTTTTAGCATTTATATGGTTAATTGGTTACATGCATGGTGTTGTGAGTTGAAAATAATGTTTTGGGTTATATCAGATTTGGACTAAAAAAATTATTCATTTTCAGTCGGTTTCAGTTCTCAGAATTCCAAAATGACTTAAGACTGGTTCGGTTCCAAAATATGTTCAAAACCAGACCGGACCGGGCCGAACCGAACCGATTTTACAACCCTATGTATCAATAACATGCTTGATATTATATTGAAGGATCTGAATTCCCTTTTTTTCCTGTTGCTTCCTTTAAAAATTTCCAAGTTTTCTTTTTACTACTGTACATAATGGAGTATTTATGTTGCCTCTGTATTGAATTATGATGTATTCTACTTGCCTTGCAGCCTGTATTTAGTCCTTCTGTTTTAGCTGAGATTATGAGACCTGATGGCTCATCCACAATATCAGTTCTAAGTGGTGAGTCTCTGTCTGCTGAATTGGCTCATGAACTTATGAATATTCAGGTAAATTTGAAGTCTTAGAAGTGGGTTTATTAATTACACCGGTTGCTTAGGGTCCATTAAATTTCTGAAGATGTTTTTGTATTTCCTTATTTTTGCTTTTTTCATGGAATTATCTATACTATGGTGGTATTAAGCACATGTTGACCAAGTGTTGAAATTCTAATGATCTTGTCCTTTTCTGCCATGCTGCAAGGAATTCTTCTAGCTTGGCGTTCTAGTAGCATCCATATGTCACATTTTGCTTGTGGTATCAGAGGGAGCTCATGATAACATGTGGAGATTGATATCAACAGTAAGGACTCTCATCTTAGTCATTACTTAGTATATTATATATACATATAGATAGCTCAGTTCAAGTATGCTATAGCCGTTGCTTGTTTGAATGGCAAATTTAATGAACTGTTATTTTTAAATATCATTTGCTTAGACCATCTGTTTAGATATGATGTTTCAGATTTCTATTCCTTACATGTTTGAACGTGGTTCCTGCATTGAAATATGGCTCTTAAGCGTATCTGATCTTCATTCATAACTTGCGCCTCCAAACTCACTATTTTTGCTCTGTTTTTTACATGTATGTTCTTGATCGAGTGCTTATTGTTTCTCCATTTGTAATTGTTAATGTTGCTCCTTTCTTGAAGAATAGTGCACCATGAATTACCCTTTCACAGCCTATGAACATACTGCTTTGTTACACCAATAGTTTGGCAATTCCAGTTACAACTGACGAAGTTATTTGTAGAATTGCAAAGATCCACAGAACATACAATCTGCCCCTTTTTCTTGTATGATATCTATCTTACCTAGCTTCCATCTGAAGTTTAAATCTACTGGTATCAGGGTTGCATAACAACTAACAAAACTGATTATCACATGGAAACTAAAAACTTGGATTGAAGTAAAGGTTACCGAGCATCGTGAGTTTCTTAGTTTCATTAAGGATGTAGGGGTCTTACCAAATAGCATGGCTAAATTCATATTTCTTGTGTTGGTCTTAGCTTTTGGATCTGCATTAATTGCTTTTTGTTGCTTTTGTGGGAATTGCTCTTTCTATTTTTTTCTTCTGCCACAATTTTTCCCCCGTGATCTTTTACATCAAGTCTTTATGCAGGTTGACTTGTTGAAACATGGCATACCTGACCCATCTTCAATATTCCCTTCTCATACCCAGAGCTCAAATTTGGGGCCTGAAAAGGAAAACAAAGATAAAATTACTAAAAGTGAGGAGTATATGGCTGTTCCAATTTTTGTCCATACAAAGTGAGTGATCTTTTCTCAACACAAAATAAATGGAGAAAATACTTATTTTATGATAACATGTGAAGTTAGAGGAAATATTTGAAGATATGACAGCACAGAAACGATTGATTATACTCTCTTTGTATCTGTTTTTGCTTGTTTCTATATAATGCCATTTTTCTCTATAACTATCTAAAAATTAGTAAATGAAACTATTTGCAGTTCATTAATAGTTTTGCTATCTTATATTATTTTAAAATTCTTCTATACAGAAGGTTAGAGCAATAGAAGTAACTAATCTATTTGGGTGCACTTTCCCTGTTTGCAGATTTCACGATGAAGATTTCAGTCCACGTAATTTTTTCCAAATGAGGAAGTCCATTTCACACTATTTCAGCACGTCTTCATTCAAAAGAGACAAAACTGGAGGCATAACCAAAGATCAACCACTTTCATCTGTGGCTTCTGGTATTCAGCATAATGATCCTGATTCCCTGTGGCCGGATTTGTTTGTTATTCCACGTAAGAAGAAGGATGATTCCCCAAGAGATCAATATGAAAGTTACATTTCCGCGCTATGGAAATTGAGGGACCAGGTCTGTCTGTCTGCCTGTCTCTCGCGTGTGCACAAAAAGAAAGAAAGACACCTATAAAGCCCTAATATGAATACAGATACATATTCAATATGATATTTCGATTCTAGAAACTTAAAAAGTTAACCAATCTATATATTATATTTACCCAGAAAAAAGATCTATATACTATATAATTTTCAAATCATGGAGCTTTGTTCTTGTGATTATATTATTATTAGATGAAAATTAAGTAACCAATTAAGTAAAAAATAATTTATAATCTTATTAATTTAAGTCTTAAATTAGTAGTCCTTGAGTTTTCAAAATGCATTCATTTATGGTTTTATCAACCTTTCTTTTCAACTATAACTAGAAGATTCAATAATGCTATCGAATGGTATTGAATTTTAAAAGAAATTAAAGGGAAAAAGGAACTTTGGAAAGAGTATATAATAGATACATGACTAGCCTTCCTTGCTTAATGATATTGTAGGGAAAAAAAATGGTTCACAAAAATTGGCTTGGGTTCTTTTGTTTGTGTTTGTGTTTTTGTTTTGTTATGTATTTTGTGGTAGATGAATAAAATGTATCTAAACCATTTTACATATCTTTAAAAAATCTTAAACATATCTAAGGACATTTTGAGAGAAAAAAAATTAGACAATTACATATTATTTTTAACTAAATATCTTAAAACTATTCCTGCATGGCAACAAATTAAATTATAACAGACTGCATATATTGGTAATTTCAAGCTTAGAAAGATATCTAACAAACACCAAAAGGCATAACATGTGTACAAATGGTCAAACTGATTTGGAATGTCCATTCTATAGACCACCAAATACACCTGTGTCAAAACCAATTTTGTGTTAATGGCTACAGTATCTGATACTGATGTGAATACTGTGTGTCAGATATGGGTAAGGCCGCAGTTTTGAACTATGTATATATGTGTGCGCGCTTCCAGACACACACAAGGATGTGATTGCTGCATTCATCGTGTCTTCAAATTTTCATCTATTTCTGAAACATGAAATATAGGAGAACTGAAATTGAAGTAATTTTCTTATACAGGTTATATCCATGAATGGCCCTTCTTTTGCAAGGACTGTATCTGAACGTGATTGGTTGAAGAATTCTGCTAAGATTTGGGAACTTGTGAAAAACTCCCCAATAATTGCAGAGTACAGCAGAACACTTCAAAGTTCGGGTCTATTTAGGAGGTAATCAGCCTGTAGTCTTTTTCTACGCCTTTGCTCAAATCAAACAATGGGCGGTTTTTATCCTTTGTTTTTTTGGCTCAATATAGCTCATTTTAACGATTTTATTATAACAGAAAAGTGAATTTTACCCTCCCTAATCCTCTCTTAACATGATGTTTAAGCCATAGTCTTTACTAATTGTCTAATTGTTTCAAAAAAGAAAAATGATATTTGCAGTGTTGAGTATGTAAGCGCCGTGCAATCATTTTAAAAAAATAAATAAATAAATAATGAGACATATATGAAAAGAAAATTAATTTTTTAACAATAAATTTGATATTGTTTTTTCAAATTGGCTGTACTACGATTGCACATTTCATGACTGTGTATAATGTTATTCAAATTGACAATTTTTTGTTATAAACTTGCAAGATGTTGGGAATTTGAAGTGAAGTGTATTTTGTTTTGTTTCCTTTCATTTACCTGCGTGGTGCTCTGTTTCCTTTTCAACTCTTGTCGATCACACGCTTGGCTATTGGAGATGATTTTGTCGATACAAAAGGGAAAATAAAAACAGCTTTACCAGAATTAATAAATGAAAATCTCATTTGTAACTAGAGTTATCACAAATATGCCTCTTATGGAAAAGATTGATCACGATACGACAAGTGCCAGATCAGTAATTTTTGTTTGTGGATTAACGTAAGAAAAATGATGGGCATATAACTATTTTTACAATAATTTATAATAATTATATCATAGTTTTTACGATCTTTTATACAATTATATTTTGAGAGAGGTACTTTTATATAAAAACTTATAAAAATAATATTATTTTACATAAATATTCCTACTTTAAAACATTATTATAAAAAATATTATAGAAATGATTGTACGCGAATCATTACTCTCTCCATATTTTTATCATTTTTCTTGGCAAAATTAAGGTGAAATGATCATTTTGATACATACCACGGGAATATTACTACACAATACTTTCATAAAAAGCATGATGGGAGCCCACATCGCCCACACAACATATTCTTTTGGTGCATTTCAAATCGAACGCAATAAAGTAAAAACGATTCAATCGTTAGAAACCGACTCGATTTTAATGAACTTTTTTAATCATTCACCAAGTTGCTTTAATTGCCTGATTTAAGCCAATTTAAATCGATTTTATTCAAGTTAAACCAATTTCAACCCATTTAAAACTATATTTCTAATTTATTATACACAAATATGATAGAATTAAAGATATATAAACTTTTTCATCATTATTCAATAAGAATCGCATAAAATTTAGAAGATAAAATATGTATTTCTTTATTTACTTTAATATTTACATTTACCATATGCTTATAACTTAATAATGTTTATCTTCTTTGTATACAAGGCAAAATAAAGTCTAGAATTGAAATTAAATACATAAATTATATGTTTATTAAAATTATTTAGATTCATATAATATTTTTATTAAAACTAATCAATGAATTTATATTTTATAATTTTTACACATAATATTAAATCTTTGAATTGCATTATATATAATTTTTAATATTTTTTTTATCAACATTAAAATGATTCCATCGCTCAATCCTTAACCGATTCCAAATTTTCGAGCATTGATTTAACTTTTAAGGGCAAAGTATTCATTTTGGATTTTGATCTACAGGCTGGCTTACCATGGAATTTTATTATTATTTGTAAGCTTGTATTCTTTTTTTATATTTCAATGAAATATTTACAGTTCCATTATAGGCTAAGACATGATGATAACACCACCACCAACATTTGAATCCAAGATTGGTTGCCACAAGATGTGGGCATGAGAGAGTGATTATCGCCAATAAATTAACAAACGACAGACCAAAAAAATAAAACCATGCCACGGCAGGAAAGAATATTTTCACTGGAGAGAGTAGCAATTCATTAAGATTAGAGGCCTGAGCTCGTAAAGTTGGCTTGCCTGCAGTCACAAGAGCACAGGCTTCTAGAATCTTTTACCACGCGCTGAGATCTCCGGATGTGGAGCTTGATATTTACTAACTTACCAGCCATCTGTTCGATGAAAAAACCAAGGGTAAATCATAATTTCAAACTTGGGGGTTAGTAAAAAACATTATAATCGACCCAAGTAAAAGCCCAAGCCACATCTGCACTTCTACTTTAAAGGGACTGGTGACGGTGTGATAAAGAGCTCAATCAAAGCATTATGAGATGCATTTCCAACTAGTAAGAACGTTATGTGAGACTTGACATCCAGTGTGCCTTTATCATATTCATTTACCGCTCTCATCCAACATGGAGAGTTAGTGGGACGTTACAGTCTCCCCACACGACGAGGGCTGCAAACTTGAAACGATTTTAGATGTCTCGGCCAAAGTATCTCTAAAATGGCACACCTTGGCATTGCTCTTGTATATGTCCCATATACTTGGGCATATGCCTACTCTTTTGATCAATAAAAATTTGTTTACTGATGATTAAAAAAAAAAGATGTATTGGCCAAAACTTCAGGTGCTACACCTAAAAAGGGCATCGTCGATCTAGGCCGGACTGAATATTTGTCAGCTTGGAATCAAGTTTAAAAAAAAAATGTTCCTACTCCAAATAATGTTTCTGAACATTACTCCCTGAAATATACCTATAAACAAAATACAACCAATGGATAACTTCTTAATTGAGGAAGAGAAATAACAAACCATTCTCCAAACCAAATCTTCTGGACCCAAAGGCTGAGCTGGACTGGAATACATAAAATGCAGAGAGTACTGCAAAAATAAAGATAATATCATGGGTCCCCTCAGATAAATAGCTCAATTACAATCCTTATTTAAACGACTCATGTTCAACAAATATATGTGGGCGTAATCAACAAATAAAATTGCAAAGCCATGGCACTAAGAAGCAAAATGCAGCAGCATTTCCAAATTACTAAAACCTTCATTCCAATCTTGGAAAGAGCAAGAGAATGAGAAAATAAAAATCATAAAATATTTCTTTCTGCAATTCAATGGAAACGGAATGGTTAAAGAACATAACCCCAAATTGCTGCATCTAATTCAACAATTTAACATGATATAAAAATATCATGACGACATCAAATTCAAGTCACAAACCTTTGCTAGATTTCGTTGCATTTCTCTGATACGAGCAGGGTGAATAGCTCGTAGAAATGTTAAAAACCTTCCTGGTTGTACAGCATCACTGGATGAAACAAATAGAGCTATCTGCATAGAAGGACAACAGGATCTAATCCATCTATTATCCAAACACTGACGCACTAAAAAATAACATCATCAAAGTTATTCACTTTTCTTCTTCCACAACGGATTGACATAAATCATCTCCATTGTGTATGACAAAACAACATTCAATCAATACGATGTATATATAACCAGACCAACAATAAGAATTTATTTGAGACAGGCTAAGACAGCGGTCATTTCCTTTTGTTTGACAACCCATTGAATGTTGTGTCTTTCGTAGGCATATTGCTCACAATTTACCACTTCCACCATCCAATTGTAGAAATCTTTAAAAGTACATTTTGAATTTGGGATGATCCTTTATTTGTATTCCCTGATACTGTCATGAGAAGAATCAAGGGAAGCCATAACAGAACAATCTCTCAGAAAGCATACATACCTTTCTGTAATCAAGTATCCCTTCAAAAGGAAGCTCCAATTCATCACTAACTATGACAGGGATGCATCCACTAACAATAGCATCGAACAATCTAGCAGATGAAGGAGTATCACCAGCTGGGCTTAAGCAAAAGATAGACCTGATTACAAATGAAAGAATTCAACCACTTGACAAAGTATATAATGTGGTTACCCCATGAAACATAGTAAACATATATCTATATTACTTGCGCATGCCATTCTGAGCTGCTGCTTTGCCTCCCTCTCCGGCTGTTCCCTCCTCTATAACTACACCCTCAGCACCACTTAATTCAGCTACAAGTTTAGCACGTATTTTTCCTCCCTAGAAAGGAACAAAATCAGCATAAGCATTAAAACCTATCAAATATGTACAATCAAATAAAATATCAAGACACGAGTAGTCTTTAGGACATTTTTTATTCTATAATCAAAGACATCATAATTCATGGTCCAGGAGTTAAAAAAGAAGAGATGAAAAGACCAACTAAATTTCTGACCAATGAATACCAAGTTCCTAGACATTTTAAAGCAGTTCTGAACTTTTACATTATGATAAAAACAGATAAATAAATAAATTTACAAAAATATATCTCCTAGATTGTTATCCTCTTTTCTGTGTCCTTATTCTTCCATTAAAGTTTGCACATTGGACACCCCAAAATAGCATCAGATCTATAACATCCTGGCTGTCAACTAAAATAATACCATCAATTCAAATATATTTTCAGCTGTCTCCCTGTGTACTTGGACAACACCCTTTTTATAACAAAATCTTACTTATCCCAAAAACAAAAAAAATTGGGGCCATCTGAAAAGCATTACAGATATATATATATATATTTTTTTTATCAGTGAATAAGAACTTTATTAATGAGAAAGTCGGCATAGCCCAAGTACACACGCCATATACAAGAGCAACGCCTAAAAAAGTTTTATGGATATTAAAGTTGCAATCCCCACAAAGTAAGAAGTTTGCAGCCAATAATCATTTATGAGCAGTTATAAGATTTAGACACGTCAATCACACAAAACTTGTGTGTCATATTATAAAAAACAGTCGGGACATAATTTCTCAGCCTAAATAATAAAAATTCTACAATCTCGGTTTTTCAGATGAGGATAATTTGCACATTCAAGGTTTTTGTAGCAACCAAGTCTGACTACTTCATGAACGAAAATTAAACCTGAGTAATGAAGGGAATTTGATTGGATTGAGTCTTATAAAAAATTCCCTTCTCAGAAAAGCCATTCTCCTCAGCATGTTTCAAAGTAACCAAAGAAATTCCAATCATCCCAATACAAGAAATATCCTAAAATATTTATTCATGTCATACTTTAAAGCGATTGATTGTGAAACCTGTCTTTATTAAAAGATTCTATAAAAGGGACGTTATTCAGAATTGCAGCAGTGACCAAATCTCAAACAGTCAGTACAGTCACCACATGCTATATATGTTCCAAAAGTTAAGTGCCCAGCCAAAGCCGTGAATAAATAACAAAATCACAGTGGAGAATTTCTTAATTTCATGTATAAACCAATTAAAATAATCATAGAATAAAAAAAATTCTTACAGCATTTCTTTTAAGACGACCCCGGAAAAAGAGTAGAGTTGTTCTCTTTGAATAACTTTCTGACAAGCATTTGGCATCACATAAATCAACATTGGCAACATAAGGAAGAATTAGGTCTTTCTCCAGAAAAACCTGTCCTGGCTTGTACCTGAATGAAGAAAAAAAAATCACTCGATAGTTAATCACAGCATTAATGAATAATGGACCTCTAAAACATAGGTTCCTTAGAAACTTAAATATTCACCAGTTGCCCGTAGAGTCCATATCTGGTAGCAGCCAAATTGCATTCTTCATGAATCTGCGAACAGATTTGAAAGACCAGGGATGATGAACTGGAAGTATGTGATCCCTTCCGCCAGATCGCTTCCATGCAGGCTGATTGGTCACCCAATTCAGAGCTTCCTATACCACAGGTAAGAGTATGTCGGAGCTTTAAGAAAGATAGCAGAATTTTACAATTTTACAAGGAGAATTCTCAAAGGTTGAAATGCCAAAAATACAAAAGGGCACAAAAACTTATTGAAATGTCAATATATGAGGTTTCATCTTCAACAACTCAGGCTGTGGATAGGTTTTTCCCTTTATACGCTCCATTCCTTGTTCACAAGAGGAGGACAAGACGTGATTTGATCTAACGATTTTAGAAAAATTCTGGCCAAGGACATAATTACATATATCCATTCAACAAATCAAATACAAATTAAGTGTCCCAACTCATGACTAACCAAATAAATTTTTTTTTTTTTCTTGTTTTTGACGATGTTGAAACTCACCAAGGTAGGAATCCTCAGATCCACCTCTGGGGGAGTATATCCTGGATAGACCCTCCAGAATTGTGTATCAGGTAATCCAGGAAAAATCTTAACACAGAATTGAACCCAGGATGTCAGAGTCTACGGCACATCCCAAGCTAGCCCTTTGATTACCAGGCTGAAGCTTGACTATAACTAACGTAATGATATTTGTGACAGAGAAAAATAAAACTTCTACCCATTTAAAAAAAAAAAAAAAATACAACTTTACTACTTCCAAAGACAAGAAGCAATCGTAGGGGCTTTGTGTTTGTAATTATGAACTTCTATCAGGTCAATTCCAACTTCAGGAATTCCATCTCACAACATATATACAAGTATTAAGTAAAATCGATACAAAATGGCATACAGAAACAACAAAGTAATGTTTATTTAATACGCGACAACGAAAAAGAAACGTAAAGCATGGAAGATCACTCACACCCTGTAAAGCGCTTTGCATTGTTGTTTCTCCATTAAGAAGAAGCTTATGGTGGTGAAGAATGGTATGTAGAAGAGGTCTGCCTCCTCCTGCCTATCAACTCTCACCACATTCTTCAACAATCTCTCCGATTCGGGCGCAATTAAATCCATCCACAGCCAGTAATCAATTGAATGCTACATGTATTTACAAAAAATAAATAAATATTATTCCTCTCCAATTTTCCTTCCATTTCTTTTCTTTTTTCTCCTTTTCCCTCGTTTCTTTTCTCGGTAGCCAAAAGGATAAAAAATAGCAACAACAACAGGTAATAAAAATTGATTTTTAAAATGACAAAACCTGCTCAATTAAGCGGTGGACGGGGCTGCCATTGGAGGTGAGATTGGAGGTGTCTCTATAAGTGTTCCGAAACAGCCACAGGAGATCGTAGGTGAACTTGCTCGGCATCTCGTACACGTAAACCCTAATCGGCATTGCGGCGGGGAAGTACGGGTCTCCCCACAACCTCTCGCTCTCTATCCTATGCATCAATTCGTCGAGGTCTCTAACGACGTCGTCAGTCGCAATGACCCCGCGGGCTGGAGGAGGGGATTTGGGGGACCGGTGGAGGAGGAAGTGCTCCAGCGAAGCGACGAAGGAGGTCTCGGGTTTCTGGGTCTGGTGATAGAGAGTGGAGGGACCGGCTCCATGGGATGGGGAGAAGTGGAAGTAGAGGATGCAGAGAGCAAGGAGAGAAAGGGTAATGAGGAGGAGGAGGAGGATTGGGTAGGACCTGGATCTTGGGCTCTGCTTTCCTGCCATTTCCGTTTTTTCTCAGATTTCGATCCTCGCCCTGGATCGGCGTGTCATCTTTTACCTCAAGTAACCGCACCCCTTCAATCTTCAAGACCTTCGAAAATATATATATAAATATTGTTTCGGTATTTATTTATTTATTTTTTAGAAATCAGAATCGATATGAAATAATTTATAAATAATAATAATAAATAATAAAATAAAAAAAAAATATCTTAAAACATTTGTGTTCTAAACAAACCAACAAATCCTAAGAACATCGAATCTTTGGGCGAGCGTAGATGGATTGATTAGGGGTTAATTCCAATTTTGAAGGGGAGGTATTGATCATAAAAACATAAATAGGAATTTTCCTACAATTTTCTTACCCAAACACACGATCGTACTCTCCAGCACAATCTCGTACGACAACCAGATAACTGTAATTGTTCACATTGTCTCCTATATACTCTCAGCATGCATGTACCCAACCATATATAAACGTCTATTACTTACATGATGTGCAGAAACAATTCAAATTCTTAATAGACAGTCCACAACCATGTTTATGAATTCGATAAGCTTTTAAACAGCTAGCGTAAATGTTCATCAACTAAAAATCCCAGTATCAGCACCATCCCGGCGTGCTCTGTCCTAAAATCATCGGAATAATGGAGCATGTGAAGCAGCTCATAGGGTTATGAGATCGTCCTTTGGTGGTTGCTTCTTGGTATTGTGCCCACCGTCAGAAGTAGCACCTCCTTTCTTACCAAATATCATTTCATCAAGATCATCCATCATGTCATCGTTGCCTCCGCCCTGGCCTGAACCTCGAGAGCCAGTTGGTTTTCTAATCAGGGCGTCTTCTTTTGCATGACGGGGGGACTCATCAGGCTCAACAGCAACGGGTATCATAGCAGGCTCTTGCTCAATGCGAACAACTGACGGCTTGTTAAGCTCTTCATACTTGGAGAGGACTTTCTGGATTTCATCATTTACATTCAAGGCTTCAAAAAGCAGGGGCTCGTTATCTCCAGCCACCTCAATGATTCTCTGGACGGTAGATTGCGAGTGACGACACTGGTGTACCAGGGTAGTTGTCAAGTCATCCTGACAACAGGAAGAAAACATTCCATTCATGTTACGTGTTCTTACCAGCAATCAATACCGACCATGGAACAATTATACTGAATGCTCAAGTCAGGAAAATATGAAACATAACTAAAATTGACAAAATAGTTCCTTATAAAGCATCACATATCTGCATTGCAGTAGGTTGTTATTGCGCTAAGCTTCCTTGTTTTTTCAGACACAAATTGTACAAGGGTTTAGTATACAGTAACCTGAACTGTCCCCATGGCTCGATCTACAAGTTCTTCAGTTGCTAATAACTAAAATGTCCAATACTACAGACGTTTGATTTGACAGGAATCCATCCCATTGTGTGTGTTGAATACAATACAAGAGAAAAGTGACACATTTTCCATTACTCGGTAACATTTTAAAATCTAGGTACAAAAGTGAGTTCATACAATCCCAATTCCACAGGAACCCCAAACTCTAGGTGGGCGTCCCGCAAAATATTTGACCTTAACTAACATTACAATCTAGATGGACTCCTTTCAATCAACCCAGAAGATTTAGCCCTTTTTGCTACTGAAGAATGCAAAAAGAACAGAAAAAATCTGACACCACCAGATCAACTATGAACCACAATTGGGACAATATAAGGGATTTTCCTTTCCGATGTGATCTATTGAAATCCTACCCTAAGAACTAAACATTCTAAGTGGTCTAGAAACTTCCCTTGTATTTATAAAAAAACCATGAAATTCTCATGCGAACCCATGCAACAGTTGGGTTGAATGCATTTGGATGTCTGAATGCTTGTGTTATGTATCAATCTTCTTATCCTAGGATTCTTGGAGTTACATCAAGCATGGCTCCACCTCAACATTTTTTTTAATCCGTCCCTATCACCATCAGGCCATTAGTTTACAAATATTTTCACCCATTCTCCCCCTTATACCAATGTTTCTAATCCACTGTCAAATACACAAACAAAGGGAATATGGATAGGAGACAAACTAAGATTTTAAGGAACATTATATGGAAGGTAAATATATTAAGGACCATTCTAAAATATATGATTACAGTAACTAGGATCATAAAGTTGAAGGAATAAACAGTGAAGAAATAACTAGAATGCACAGCCTCTGAGATCATTTAACAAGTCATATGTGAACCGGGTAAGCAACAATAGTAAAAACTTGTAAATAAGCTAGGTTAATAAGGTACAGAAGCCATAACCATATCTATTAGGAATTTAAAAGTGCATTTTCAGTGTTATGGATTTTAAAATTATTATAAAAAGACATTATAACGAGAAGAATAAACTTTGCTTTCCTTCATAACTCCAATCAGTTAGAGATTGCATTAAAACACATTTAATACTTTGGATTGTATATAGGAAGGTGGTTAACAGGATCCTGCAATGTTTTCAAGGGGAGAAGTTCAAACCATGTATAATGATTCCAAAGGGTTCCAATTGTAACAGGGCCTTCCTTGGGTTGTTACATATGGCATCCAAACCAATACCAACTCAATGTAACAACCCAACATTGATTGTCATATAGGAATTTAAAACTCCTACTGGTCTATAGAGCATATGTGGCTAATCAATCAAGGTGGTCAAACAGATATCAAGGTAGTCAAACAATTGTGATGATTTGTTCAATTTATATTGATCGAAAATTTACTCTTAGAAGTAACCAAATTAGCGGATATAGAAAGTGACAGCCAGAACAAGGAGATAAAAAGGTCACCTTATTATGAGACTGGACAAGGTAGGGCTGCTAATTATATGTGGTAAATGAATGGTGAGTTTTGGTCTCCATACAGGAATACATAGGAAATGGAATAGGTGTGTGCATCTTGGTGATGTACCAAGTATGCTTGGATATGTAACTATAGTATCCCTCTGCCATTAGCGAGGGTTTTGAATAAAATTTATGGGATCTTGTCCACTTAATGAAAAATAAATAAGAATAAAGAAAGAGATAAATAAATAAATAAATAAATAAATAAGTCACCTGCAAAGCATCTTGTTGGGGTGAAGAGGATAAGACCGTTGAAAGAAGCTCAATAGTATTTCTTGCAACATCAAATGCTTCCTTTGTTTGTTCAGCTGTAAAGCTTTGCACAGGGAAATCACGCTGAATCTGTTGGGTAAGACTAGCATCATAATCGGAATCTGATACTGAACGGGGAGGAGTAAAGATAGGTGCCAAACTCTCATTGTCTCGGCCAGGGAATCGAATCCCCCTTGATTTTAAACTCTGAAGTAGAAAGACACCAGCAGAAAATGTTTAAAGAAAAGAATCTTGCACTGAGATATGAAGAAACTTGATTTTTCATGGTAAAACTATAGTGTTGATTTGCTTGCCCTTGAACCAAAATTGTTGGTTCACAGCAAACAATTCCTTAATTGTAATACTTTATATGATCCCTTTTAAATCTTTTTTAACTTCATTTAATTGTAATTACACAAAAATTTATTTAAGCTTCTCCATTTCAGAGTTTACATAAGTTTTTACTCATGAGATGAGAACACTGATCAGACAGAATCAGCCATTGAAATTAACTTTCTATTATACAGCACATGCTGGTAAGAAATTCCAGTAGATTGAGCCAAAAAGAAATGTTTACAGCATAATTCACATAATTTTTCATGTTCTAGAGAAAAAGAGCAGGAAGAATTTCGAATGGAAGAGTCGCAGAAGCAAAATTTTGGCAACAAAACTCCACAATACCTTATATGTTTCTTCATAAACAGGCAAATAGCGGAGCTCACTGGCCGATTCTCCCCATGCTTCAATTAATATCAAAGCCTTGTTACGATTATTAACTACGGTCTGAGGATCATCAATCAGCTTCACCATCTCATCAAGAACTCTCTCAGCTGCCACCTCTGAGAAAGCCTTCTCGCAATTCTTAACACATGTTTCAAGCAACACCAAAGCCAAGTATTGAACCCTAGGACTCCTCAACATGATCCTCTTTTTTATTCCACGGATCAATTCAACACTGTTAATTTTTTCATGATTGATCATGTCACAAAGATCAAGATTCATAGCCCAATCAGGCTCATCAAGGTCCTCTGAGGTGGCATCTTCAACAAGCTTATCTGCCTGGTTTGAGCCTTGGAAAAGCTCCTTCATCTTGAAGCTCATTGAGCTCATGCCTTCACTCATCTTTCGGCTCACCTCGGCACCTCCAATCTTGAGGCGTTCACCGAAAGCACTTACTTTCTCCATCAAGTTGTCACTCATATTTAAATTCCTTCAAAATCTTATAACAAAATGTTCAAAAAGCTCTCCTGAAAATCTACAAGACTACAACCTTAAAAATATTAGAAGAAAGATAACAAAAATTCCATATTTGGTCGCTAACAAAAAGAAAGGACGGAAAGTAAAATAGTTTTTTGATAGGAAATAATAAAATTTTACCAATAGAAGAGAACCGGCAGGAAAGTAAGATAATTCCATTAGAGGATATTTTAAATCTAATAAAAATTTTTCATTTCTGAAATGAGAAAAAAACAGCATAAAAGTTATCCCTTTTTTTTTTTTTTTTTTTAAAAAAAAAAATTCTCCTTTTTTCTAACAACAGAGTTCAACAGCCACGTATAAATCATAATTTATTTGCTTTACCATTTATTTTAAGCAACCCAACTCATAATCATGAATTTAAAATGAATAATAAAAATTACAAAATTCCATACATTCAACTCCTTCTAAAAATGAAAACTAAAATACACTGAACATCTAACCCAGCTGTTATTAGGAGCCCTGAACTTTACCGCAAATTGGAATAGTGAAGACCAAGGGCAAAGACGAAGCAATTAACACAGCTGAACATCTACATACCGCCACTGACCACATATAATTTTTACGGATATCAGAAACCAATACTAAAATAGTAACCAATACTAAAATAGTAACGCCTAAACCACGAATATCAATGACTAGTATTTCCTCTTTCGGCTTTCACAGTATAACAAACAGATTCGGAAGAGAGAATTTCATAAATGAGTTTATAATGAAATTATAACATCAATTCCTAACGGTCAAAAAGAAGATTAAGCATCCAACTCTTAGTCGTGGTTGAGTAATTTAAACTAACAACACAAAAGATCATAATTACACATTTTGTTGAATTCGACTTCCCTTTTTCCTCTTCTTTCTCGGATACCAAACGGAGGCTTTAATTTTAAAATTGAAACTGAAAAATAGAGAGAATACCTTCGAGATCGAGAGGTGGTTTTGGTTGAGACGAAGACGCGCAACGACTTTCAGTAAAGTTTGATCTTTCTTGGAATTTCAGTCTCCGGTACGTTACCTGGAAGCTACGAATATTTAGTTCCTATATTTTATTTTATTTTTTGATATATCCAATATTTAATTTTTGACCGGCCCCATGATTTCTTTTCTTTTTTAATATTGAGCCCGTGCCATTAATTAATTAATTAATTTTTATATTTAAGATTTCTATAAATCATCTTTCAAAATAAAACTTTAATAATTTCTTTATTAGGAATATCAGAAAAAAATAAATAAATAAGGAATGGTTCGTTTGGGGGAGGAGGGGTGGGTCCTACCAGCACCACCGTGTAATGGCCGGCCAAGTCTGGTCACCATGGTTGGTTTGGTCTCATTCTACCATGCCAGAGTTGGCTGACCACCACAAAATGGCTGTGATTCAGCCACCAACGCAACGCAGTCTGGTGGGCTGGGAAGGCCCTTCCACAAGCCACTGGAATCACTAATTTTTTTATTTTTTATTTTTTGAAAAATAAAAAAATAGATTGACATGTAGCTGCTCGATGGCAAATGTTATCCGTTAATTGAGATGGACAGAAGGGTCTAGTTTAAAAATTCAAAAGCATAAAGGATTAATTCTTAAAAAAAAACGTAGGATGAATCTCAATTGCCGAAAGCATAAGAGGTTTATTGCAAATTTTCTTATTTGAAATTTAGGTCTAAAAGGATTTTGAAGTTTGTTTAAGTGCTCGTTTGGATCGCAAATATTTCAAAATACTATACAACATTGATAATTTGCAACTCTCTCATGATGAACAAGTTCCTCTCCCAATAGGTGATTTTTTTTTTTGATTAAGTTCTTTGTGAAACCCTATAAACATCCTTCCCTCTCTCTCTCTCTCTTAAAAAAATCAAGTGTTCCAAATCTGATTTTTACTAGAGGGGAGGAGGTATTATTCATTCATTCCAACCTTCACTCATATTGTCTATCAATATTTCTTTAACTTAATTTTATTTTCCTTTCTTTAAGGTCAAAAAAGTTAAATCTATAACTTTTTGACAACTTCCAAGAGGCACGCCTAACACAAGCAAATTTAAAGGTTAAAAATCTTTTGAATGAAAGTTATAGTTTTGCAAAAATCACCATGTGTGATCCCACACACCACTCTTTCGGATAGCTATTCTCGACACACGTGCCAGATCACGAGACTCGTCACTATCAGACCTTTCAAATATGATCTTTGTAACTAAAAAAAAAAAAAAAAAAAGCCAAGTGTGTTACTTTTAAGGACCGTAACAGATTCTGAAGCTTACCAATGCTCGTTTGGATATTTAGAATATTTCAGAATATTTGTTAAGAGCGAAATAGTTTGTGTATAAAAATATCTAAAAACATATGATAATAAATGAGAGTATTTAAGAAACCTGTTACCGGAATAATGCCTAATACTATTATTTTGTAAATTGTTGTTAATTATATTATCAAAATACAAATTTAAGAGCAGCACTTATTAAGAAAATAAACTATACACAATGTTAGCTAATTTTTATTTATTTTTTATTTTTTATAACTAACTTATTTTACTTTTGAGTCATTACACAATAATGTCAATAAATATATCTTTCAAGAGTGTCAATCACCACTCAGATGGAGAAAACCAATGGAGGGAGTTTACAAGCTAAACTGGGATGTAACTACTAAACATGCAGAGGACATAATTGGGATTGGTGTGATTGCTAGGGACTTTAAGGGTCAGGTTCTTGGTACAGATCTCCTAGAAAGCTGAGTGAAAATTCCTTTACTACATAAGCATATGGACTGTTGGCAATAGCTGTGTTTTGTAAAGAGATGGGGCTCAAACAGATCATCTTAGAAGGGGATGCGTTCAGGTGGTGAATATGCTAGAAAAGGCTAAAACATATTGGAGCTTAGGGGGCTTATTGATTGAGGATGCAAAGACAATCCTAAATTCATTTGCTAATTGGTAAGTGACCCATACTAAGAGAGGTGGAAATATAGCTGCTCATTATCTAGCTAGAGATGATCTTAATCTACATGAAGTCATGTACGATTTGGAAGATTTTTTTCAATGTATTCAGTCCATTGTCATTAGTGAGATGTTGTAAGTCTTCATATTGCAATAAAGATCAATTTCTTTTCAAAAAAAGAAAAAAAAGAAAAAGAAAAAGAGAGTGTCAATATTAATTATTAACATTTTGATCTTTAAAATTCCGATTAAGCACATTAGTCTTACTTTCCCTTAAATTTATTTTGTATTGATCATCAATGATCTTAGTGATGAGAAATCTCTTCGTTTAAGTGCGATCGAGTGAAAGAGAAAATTTAAAAGTTCAGACAAAACTTTTAAAATCTTATTTTATTTATAAGACATTTTAAAGAAATATTGTTAACAAATTTATTTCCCATGGAAATACATGAAACTAGTATAGTAAGATAGTGATGTTTCATTTCTAATTAATTTCTTGAAAGGCTCCTGAGATCTTCTTTTTATAATATTATAGAAAATCACACAAATTTTATAAAGGCCATCAATGCTGTAATCATGGAGGATTACAATAAGATATATTAATTATGAAGGATTAAAAAAAAAAAAAAAACCAAAACAGAAACATAATAGAATGCACTAATAAGGGAAAAAGAGGAGGAAAGTACCCTTTCAAGAAAATAGGTAGGAATGAAACAAGGAAGTTATATATGAAACCCAAATGATATATGATTGGCTAGCTCACACGAAAATATTCAGTCTATTTTATGCAATATGAAGAACAAAATTCTCACCAGGTAGAGAGTATATGCAATCTGTGGAGAATATATATTCAATTATATCGTTTGTTTATAAAAGACAGATGGAGATAATGATAATGATTAATGAAAGAGAATTTAATATTTATTTATTTTGAATGGGATGTACACATTTGGTATGAAACCTTATTAAGATTGGTATGAGATTTATAATTTTGTGTACAACAAATTCAAAATGGAGTAGGAAATTAACAATTTTTGTCTGCCATAATAGGGTTCACAAGATATTTAATTATTGCATCTATTGAATATCCTTGTTTTGGAAATGGAAATTGAGTTTAATTATTGTATCAATTTAAATGTTATATTAAATATTGTATTAAGCATTGTACCAATTACTTGTTATGTGTTTAGCTTCACATTCAATACAAAATTAAATATGGAAATTATGGAAATATGGTATACTGAGGAGAAACCATGGGAGGTTACACTTACCTACAAACTCTATATATCCGCCTTTTAGAGCAATTGAGTATGCACAGAAAAGAAACCTAGCTTCTCTCTAGAGGTTGTTTGGAATTTTGCAAATTACTTTCTTCTTGAGTACTTTCTCGTCTTCTTTATACTCATTGAAAGCTTTCTTTTCCTTTATTTTATAGAAGAATGGAGTTGTACACTGATGGAGGAAAATAAACAAGAGTTCAGAAATATTTAGTTCAAATCTTTTGCATATCAATATCACATCGAGTCAGTGAGTTACCAGAACGCAATATTCGGCTTGATCGGAGAAAGCAAGTAGCCCACCTCTACCCTCATCTTACTCATTGAGTTATAGATGAAATTGCACCCGTTTGATTTTGACAATTGTCTACATCATTTGTAATAGCAAGTTAGGGTAATGTGCCTCCCAAGAATGAGACATCAAATATGTGTCCCAATGTAATCAAGCCCAATTATTAGACCAAGTGTGTCTGCCACCTAAAAGTGTTAAATCCATCAAATCCATATTGAAGATAAATTCAAAAAGCTCATTCATTGCCTGACTATACCATACTTCTTCCGATCTTTTACTAGGGAACTAAGTGATGTTTAAGTCACCACCAATACACCATTGTAAATTCCACCAGCTGTCCAAACCTGCAAGCTCCTCCCATAAAACCTTCCTAAGTGTGTCCATAATTTGCCCATACACACTAGCAAAGGCCCAACAAAAATTGTTCTCCACATTTTTGAATGAACCACCCTCAAATCTCACATAATAAGGATTCTCCCAGATGCTCCCTCAGAAGAAAGGTACACCCATCTCACAAATGGGCAGCCCCAAATGTTAGTGATGATGCCATGATCCATGAATTCCATCTTGGTTTCCTGCAAACACACAATATCCAACTTTCAATGTTGTAAAAGATTATTCACCCGCAACCGTTTATTGGGATCACCGAATGTTCCAAGAAAGAATATGGGTAGAAACAACCTTTTCCCTTGGATCTACCTTTGCTAGTACTCCCCTCCCATCCATCATAATTGATTGAACAAGTGAGACGCTTCATCTCTCTCTCTCTCTCTAGAAACAGATCTAGGAGATTAAAATCAACCCTCCTCAATAACGATAAGTAATGCCCTAAATTGCTCATCAAACCCGTCACAAGAAATTCCCACACTCTTGAATATTCTTTACTTTCTGAGTCACCCAGTCCAATGGTGAGCTTCATGTTGTAAGCAAGGGAGACATAGAGCATAACAGTTTTAGGTCCAACTCAGCCTCCTTATGCATCAACTAGAGAGTGTAATTCACATCCTTTGGCTCAAGAAATCAAGAGGCACTGACATTATCTTACAGATTCCCATGCCATTCTCTACCCCCACTACCTTCCCTTAGACTAATTGAAGCTACTTAGAGACCTTCGCCGAAGAGAAAATCACATGAACCTCTTCCCCACTACCCATCGGTCCTGTATGCAGGTGTTGTGACTGAGAACCCATGTTTGCTGGCAAGAAAATTGCCTGAGCCTTTTCCCCCTACCCATCGGCCCTATTTGTGTATGCTGTAACTAATATTCCACTTTTGTCGGTGAGAAAATGTAGAGATCAGTTTTTGGATCATTTATTGACAACTCCAAGATCACCTTTTGGGCCATCGTCGATGATTCCTTAGCTACTCGCGATCCCGATGGGTTGATTGATGCATGAACTATGTGTAACACCCGGCTCTCCACAATAAAGAAAGACGTTATTTTTTTTAGAAAATCACGGGAGCCAGAGTGTTACTACTGAACCTGACTTAAAAGTATATTTGTTTTTTTTTTTCCCTAAAAGAAACGCCAAGTACAAAGATTTATTATAATAAATAGTCTTTTGTATTAAAATACTAAAATCATAAATGAGATTGCGTGGAAGCATTTATTAGAATTCCTCAAAGTTCGTGTCATAAAAATTATAACTTAAAATCTTTGTACATGATTTAGGCCACTGTCACGCCTCCTAGACTAAGTCTTATTCTCTAGCTCTACCTTCATAAACATTCTGACTTAAGGTGGTTTAAAAACATAAAAATAAACTAAAATGAGTTGATGACTCAGTAAAAAACATATAATAACATAAACATATTTAACATAAGGTTTTTCATAAAATATTTTATGATGAGAACTTAAAATCATGATTATTCATACGTATATTTATGACATGCATGATTTATTTTGACTGATGTTACTTATCATACTAGTCCACATACTTAATTACGGAAGGCTACATTTTTTTTTTAAAATTTTTTTTAGAGGGAATAATTGAAAGCCAGTGGTAATCGGTGAGAGAAAAATGAAAGAAAAAGAAATCGTGAAGGAGGCTTAGATATTTTGGGGTGGTTACAAGTACACCATGCATGGGATTCTATATATAAGATGTCATACCATGCGACTAATGATATGAGTTGGGTTTAGGAATTTTAAGGTGAAGAGGATTCTAGAATTGTAATCTTAGTGTGTTTGACAAAAAAGCATACTCTAGTAGTTCATTTAATATAGAATTGATAGTGACTGAGACTGTGTAGAAAACTTCAATTAGTGATAATTTTAAATTGAAAGAAATTTCTAATAGTCGATCTTTAAATTCTACAAAGAGTCTAACTTGTTCAATAAATAATAAATGAGATTTAATCTAATTATTGAGTCTAATTAAAAGTTTTAATCAATTTCAAAAATTTATCGCTAATGGGCTCATCCAATATGACCCATTAAATATAATTTAGGCTGATAAAGTTATCAATATTCTGACTTTAGAATTATTGGACTGGGTTGTTGCACTACATTTTTCGACACCTTGGCTTCTTCATCTTTTTCTCTCGGTCCTCTATCGCCGTTGATGAATTCCTCGGTACCACCGTCGTCTTCTCGTGTGTCCAATGAGTTCTGTGGTGATATACTGATTTTATTAAATTGCTTTATTTTTAAAAGCAATTGATTTTATTAAAAAGCACCAAAGGTGCAACCAGGCATGCATAATGTACCCAAAAGACACACCTATTAAGAAAACGATGAAATCTCCAATGTGCTTTTGTTGTTGCTTAGAACCTTTAAAAATCTCCAATATTAGTCCCAATGAACGTTTAGAAACTTTTTGGTAAGGCAGCTTCCTTACTGCATTGTGTAAAATTTTACATGGATGACTTTTCTCTTAGAAATTCAGGTTAAGATGGCTGTGGTGGCATATTGAAGTCACTTGCTGTCACTTCATTTGGGAGTAGCTACAATACTTATGTTGAAAGATTTGCTTTATTTTAGTAACTTCTTTACTATCTTCTTGTGGATTAATTTTACTTGTAGTTACTATTGAAATAGTTTAGTGATGAATTTTTTTAGCAATTTATCTTCACCACGTTGGAACTTAGACTCCGGGAAGAATCAGTAATGCATATTCTAGTCAGTCAAGAATGTGTTTCATTTTTGTTGCTAGCTGTTTAGCCAAACAAGAACTCGCCGGTGTTTATGAGACTTATTTCCTGTTAGCTTATCCTCCACAATTAGCTAGTGGATAGAATGAATCCACTATCCAACAAATTGTCCATATCCAGAGTGCAGTTTGTAACATTGTGGGCAGGTGGCTGGTTCATGACACGATAAGCATGAATTTGTGGATCTTTTGTTCAGTTGGTAGGGTTTTGAGTTTACATGTGTATGCCTTTAAGCGTGCATATAGGAAGTAAAACAATGTTTTTAAGCATGGTTTTATTGGACCTTTGTAGTAGGAGGGCTTCCAATAAAAGGTAAGACACAAAAAGGTAATCCATGTTACTCTTTTTAGTTTCCTCGACTAGACTGGACTACTATTAATAAATACTGGGAATCTCAAGAAAGTAGATATGTCTACTAAAGCAATATTGTTTTTGATGAGTAAGAGAAATTTTATTGATAAGAAAATAGGCATAACACAAATACACAAGAAATATACAAGAGAATGCACCTACTTAGGATCTAGAAATAGATATAACAAAATGATGGAAATTAGGACCTTTAAAATCTGTAGCCGTGTCCCACATAAATAAGGTCTTAAAGAAGAAAGTTTTATACTCACCCAAAGGGCATTACTGATCCTTGAAGTTCCGATCATTCCTTTCCAGCCAAATGCACGACCGTAGGCAAATGGGTACCATCTTCCACAAAACTGCAATATGAGGGAGCGATGCACTTAAGAATTCTCCAACTAGCTAGAAGATCAACCACCATCCCAAAGGGTTTACGCAAAATGATTTCTATATTTTAATCAAGCTGCAAGGGGAAGATATGGAATCACTTGACACAAGACATTGTTACAAGCAATTCTCCTGGATGATGATAATAAACTGAACTATAGTTTTGTTTACCGATAAAAAATACTAAACTATAGTTTTCTTTGTTACTTCTGCTTGTTTGAAAGTCTTAACTTCTCAATAGTTTGGTCTTAAAAACGAAGGAATGAAGAAGATCGTTGGGAATATTTTTAGAATAAAATATTATTTCAAAGATGAACAGTAGTTGGTTAAATTTAAAGAAAGAAATAACTTTATTGTAACTCAAAAGTGGAGCTTTAGAGTTTTGACTATTCTAATAAGACCACTTTAGTAAAAGTTAGCTAAAATCTGACTAGGCACTGGAATTTGACTAGGCCAATACCAGCGTTCTAACTACCTCATATTAAAATAAATAAATTAATTGGTTGAACTAAAGAATGATGCTCATGTCATAAGTATATTTTAATTGCTATATATAAAGATAATTGTTTTGAAACTGAGAAAACCTTCTGTTCTTGGCGAAAAAAGTGCATTACCTATGTAACCAGGTACTAGCTGATACTGCAGATAGGTTTGAAGTAAAGGTTATTTGGGGTCCTTATGTATAGATGATATGGCTGGGGATATACAAATGTCTTTTCCATGCTTGCACATAAAAAATAGAAGACACATTATATAAATCAATCAACTTTATATTTCTTAGACATGTTGTCAATTGTATATTTAATGACAATATTCGTTGTATAATGGTTCATTTTAAAAAATGGGAAGACCATGGTTTTATATATATTTGGAGGGAAAGGAATAATAGAAGGTTTGTAGGACCATGGTCGGATGATTGAGGAGCTCAATTCTTAATTTCTCAATGCTCTCCTCATTTGAACCGCTGCTATAGACTTAATGGGCCTACTTTCCATGATTTTCTTATGTCTTTTTCTCTTTGTAGATAGGTATCTCTCTTGTCTGAATTCTGTGTACTTTGATTAGGCCTTTTAGGTTTTTAATGAAATTCTAATTACTTGTCATTATAATATATAAAATTAAATAGTTTATGGCATAATGTGAAATTATTCTCCCACTATACTATCCCATAACTTTGGTTCATAGCAGCACCTCCAATTACTACTCTTTTCACCTCATGTTTGAGTTTGATTTCGAATACGTTGTGATACCCCATATAAGAAGTATAAATGCAAATAGTGTATGAGATCCTGCATTACTTGAGAAAGAAAATTTCTTGCTATTTATAATGTTTTAATGGAACTCTAATTGTATAATTGATTAGTTATCTTGGAGTATAGGCCAAGTGGGTTGAGCATTTCATTGGGATATGATAAGGATAATGGTAGGTGATGTATGAGATTCCATATTGCTTGAGAATGAGAAGTTATTGCTCTTGATAAGGTTCCAATAGGGTTTCAATTGTATCTTTAACTAGTTCTTTTGGAGTATAAGTCATGTGATTTGAGTCTTGTATTGAGACATTACAAATGGTATCAAAGTCTATCTCAAGCAGAAATATAAGATTTGAGCTGCCACCTATGATGGACTGCCCAGATGAGAATGTCGAGAATTTAAGGAGGATTGTGATACCTCATATGATAAGGATAATGGTATGTGGTATATGATATTTGTTTAGGAATGAGAAGTTCTTACTCTTTATAGAGTTCAAATGACACTCTAATTATATCATTGACTAGATTATTTGGAGTATGAGCTATGTAGTTTGGGTTTTCTATTGGGATGTTACATACCTTTCCTAGCAATAAAGCAACACTGAAGCATGCATAGATTAGCTAGGCTCTTGAATGTTACACAACTAAACTTAGAATGCTTTCCATTTCTTGTAAAATAGAGGAACAAGATATTTGACTTGAACGTACTGTTTTTTTTTTCAAGTTTCTAAATTTATTTAGGGGTTGTTTGGAAATAATTTTCATTTCATTCCATATTATCTCATCCCATCTCATTTTCTTCTCTAACATCACTTAAACACAAACATTTTCAAATTAATCATTATAAAATTTTCAAATTTTCAAACAAAACACAAAACAATTCAACCATTTCAATTCTCAAAACTAAAATAATATTAAAAAATTATCTAATAACAATATTCATGTTTAGAGCGATGGTTTAGTTGGGATTAATTAATTGGTATATTCACGTAACATTTCAACTGGAAGTTGGGTTTCTGACTTGACTAGTTCTATATACAGTGTATGAAATGACCAGATTGTCCTCCATTTTAGGTATGAATTAACTACATTTTTTTTGATAAGTAAAAAGATATATATTAAAACATAAAGAGGGCAAGGCCCGAGTACACAGGGGTTATACAAAGAGCCTAGCTACAGACTAAATGCTGCGAATGGCAGCATGAAGTTCAGTAAAGGTAGTGCTATTCAATACAATAGAGGAGGCCTATAAAACTAGAGTGTGATAGAAGAAATCCCTAAGCCATTCCGGTGAACGCTCCTTATCCTCAAGGCATGAATTAACTACATTACTCTTCTTTCTTCTACAACCTAAACCCAAAACATTTCAAATTGCAAAAAATTGTTTTTCTCTCTACTATGCATGCCCCCCCGACCCGAACTACTCTCTCCTCCACCATCGACGACCACCCTCAACCCAATCTCCTCCACCACTTAAAAATATTTTCAAATGCTGTGTTCTCTGTGCTCAAATATTTTGTCCCGAATTTTTATTCTTTTCCATTTCTTTCACAAAACCACTTATCTTTCATTGTTTGGGTTTTTCGTTTTGGAATTTGGGGAATGCAGTTAGATTATGCAGTTGCAGAAGATGGAGGAAATTGGAGCGTTGGACAGAGCTTGTTTGCCTAGCCAGAGTGCTCCTCAAGAAGAGAAGAATCTGGTGTTGGATGGAGTTACTGCTTCTATTGATACTGCAATAGATAATTTAATTCAAGAAACAATAAAAGAAGAAACAAGGGGATGCTAAGAATATATATAATTGATATATATATATATATTTATATATAATTCTGGGCTTTTTCATATTTATAAAATTGCTAAGAATCATATAGATTAGTATCAATTATATAAGACTGCATACATCATTGAATTGATTTTAGCTTATTATTGCTGCTGTTTTGGTTGTAGAGTACGACTCCCTAGCTCAGTTATTCAAGGAGAATTCATCTGCATTCTTGAAGTTGGTGACTGAATTCTTGAGAAGATCATCCAAGAGTAACTTCCATAGAGATCTGTCTTGAGGGAGGGCAGAGATTCGTGTTCTTATTGCATGGTATACAATCACACCTATCGCAATGCTTTGAGCTGCAAAAATTGACACTGACAGTGAAAACAAGCAAGAAAGTTCTCCGTATGAAATCAGCTGTTCAGTTGAGACGTGGGGGAAAAAGTCATTACAGCTCAACCGTGTGCATTTCACAATAGGGAGATGGGGCGAGGGGAGGGCGATTTCATCTAAAGAAGGAAAGTTTCTCCAAGGGCTAGATGGCCTCCCTCGTGTGTCCTGTCCCCATTTTCTTTTCATGTAATGAAACACAATATTTCATTTAGTAATGAAATACTTTCATTTAGGTCTGCAAAGCAATCCCCATTCGCAAATAGATTTATTCTTTTGGCTTATGATATGTTGCTGAGTAGGTGTGCATAAAGCTTCTGGTTTGTGTGTTAAAGCCGTATTTGTGCACTAACAAAAGTTGGGTTTGCGGGTTTTAGAAGTCCGGTCCTTGGATTTTTGTTCAAAGAGATGCACATTAGGGATTTGGATACTCTCAATTTCGATTTCCAAGTGAAAGGGAGAGTATTTCACTTAATATAAAATAGTTGTTATTTTGATCATTTCACATTATCTTGAAGAACAAAATGACGGAAATATCCAAAATTTTGTACTAAGTGGATATTATTAGTTTAACTTGAAATGGAGAGAATCCTTGTAAACAATGTAATGATATATGGTATTATTGTGAATAAAACAAGCCCTTCCCTCCACCCAAAAAAGGTTGCCGCATGCTATTTAGGCATCAACAAACCTCTTTGCTATATTCTACTTTAATTATGTGTCGTATTGTGATTTTTATGATTTTGTTGTGGTTTATCTTTTAGGTCTATCATATGATTGGCTAACTCAAATGAAAATTTCAGTCTATTTTATGCAATATGAAAAACAAAATTCTCACCAGCTTTGTAATTTCAAGGAGAGTAAAATAATTAAAAAAAACTGTGAAAACTATATTCATTTATATCGTTTGGTTATAAACAACAGGTGGAGATAATGATAATGATTAATGAGACAGACTTTAAAGTTTATTTATTTTGGATGGGATGTACACGTTTGGTATGAAACCCTATTAAGATTGGTATGAAATTTTGAAATGATTCAAAATGGAATAGGAAATCAACAATTTTTATATGCCATAATAGGTTCACAAGATATTAAATGATTGAATCAATTGGATATTCTTGCTAAGGAAATGGAAATTGAGTTTAATTATTGTCCCAATTACTTGTTATATGTCTCTCTCTCCACATTCAATTCAATATTAAATACGGAAATTATGGAAATATGGCCTGATGAGGAGAAATCATAGGGGTTAGACTGACCTACAAACTCTATAAATACTCCCTTTAGAGCAATTGAGTATGCACAAAAAAGAAACCCTAGCTTTTCTCTAGAGGTTGTCTAGAATTCTTCGTTATGTAGAATTCTAGCCCCTCATACTTATAATTACTTGCTTCTTTGGTACTTTCTTGTCTTCTTTACACTCATTGAGGGTTTTCTTTTCCTATATTTTATGGAGGAATGGAGTTGTACACTGATGGAGGAAATCCAAATGAATGTATTGAGGAAAATAAACAAGAGTTCCAAAATATTTGGTTCAAATCTCTTGCATATCAATATCACATCGAGTCAATGAATTACCAGAATGTAATATTGCGCCGGACAGAGAAAGTAAGTAGCAAACCTCTGCCCTTATCTTATTCTCTCTTATATACACATGAAGTTGAGCCCGTTTGATTCTGACTATTCTCTACAGCATTTGTAATTACTGGAACAAGATGATATCAAATTATTTCAATTTCATAATATTGTTTCCATTATCTATGCAGTTTTCATTATATGCATATATTTTAGCTAGGTCACTGGCTGATTTTGCAATCTTTTCTCAACCAGCCCGCATTATCAACTTGAAATTCCTTGAGTTCACAGAAGGGGAAGATGAAACTGCATACCAGGGGGTTAGAGGTTTGACCAGCTTTTCAGCAAGCTAAGTCAAATTACCTGGTCTAAGCGAGTCAAGGTGCTCATCATTGTTAGCCGTAGTCTTCATCAGGAACATTCAAAGTTGATGGCTTTCCAATCAGGTGCAGCAACGCAAGTCTGTCCTCCTCTATGGGGTAGCAGTGGCTCCATCCCATGGGGAAAAAGGACGGGTTTCGTGACCTACGAATTAAGCAGCCATATGAAGTGACTTGTTGCTGGTTCTGCAGGTAGAATATTAATCTTGGAAATAGAACCCATCTCAAGTGTGTTGAAAAACCACCCAAGTGTGCACCGCTTTCTTTCTTGGATTATTAGGCACCGTTTTATTTCTTAGCTCTATTAGGCCACCCTTCAACTGAGCTCTCCAGCAAAATCAAAAGAGGCTGCATCTTGGTCAAGAAACGTGGGAGTTTTGTCCCCCATGGCTCCTCCTATAAAAGGAGGTCATTTGCTAAAGATAAGTTATCCTCATTGCGGTGAGAGATCAAGGCAAGGCTGAGAGTGAAAATAGGTTCTGGAGAAACCCATAACATATGCCATTTGAGAGATAGAGAGGTTATTTATGAGTGTTTGTAAAATTATACAAACATATTGAAAATACTGATTTTCCGCTTCAGTAGATGTAGGCAAATTGCCGAACCACTTAAATATTGTCTCTCTATCGTCTTGTATGATTTTTGGACAGACTAGAGGCGCAACAATTGGTATCAGAGCTTTGGTTTCGTACTGTCCAGAAAAATCAAGTTGATCGAAATCAACTTTTGACCACACAGTAATGTTCCTCGCATAGAGACAAATCCGTTGCCGCAAACAGTATAAAAAACGGATGCCAGAGGAGCCCGTACGTGCACCTAGAAGTTGGAGAGTGCACAGACGCGCCTAAATCGCGTCAGAGGAAGAAGACGAGTGGGAAACATGCGCCCATGCGCCCCCACTTGCATCTGGAGGAAGAAGACGCGTGGGATACACTCTCCCACGTGCCCCCACACTTAGGCACACGCTCCCACGCTACTACTGTAGCAGAAGGCTGATCTGAACCGTCCAAAAGTCGCAGATCGATTTTGTGCTAGTTCTAAGCCATTCGGAGTCCTATTTCAACGATCAAATAGTGGTTTCTAACTATTTGGATCATTCCGGACTCATCCGTACGGTGGGAATGTTGAAATTCGCCATTGGTACTTTCGATCTGAACCGTCCACGAGTTGCAGATCATTTTGGGCTAGATCTACGCCAGTTGGAGTCCAATTGTGATGATCAAATAGTGTTGAAAAACTATTTGGATCATTCCGAACTCATCCGTACAGTGAAAATGTTAAGATTCGCCATCGGTACTATCGATCTGAACCGTCTGTCAGTTGCAGATCATTTTAGTCTTGATCTACGCCAATTGGAGTTCAATTTCAATGATCAAATAGTGTTGAAAAATTATTTGGATCATTCTGGACTCATCCGTACGGTGGGAATGTTAAGATTCACCATCGGTACTTTCGATCTGAACTGTTGAGAGTTGCAGATCATTTTGGGCTAGATCTACGCCAGTTGGAGTCCAATTGCGATGATCAAATAGTATTGACAAACTATTTGGATAATTCTGAACTCATCCGTACGGTGGGAATGTTAAGATTTGCCATCAGTACTTTCAATCTGAACCGTCCGTCAGTTGCAGATTATTTTGGGCTTGATCTATGCCAGTTGGAGTTCAATTGCGATGATCAAATAGTGTTGAAAAACTATTTGGATCATTCCGGACTCATCTGTACGGTGGAAATGTTGAGATTCACCATCGATACTTTCGATCTGAACTGTTGAGAGTTGCAGATCATTTTGGGCTAGATCTACGCCAGTTGGAGTTCAATTGCGATGATCAAATAGTGCTGACAAACTATTTGGATTATTTTGGACTCATATGTAAGGTGAGAATGTTGAGATTCGCCATTGGTACATTCGATCTGAACCGTCCACGACTTGCAGATCATTTTGAGCTAGATCTACGCCAGTTGGAGTTCAATTGCGATGATCAAATAGTGTTGACAAACTATTTGGATTATTCTGGACTCATCTGTACGGTGGGAATGTTGAGATTTGCCATCCGTACATTTGATCTAAACCGTCCACGAGTTGCAGATCATTTTGGGCTAGATCTATGCCAGTTGGAGTCGTGACGGACTCAATTGTTTTTGGCTATATCGCAGCCAGTCGGAGTCATGACGGACTCATTTGTTTTGGGCTTGATTTTAGCCAGTTGGAGTCGTAACGGACTCAATTGTTTTTGGCTTGATCGCAGCCAATTGGGGTTGTGACGGACTCGTTTGTTTTTGGCTTGATTGCAGCCAGTTGGAGTCATGACAGACTCATTTATTTTTGACTTGATCTCAGCCAGTTGGAGTCGTGCCAAACTCATTGGTTTTGGGCTTGATGTCAGCCAGTTGGAGTCCAATGTTGCTGGACTCAGTTCGTTTGGGCTTGATTTAAGCCAGTTGGGATCGTGAAGTTTGAGGAGCAAACTTCAGATCATTGGACGATGCTGATTAACTTGTTATATCAGCAGGTATTGGCAGTCATACAACTCATGGAGCATAATGTTATTAAAAGGAAAACCGCAACGGATCTCATTGTGGCTTTTTTTGAAAAGCCAATTGCAAATAACAAAATGCAGATGAAGAAACAGTTCAACTTCAGAAAAAATACAGAAGGTACGATTGTTGCCCAATAGTATTTGGCGTTGTGGTCAAAAAGTTGGGAGGTCATGAGAATGGCTGAGTAATTCTGCAAACAAAACAAAGTTGAAATTTCTTAATGTAAGAGATCTTATCCTAGATGAAGAGGTGCGCAGAAGAGATTCTGGCAAGATCTCGAGTTGTTGGCCCTGAATGTTGATAGTAAGGGTAGAGGCAAGTTAAGATCTGGACAACAGATAACTCGCTAGAAATTGTGGCAAGACAGGCCACAAGAGACTGCTAAAATCAGAAGAAAACTGAAGATGATGTTGTGAATATGATGACTGAAGAAATACATGACGTCGTATTTCTTGCCGTGCAAAATGCTGTTAAAGACAGCTTGAAGATAACAGTCATTCAGGTGTGTTTTCTCAAAAGGGCGTGGAAGGTCACGAATGATTCATTGGTCTTGGCTCGTGGTAATGGTCGTGTGAATTAGATGAGGAAGTTAAAGGAACTCAGTTTTACTTTTCCTCATCTAAACTTGAAGAAATCTCCCTAGACCACGACATGAAGTAAAGGTGTGAGAGATGGGAACAAAACGTCAGATGTTCCAGGGATATCTACACCTAAAGTTGATGATCGCATAACTGCCAAGATGATTAGACCTCCATGGTGGTTACTACCTTAAACTATATCCTGCTGAATGAAGGTAGTGAATTACGGTATGAAGAAAAATCTTGTAAGAATGGAGATTATGCAAGTTAAAGTTAGCAAAGACTGCACACAAGATGGCACATCGACTGAAGACAGGATATGTTAGTAGCAGGATGAGGAGTCAGTTGCCCAAATCAGAAATGGAGACCTCAGCAACAGGTTCTCTGATATGTGTCAAGGTCCGTGCGAGACCATTGATTCCCAGTGTAGTGGGAGATGTGTTGCCCTATATAGATGTGTTGATTAAGGGCACTGTACGTGATAAACTAAAGTTATGCATCACTTTAGTTAGTCTTCTAACTTGAAGACATGAGCTGTAAAATTGTATAGATGATAAGGGATCATGCTGGAGATAGAGGCTAGCATGTTGAGAACCAGTCTCCAAGTTGGAGATTGGCGTGATTGAAGGATTATGGAGCTTGGTTTTGAAAGTTGTAAAGGCATCAGGCAGATTGTTCGCTCGGATGTGGCTCGAGCGAAACTTAGTTTGCTTAAGGTGTACATGAGTGTGGACTCATGGACTTGAGCAAAAGAAAAATCCTAGAGAGTTAAGATTGTACAGTTGAGCACTTGTAAATCTCCTCTGAAAAAAATCCCTTGCAAGTTCCGTGGATGTAGATGATGCGAATGCATTTGAAGATGCATTTGAAGAGGCATTTGGACATACATTTGAAGACGTATTTGCAGATACATTTGATAGCGGAAATCTCTCATGGCTAACAAGCATTCCAATGAGGGAATGCAATCATTTGAATGATGCAACCATTTGCAAGCAGCCTGGTATGGCACACTTGGGTGGAGGGGGAGATTGTTGAAAAACCACCCAAGTGTGCACCGTTTTCTTTCTTGGATTATTAGGCACCGTTTTATTTCTTAGCTCTATTAGGCCACCCACCAACTGAGCTCTCCAGCAAAATCAAAAGAGGCTGCATCTTGGTCAAGAAACGTGGGAGTTTTGTCCCCCATGGCTCCTCCTATAAAAGGAGGTCATTTGCTAAAGATAAGTTATTCTCACTGCGGTGAGAGATCAAGACAGAGCTGAGGGCGAAAATAGGTTCTGGAGAAACCCAGAACCTATGCCATTTGAGAGATAGAGAGGTTGTTTATGAGTGTTTGTAAAATTGTACAAACATATTGAAAATACTGATTTTCCACTTCAGTGGACGTAGGCAAGTTGCCGAACCACTTAAATATTGTCTCTCTATCGTCTTGCATGATTTTTGGACAGACTAGAGGCGCAACAAAGTGCAAGTATAGGCAGAGCAATTTCTTTAGAGCATTCAAGGAGGAAGAACATTGTAACTGCTTTGGTGATATTGTCAATAGAGATACGTGCATAATATATATTATTGTGTTGAGAGATGAAGGTGATGCTTCATGTGTTACATATGGATTCATTTGTAGTACAAACCTCCACAATAACAAATGGGATTGTTATTCTAGCAGCTAATTTTTATTTTTATTTTATTTTATTTTTTTAACACAAGCAACAGATTTGATTAAAAATCACCAAGGGTGCAACCAAGCACTCATAATGTACCAAAAGAAACACCTATTAAAAAAAAGATGAATACTTACAAGGTCTCTCAGTGGCTGTTTGAACTAAACCGATTGTTAAAACTTACCAACACTCTCAAGTTTGTTTCTCTCATTGTTTAGAAGCTTTAAAATCTCCAGCTCTAAAGCAACACTGAAGAGTGCATAGATTAGATTCTTGAATGTTACACAGCTAAACTGAGAATTCTTTCTGTTTCTTGAAGAAAAGAGGAAGAAGATATTTGACCTGAACACATTCTGTTTTTGTTTTAAAGTTTCTAAATCTTATTTAGTCAACGTAGTCAATTAGATGCTTGCGTTAAATGCTCATGTCCTTGCTAAAGGTACACTCAAAAACAGGTTTTCCAATCCTGATTAAGGAAAACAAAGCTTTGTGACTTCTCTTATGTACTTGGAGAAAGAACTGTGGGTTTTCATGAAATTTCCCAGCGCATATGTTTAGAGCATACATTTTTATGTTGATCGCAATGCCATTGACGCTTGATGTATGATATTTGTCAAATTTATCATCTCCTGTACTTGTGTGTATAGAATTTTGGAGATGCATACCTTAGAAGAGTTGAGTCTTATCTTTTCGTTTTTATCAATTGTATCACACTTGTGCATATAAGCTTTCTCAGAGCCACAATGATTGATTTAGTACTTTGCATGGGATGTTTTTGAAGCTTTTAAACCCTTGTATATTTACCTTAATTTTTTTTTTGATAAGACAATATATATTTACTTAAAAATAAATCGTAGAAAGTTTGACTAACTGTAAATTTTTAATTTTCTTTTGTCCATTGTTGGCCACTTAAGCCTAATACTCTAGGCAATAAGAGGTAAATCTCACTCATTTATTAACTCTCTTTGATTTAGTGTAAACAAGTTTTTTGAATCGTCATCTTGCACTACTGGAAATAGACTATCAGCTAATGCTAGGTATACTTAACTGCAAATTCATGTTTAGAGTGAGTGTTTAGTTGGGATCAATTAATTGGTATTTTCATGTAACATTTCAACTTGATAGCCATTAGGTTGAGAGCCTATCCATGCAGCCTCCTTTCTCGTCATTGATCGATTGACATTTATTGTCATATTTGACAATAATGTTTTGCACCTATCATATCACTTGGTATTGTGAAGAGCCTAAACTGTTGGGAATCTTGAGCTATGAAGTTTTGAGAGTATCCGTCTTCATGGTGGGAAGCAGTGCTTAAACTTATTATTGTTCTTTAACATCCCAGAGTACTTCATTTATAATAACTACATGTCCTCAGTTAGTGAGATCTGATTAGCATTGGAATATTTGGTCCTCATGTGACAATGTCCACATGTACTGGTTTGATTGGTATAGGAGTCGTGGCTGGATCTTCTGATGTTGTTCATTACTTGGTGTCTTATATATTGTCTAACTATTTTGGATGAGTATCAGTTTCTCGGTCTTAATAGTTCATTTATGTACATGCATGTCTAGACAGTTAGCTAGATTTGGATAGTGAGTTGAGATGAGATGAGTTGAGTTGAGATGAGATAAAAGTTGAAAATTGAATAAAATATTGTTAGAATATTATTTTTTAATATTATTATTGTATTGGGTTTTAAAAAAGTTGAATTGTTTATTATATTTTATGTGGGAATTCGTGAAAATTGTAATGATGAGATAAAATGGGTTGAGAGTTTTTCTCAATCCAAACCAAGCCTTAGACGTACGTGTGTGTGTCTAAAGGTTTACCTACATGCAAGCGCATACACTTGCACATGCGCATGTGCGAATACAAATCTAATAACTCTCATGTATACATTTAAATCTGTTAACATATATCGTAAAATTATCTTCAGTCAAATATTCTTGCTTTTAATTGCTGAATGGGAATAGTTTCATAATTTATTGGTTGATTTTTTCTTCTTTTGTCACGATTGTTTGTTGAAGTTGAGATGCTAGTTTAGGAAAGTGTAGCAAAGACGCCACCAAATCAAGACCTGCTTTGAGTTCACAATTCTTGGAAAGCTTAGTCTTGATCTTACCATGTATCATCTATGAAAGACCTGCTTCTCACTAGCTTAGTCTTGATCTTACCCAGTTAGACACGACATTTCTTTCATAGATGATACATGGAAACTTCTTTGATGTCCAATAGAATTTCCATTTTATCTATTGATTGAATGGGTGTTAACCGCTTGTTTACCACTGTAGAATGTATGGCATGTATTCAGTAGCTCAACAAATATGACTAACTACATTTGGTGCGCCATGCCCTGCATGAGGAACACTAAAACAGTCTGCTCTATTATACTTAAACCAGACATAGAAAGTCCAGCCACCAGAAAAGAAAACCCGACCCCTCTCTGTATTACTTCTTTGGAATTAGAATTCTGTATTCTGTTCTGTATGAATGATTGCTATACTTACTCTCTGTTGAGATCCAACATATTGTCCATATTCAGAGTGCAGTTTGTAACGTTGTGGGCAGGTGGCTGGTTCATGACAAGATAAGCATGAATTTGTGGATCTTTTGTTCAGTCGGTAGGGTTTCTTCAGTCAAACTTTGTGGTTTTGAGTTTACATGTGTATGCCTTTAAGTGTGTATATTGGAAGTAAAGCAATGTTTTTAAGCACGGTTTTATTGGACCTCTTTAGTAGGGGGCTTCCAATAAAAGGTAAGACACAACAAGGTAATCCATGATACCCTTTTTAGTTTCCTGGACTGGACTACTATTAGTAAATACTGGGAATCTCAAGAAAATAGAAATGTCTACTGAAGCTATATTCTTTTTGACAAGTAAGAGAAACTTTATTGATAAGAAAACAGGCATAACTCAAATACACAAGAAATATACAAGAGAATGCACCTACTTAGGATCTAGAAATAGATACAAGAAAATGATGGAAATTGGGACCTTTAAAATCTATAGCTGTGGCCACATAAATAAGGTCTTACAGAAGAAATTTTAAACTCACCTGAAGGGCACTACTGATACTTGAAGTTCCGATCATTCCTTTCCCGCCAAATGCACGACTGTAGGCAAATAGGTACCATCTTCCACAAAACTGCAGTATGAGGGAGGTATGCACTTAAGAATTCTCCAACTAGTTAGAAGATCAACCACCATCCCAGGGGTTTACGTAAAAGGATTTCTATATTTTAAGCAAGATGCAAGGGGAAGATATGGAATCACTTACAAGCAGTTCTCCTGGATAATGATAATAATACTGAACTATAGTTTTGTTTACCGATAAAAAAAATACTGAACTATAGTGTTCTTTATCACTTCTGTTCGTTTGGAAGTCTTAACTTCTCTTTAGTTTGTTCTTAAAAATTTTTTGGGCTTACTCCACCTTAGATCTTACAGGAAGTTAAGTAGCATTTCTAAAAGCAGGGTAATAGAAGTGAAGTGTTGGCATAGAACGATAGATGATTATACTAGAATGTTAATTTACTAGATTCTGTCTCTCACACTTAATATCGCTCTCTCTGTCTCACACTGCAATTGTATCACATCTGACAATCTGTTGAGATCTGATAGATTGAGCGTTTCATCATCATTTTGTAATGTTGTGCATGTGCTGGTAGATGGAAAGAAAAGCTTGATGTTGTGGAGGGTTTCCCATAAATGTAAGCCACAACAAGGTAATCAATGTTACTTTTTTTTTGTTTCCTGGACATAATCTTATCAATGTTACTTTTTTTTTGTTTCCTGGACATAATCTTTCTTTAGAAAGATCTCTAGGTATCTTCATAACTGAGTGACATTGAAACAATTATGGTTGTATAACTATTAATTTGTACGCATGTAGGGCAATGCCTTTATTTGGTGGATAATTGCATTCAGCATTAATTATACAGATTTACCTTTATCATAGATAGGCATCTCTAATAAGAAACCAGAGCATGATCAAGTCAACTAACTACCTCAGATGAAAATAAATAAATTAACTGGCTGAACTGAAGAATGAAGCTCATGTCATATGTATATTTTAACTGCTATAAAGATAATTGTTTCCAAACTGAGAAAAACTTCTGTTTCTTGGTGGAAAAAGTGCATTACCTATGTAACCAGATACTAGCTGATACTGCAGACAAGGTTAAAGGTTATTTGGGGTCCTCACGTATAAATCATATGGCTGGGGATATACAAATGTTCTCTCCATGCTTGCATATAAAAAATAGAAGATGAATTATATAAATCAATCAACTTCATATTTCTTAGACATGTTGTCAATTGTATTTTTAATGACAATATTCGTTGTATGCTGGTTCATTTTTAAAAATGGGAAGATCATGGTTTTATGTATATTTGAAGGAAAAGGAATAATAGAAGTTTTGAGGACCATGGTCGAATGATTGAAGACCATGGTCTGATTAAGGAAGACAGACCTTTGTGATTTCTCTCATGTACTTGGAGAAAGAACTGTGGGTTTTCACTAAATTTCCCAGCGCATGTGTTCAGAGCATACATTTTTATTTTGATCGCAATGCCATTTACTCTTGATAATGTATGATATTTCTCAAATTTATCATCTAATGTACCTGTTTTTATAGAATTCTGGAGATGCATACCTTAGAAGAGAAGAGTTGAGTCGTATCTTTTCATTTTTATGAATTGTATCACACTTGTGCATATAAGCTTTCTCAGAGCCACAATGATTAGTGCTTTGCATGGCATGTTTTTGAAGCTTTTAAACCCTTGTATATTTACTTGATAAGTAAGAAAATGTTTATTACTTAAAATTAAATGGTAGCATGTTTGACTAACTGTAAATATTTAATTTTCTTAGGTCCATTGGAGGCCAGCTAAGCCTAATACTCTACACAATAAGAGCTAAATCTCACTCATTTCTCAACTCTCTTTCATTTAGTGTAAACAAGTTTTTTTAATAGTCATCTTGCACTACTGGAAATAGACTACCAGCTAATGCTAGCTATACTTTTTTTTTGATAGACTACCATCTTGCACTACTTATTTGTATATTCATGTTTAGAGTGATGGTTTGGTCGGGATCAATTAATTGGTAATTCATGTAACATTTCAACAGGAAGCTGGGTTTTTGACCAATGATGTGTTGCTGAGTAGGTGTGTGTGAAGCTGCTGATTTATGTCTTAAAGCCGAATTTGTGCACTAACAAAGGTTGGGTCTGCGGGTTTTAGAAGTATGGTCATTGGATGTAGTTTTGTTCAGAGAGTTGTATATTAGGGATTTGGATTCTCTCAATTTCAATTTTCTAGTGAAAGGGAGAGTATTTCATTTAATATAAAATAATAGTTATTTTGATCATTTCACATTATGTTGAAGAATAAAATGACGAAAATATCCAAAGTTTTGTACTAAATAGATATTATTAATTTAACTTTGAAATGGAGAGGATCCTTGTCATACAGTAGGAAGCAAATTCTCAAACGATGTAAGTGATGTATGGTTTTATTGTGAATAAATATAAGCCCCTTCCCTCCACCCAAAAAAGGTTGCCGCATGTTATTCAGGCATCAACAAACCTTGTTGCTATATTCTACTTTAATTATGTGTTGTATTGTGATTTCTAAGGGTTTATCTTTTAGGTGTTCGCATTTAACAAGCTAATGACTGATAGAAACCCAAATGATATATGATTGGCTAGCTGAAATGAACATTTCAATTCATGCAACATGAAATACAAAAATCCCCCAAGCTTTGTAATTTCTACGAGAAAGTAAAATAATTAAATAAAAAAGCTGTCAAAAATATATTCATTTATATCGTTTAGTTATGAAAGATAGGTGGAGATAATGATAATGATTAATGAGAGAGAGACATTAAAGTTTATTTATTTTGGATGGGATGTGCAAATTTAGTATGAAACCCTATTAAGATTGGTATGAGATATAGGAAGAATTCAAAATGGAATAGGAAATCAACAATTTTTATATGCCATCTATGTTCATAAGATATTAAATTATTGCATTAATTGAATATTCTTGTTATGGAAATGGAAATTGAGTTGAATTATTGTACCAATTAAACGTTATATTAAATATAGTATTAATTATTGTACCAATTACTTGTTATATATCTCTCTCCACATTCAATACAATATTAAATATGGAAATTCTGGAAATATGCCCTGCTGAGGAGAAATAAAGGGAGGTTACACTCACCTATAAACTCTATAAATATGCCCTTTAGAGCAATTGAGTATGCACAGAAAAGAAACCCTAGCTTCTCGGTTGTCTAGAATTCTTCAATATGTAGAATTCTAGCCCCTTGCCTAGTTATAATTACTTGCTTCTTTGATACTTTTTCGTCTTCTTCATACTCATTGAGGGTTTTCTTTACCTATATTTTATGGAGGTATGGAGTTGTACACTGATGGAGGAAATCCAAATGAATGTATCGAGGAAAATAAACAAGAGTTCCAAAATATTTGGTTCAAATCTCTTGCATATCAATATCACATTGAGTCAATGAATTACCAGAATGTAATGTTGCGCCGGACAGAGAAAGTAAGTAGCCAACCTCCGCCCTTATCTTGTTCTCTGCTATATACATATGAAGTTGCGTCCATTTGATTCTGACTATTCTCTACAGCATTTGCAATAACTGGAACAAGATGATATCAAATTATTTCAATTTCATAATATTGTTTTCATTATCTATGCAGTTTGCATTATATGCATATATTTTAGCTAGGTCAGTGACTGATTTTGCAATCTTTTCTCAACCAGCCCGTATTATCAACTTGAAATTCCTCCAGTTCGCAGAAGGGCAAGATGAAACTGCATACTAGGGTTTAGAGGTTTGATCAGCCTTTCAGCAAGCTAAGTCAAATTACCTGGTCTAAGCAAGTCATGGTGTTCATTGTTGTTAGCCGTAGTCTTCATTAGGAACATTCAAAATTGATGGCTTTCCAATTGGGTGCAGCAACGCCAATCTGTCCTCCTTGATGGGGTAGCTATGGCTCCATCCCATGGGGAAAAGGGATGGGTTTCATGACCTACAAACTATGCAGCCATATGAAGTGACTTGTTACTGGTTCTGCAGCTAGAATATTAATCTTGGAAAATAAAATAGAACCCATCTCAAGTGCAAGTATAGGCAGAGCAATTTCTTTAGAGAATTCAAGGAGGAAGAACATTGTAACTGCTTTGTTTATATTGTCAATAGAGATATGTGCATAATATATATTATTGTGTTGAGAGATGAACATGATGCTTCATGTGTTACATATGGATTCATTTGTGGTACAAACCTCCACAATAACAAATGGGATTGTTATTCTAGCAGCTAACCTTTATTTTTATTTTTTACAAGCAACAGATTTGATTAAAAATCACCAAGGGTGCAACCAAGCACTCATAATGTACCAAAAGAAACATCTATTAAAAAAAAGATGAATATTTACAAGGTCTCTCAGTGGCTGTTTGAACTAAACCGATTGTTAAAACTTACGAACATTCTCAAGTTTGTTTCTCTCATTGTTGAGAACCTTTAAAATCTCCAGCTCTAAAGCAACACTGAGAGTCCAAGTATTAGATCCTTTAATGTTACACAGCTAAACATAAAATTCTTTACTGTTTCTTGAAGAAAAGAGGAAGAAGATATTTGACCTGAACACATACTGTTTTTGTTTTAAAGTTTCTAAATCTTATTTAGTCAACATAGTCAATTAAATCTGGATTATATGCTCATGTGCTTGCTATAGGCACACTCAAAAACAGGTTTTCCCATCCTGATTAAGGAAAAAAGACTTTTGTGACTTCTCTTATGTACTTCGAGAAAGAACTGTGGGTTTTCACTAAATTTCCCAGCACACATGTTCAGAGCCATACATTTTTATGTTGATCGCAATGCCATTGACTCTTGATGTATGATATTTGTCAAATTTATCATCTCATGTACTTGCGTTTATAGAATTTTGGAGATGCATACCTTAGAAGAGAAGAGTTGAGTCTTGTCTTTTCGTTTTTATGAATTGTATCACACTTGTGCATATAAGCTTTCTCAGAGCCACAATGATTGATTTAGTGCTTTGCATGGGATGTTATTGATACTTTTAGACCCTTGTATATTTACCTTAAATTTTTTTTGATAGGTAAGACAATATATATTTACTTAAAAGTAAATGGTAGAAAGTTTTACTAACTGTAAATTTTTAATTTTCTTTGGTCCATTGTTGGGCACTTAAGCCTAATACTCTATGCAATAAGAGGTAAATCTCACTCATTTATTAAGTCTTTTTCATTTAGTGTATACGAGTTTTTTTAGGCATCATCTTGCACTACCGGAAATAGACTATTAGCTAATCCTATACTTAACTGTATATTCATGTTTCGAGTGATTGTTTAGTTGGGATTAATTAATTGGAATTTTCATGTAACATTTCAACTTGATAGCAATTAGGTTGAGAGCCTATCCATGCAGCCTCCTTTCTTTAATGTCATTAATCAATTGACATTTATTGTAATATTTGACAATAATGTTTTGCTCCTATCATATCACATGTCCTCAGTGAGTGATATCTGATTAGCATTGGAATATTTGGTCCTCATGTGACAATATCCACATGTACTGGTTTGATTGGTATAGGAGTCGTGGCTGGATCTTCTGATGTTGTTCATGACTTGGTGTCTTATATATTGTCTCACTATTGACCGACTGTTGTGGACTCACACGGGGAGTAAAAAGTTTACTGTTAAATCTTTTTATAAGGCCTTGACAATCCAACAGCAAACTTTCTTTCCGTGGAAGAGTATATGGAAGGTGTTAGTACCTTCTAAAGTTGCTTTCTTTACTTGGACAGCTGCTCAGGGGAAGATTTTAACGATTGATAATCTTAGAAAGCGAGGTATGGTTGTCATGGAGTGGTGCTATATGTGCAAAAAGAGTGGGAAATCAATAGATTACCTGCTTTTACATTGTGAGGTGGCTGGGGAGTTATGGGCTGGAATACTTAGTAGAACCGGGCTAAATTGGGTTATGCCTAGGAGTGTGGAGGAGGTACTTGCATGCTGGAACAGACCACACAACAGCGCTCAACTGGCAGCAGTGTGGCGGATGATGCCCTTGTGCTTAATGTGGTGTTTATGGTCGGAAAGGAATGAGAGGTGTTTTAATGCTAAGGAGCGTGGAGTGGGGGAAATCTGGAACTTTTTTGTATTCTCTTTGTTTCAATGGTTTTCTGCTATTGTTCTAAAGGGAGGGAATGTTCATGAGTTTCTATTTTCTTTATAGTCCACTCGAATGTAACTAGGTGTCTCACTTTGTATACTCCCTGTGCACTTGGGCATTGCCTAGTTTCTTCATATTCAATAAAGATTATTACTTATAAAAAAATATATATATATTGTCTCACTATTTTGGATGAGTATCAGTTTCTCTGTCTTAATAGTTCATTTATGTACGTGCATGTCTAGACATTTAGATGTACGTGCATGCCTAAAGATTTACCTACAATCAAGCACACACGCTCGCACATAGGTATGCATGTGTGAACACAAATCTAATAACTTTCACGTATACGTTTAAATCTGTTACCATACATCGTAAAATTATCTTCAGTCAAATATTCTTGCTTTTAATTGCTGAATGGGAATAGTTTCATAAATGATGGGTTGATTTTTTCTTCTTTTGTCACGATTGTTTGTTGAAGTTGAGATGCTAGTTTAGGAAAGTGTAGCAAACACACCACCAAGTCAGGACATGCTTCGAGATCACAATTCTTGGAAAGCAGGTGATCAATCTGGCAGTGGAAGAACCTTTGGCCCATGGTTACAACTATTGGTGAAGGTTAGCTTCTCACTAGCTTAGTCTTGATCTTACCCAATTAGACACAACATTTCTTTCATAGAGGATACAAGGAAACTTCTTTGATGCTCAATAGAATTTCCATTTACTCTATTGATTGTATGGGTGTCCACTGCTTGCGCACATGCACAAACAAACATATAAGTTCAGATCCTTTTTGAATGACCCTCTTTAACCATTTAAAAGGTTAAATGCTGATGTTCTCAGTGACTCTAGCAAACTCTTTGCAACGGGTGCAACATTACTTGGGGTGCAAAGGAGCATGGATGATAGCATGCAGTGGATGATCAGCACCTTCAAGGGCAAAAGTTTACAAGCTTGACAACAAACGAACCACTGGCTGCATGGCGGTCTTGGTTTTGACTATATTGTGCAGCCAGCCTAATGGTACGGTTATTGGCTCATGGCATTTATTGTTCTGTGGTGCCTGTTTTGTATCTATTGGAATTTAGTGTGCTGGCTGCCTTTCCGTTGTGGTTTTGGTACTATTCCTATGTGCTGGGTATAAGTTTGCTGGATGGAAGCTGGGTTTTTGACCAATGATGTGTTGCTGAGTAGATGTGTATGAAGCTGCTGGTTTCTGTGTTAAAGCCGGATTTGTACACTTACAGAAGTTGGGTATGCGGGTTTTAGAAGTATGGTCATTGGATGTATTTTCGTTCAAAGAGTTTAGAGATTTTGATCCTATCAATTTCAGTTTTCAAGTGAAGGGAGAGTATTTCATTTAATATAAAATAATGGCTATTTTGATCCTTTCACATTATGTTGAAGAACAAAATGGCGAAAACATCCCAAGTTTTGTCTAGTGGATATTATTAATTTAACTTGAAATGGAGAGGATCCTTGTAGATTCGGGAGGAAATTCTAGAACTATGTAATGATGTATGGTGTTATTGTGAATGATTACAAGCCTCTTCCCTCCACCCAAAAAAGGTTGTAGCTAGGGGTGTAAAAATTAACCAAGGAAATGGAAAACCGGACCGGACTGGCTTGAATAGGTAGAACTGGTCCAATCCAGGACCCATTCCCTTAGTTTCAAAACCAGCTGGTACGGTTCCCGTTCCGGTTCTATGCTTTTTAGGACTGGACTGATTCGCTATATTATATATTTTAAATTATTTTTTTTTAATATTATATATAATTTATATATATAATAATATCAATTATAATTATATATAAGATAATGTTATTAAAATTTATAACGTAAACTTGAAACTTAAAGATGAAAATTTATTTGATCATATGCTTTGATCAAAAAATATATATATTAATAACATTTTATGGCCTAATAAATTCTCAATATATTCTGTTTGATAAGTACATTAGTAAATTAGTTATACTAATATTAGTATATAATGCATATTAATTACAATTTACATTTCATGGCCTAATACTAATAGTCTAATACTATATTACTATTAATAATATATTTTAAGCCTATATATAAATTACTATATAAATCACTATACTAAATAATTATATATGAAACATGATATCGTAATACTAAATCACTACAAATTATATAGTTATAATAAATTTAAAATCACTATAACAAATACTAATATACAGTTATTCTAATCACTATAACTAATACTAATATTTATACTAATACTATTAAAATAAAAAAACAGGACCAAACCAGACCAGAACCAGTAAAGCTGAAGGTACCGGTTTAGGAGGGTAACCACTGTGTAATCGGTTTTCGAAAATGCAAAACCGGTGTATACCGGTTTAGTCCCAAATTTTGTTCAAAACCGGATCGGTTACACCCCTAGTTGCAGCATGTTATTTTGGTATCAACAGACCTCATTGTTATATTTTACTTTAATCATGTGTTGTATCATGATTACTAAGATTTTTTTGTGGTTTATCTTTTCGGTGTTCACATTTAACAAGCTAGTGAGTGATAGGAACCCAAATGATATATGATTGGCTAGCTTAAATGAAAATATTCAGCCCAATTAATGCAACATGAAAAACAAAAATCCCATTAGATTTGTAATTTCTGGGAGAAAGTGAAATAATTAAATAAAAATCTATGGAGAATATATTCATTTATATCGTTTGGATTTAAAAGGCAGGTGGAGATAATGATAAAAATTAATGAGGAAGACTTTAATGTTTGTTTATTTTGGATGGGATGTGCACATTTGGAATGAAACCCTATTAAGATTGGTATGAAATTTATAATTTTTTGTATGATTAATTCAAAATTGAATAGGAAATCAACAATTTTTATATGCAATAATAGGTTCATAAGACATTAAATTATTGTACCAATTGAGTATCCTTGTTATGGAAATGGAAATTGAGTTTAATTATTGTACTAATTAAACGTTATATTAAATGTTGTATTAAGCATTACTTGTTTTGTGTCTCTCTCCACATTCAATACAATATTAAATATGGAAATTATGAAAATATGATCTGCTGAGGAGAAACCATGGGAGTTACACTCACCTACAAGCTCTATAAATTCGCTCTTCAGAGCAGTTGAGTAGGCATAGAAAAGAAACCCTAGTTTCTCTCTCTAGAGGGTGTCTGGAATTCTTCAATATGCAAAATTCTAGCCCCTCATACTTATAATTACTAGCTCCTTTGGTACCTTCTCATCTTCTTCATACTCATTGAGGGTTTTCTTTACCTATATTTTATGGAAGAATGGAGTTGTACACTGATGGAGGAAAATAAACAAGAGTTCCAAAATATTTGGTTCAAATCTTTTGCATATCAATATCAAATCGAGTCAGTGAGTTACCAGAATGTAATGTTGTGCCTATTGGAGAAAGTAAGTAGCCCACCTCTGCCCTCATCTTACTCTCTGATCTATGAAGTTGCCCCCGTTCGATTCTGACAATTCTCTACAGCATTTTAATAGCTCGAATGAGATGATATAACATTATTTCAATGTCATAATACTGTTTCCATTATCTAAGCAGTTTGCATTATATGCATATATTTTAGCTAGGTCTCTTGACTGATTTTGCAATCTTTTCTCAACCAGCCTGCAGTATCAGCTTGAAATTCCTCCAATTCATAGAAGGCTTAGAGGTTCAACCAGCTTCTTTTTTTTTTTTTTTTTGATAAATAAGGTTCAACCAGCTTTTTAGCAAGCCAAGTCAAATAACTTGGTCTAAGTTGGTCAAGCTCCTCTTTCTTAACCGAAGTCTTGCCATCATGAACATTTAAAGTTTAGGGCTTTCCAATCAGGTGCAGCAATGCCAGTCTGCCCTCCTCTATGGGGCAGCTATGGATCCAGCCCATGGGCTAAAAAGATGGGTTTCATGATCTAAGAAGTAAGCAGCCAACTCAAGTGCAAGCATAGGCAGATCAATTTCTTTAGAGCATTCAAGAAGGAAGAAAATTGTAACTGCTTTGTTTATATTGTCAATAGAGATAGGTGCAGAATATTTATTATTGTTTTGAGAGATGAAGGCGAAGCTTCATGTGTTATATATGGATTCATTTGTATTACAAACCTCCACATAAGAAAAGGGATTGTTAATCTAGCAGCTACTTTTTTTTTTACAAGCAATAGATTTTACAAGCATGCATAATGTACGCAAAAAAAAAAAAAAAAAAAAAAAAACACCTATTAAGAAAAAGATGAATATTTACCAGGTCCCTCATTGGCTGTTACCGATTGTTAAAACTAACCAAGACTCTCAAGTGTGGTTCTCTCATTGTTTAGAAGCTTTAAAATCTCTAGTACTAGTCCCAATGAAAGTTCAAGAACTTTTTGGCAAGGTAGCTTCCCTCAGCTGCATTGTGCAAAATTTGACATAGATGACTTCTCTCAGAAATTCAGGTCAAGAAGGCTGTAGTGGCATACTGAGGTCACTTGCTGTCACTTCATTGGGGAATTGGTAAATCTCACTCATTTCTTAACTCTCTTTCATTTAGTGTAAACAAGTTTTTTTAATAGTCATCTTGCATTACTGCAAATAGACTATCAGCTAATGCTAGCTATACTTAACTCAATATTCATGGAGTGATGGTTTAGCCTGGATCAATTAATTGTCATAGTTACCTTTAAAAAAAAAAAATTGTCATAGTCATGTAACATTTCAACTTGATAGCAATTAGGTTGAGAGCAATTGATTAATGACATTAAACAAGGAGGCTGCATGGATAAGCTATCAAGTTCATTTCTCATTTATTGTCATATTTGACAATAAGTATTTGCACCTATCATATCACTTGGTATTGTGAAGAGCCAAAACTGTTGGGAATGAGATCTGAAGTTTTGAAAGTATCCGTCTTCATGGTGGAAAGTAGTACTAAAACTTATTATTGTTCTTTAGTCCATTTATAATAACTACATGTCCTTAGTTAGTGAGATCTGATTAGCATTGGAATATTTGGTCCTCATGTGACAATATCCACGTGTACTGGTTTGATTGGTACAGGAGTCGTGGCTGGATCTTCTGATGGTGGTCATGATTTGGAGTCTTATATGCTGTCTCACTATTTTGGATGAGTAGCAGTTTCTCTGTCTTAATAGTTCATTTATGTATGTGCATTGTATGTGCATGCCTAGACATGCATGTACATGTCTAGAGTATGTGCATGTCTGGACATTTAGACGTACATGCATTTCTAGACTTTCTCCTAGGTTCTAATTCCTAGGATAAAGTAAAATAATTAAATAAAAAATCAGTGGAAAATATATTCATTTATATCGTTTGGTTATAAAAGGCAGGTGAAGATAAGGATAATGAGATTTACTTAGAAAAAATCTGATCTATAAACGGCACATGGCGTTTGGCATTTTTTGGTCTCACACGATATTCGTGGTTTGAAACTTCTTTTTGGCTCTATTCAAGGCCTCTATGCACTTAGCAGAAGGCACAATTTAAAGGGCTAAGAAGCTCTCTGCATACAAATTCGATGATCCAACGTTCGATCACTCTTCATGACCTGCCACACTACAGCTTGTGCATTGTATAGTTGTCCCTTGACATCTAAACTACAAAATGGAGGAGAATCTAGAGATTCTCAAATTCTCAAATAGGAAGAGAATCAAAAGTCAAGATCAGCGAATAAAAGGTTCATGGTCTCATCGAATCAGTGGATTACCTGAGAAATGTAATGTCTCTCTTACTCTCCAATCATGTTACATTATTCTCTACATGCATGTTTCTATTAGCATAGATCTCTATACATGATGATAAAATTATTTCACAAGGTGTTTTCTGGATGCAGTTCCCATAGCATTTGGAACTCACAGTGGGTTCAGCATTGGGAATTAAGTGGTTAGAAATGGGGAATCATGACATTTTTCTTGCTCCATTTTTCTATGTCAATTATTGTTGCAAATCTTACAATTTATTAATAAAAAATGTTCCTTTCTCGATATCAATGTTCTTTTGTTATCTTTGCACTTTTCATGTTTAATATTTGGAAAGTCATTGTGCTGTTCTCCTTGTCATTAGTTCTAAATCAATTGCATGCTTTTCACTCTTTGTTTTTGTGCTGGCTTTTGGATTATGCTTTCATAGATCTGTGTACGGATGTCTCTTATTAGTATAATATGCCCCAAATACAACAATTATGCATCAAAAAACAAACCTTTGAGATGATATATTCATTTATTTTAGTATGCCATTTGAAGTTTATGAACTCATTGAAATTGGAGATGTACCATTTTTTATTTTTTTTTGGGATACTTTGTGTATGTGAAAAATTTAATGCCAAATAAAATCTTTTGATGTCTTTCTCAACTCTGATAAAGTTTACATAATAACGTAAAATGTTTAGCGATAAAAGACCGGATCATTATGCAATGGTGTGGTTCATGAATTATGTAATGCATTCATTATACATATAACTGGAACATGGCATATCTTATATACATTTTTATAATCCATAGGGGCTGTTCCAGAGTATCTAACTAGATGTCCACTCTCACGCATGTTCACTGTCACATATATATTCTGAGATTTTTGAATATTGTCTTGTGGAGTTTATAGAGAGGGTCAAGTAGCAAGCACTTCATACCAGGAGGCTTCAAACAACTAAGTCTTGATCTTATTCCACACAAATAACATAACAAAACATCTTATTGCTCTAAGCTTCCTTCTTGTTTCTTCAGACAAATTGTACAAGGGTTTAGTATAACAGTAACCTGAGCTGCCCCATGGCTTGATCTACTAGGTTCTTCGGCTGCCAATAATTAAAATGTCCAATACCACAGGCATTTGGTTTTACAAGAATCCATCCAATTGTGTGTGTTGAATATGTTTCAGGAGAAAAGTGACATATTTTCCATTACTCCATGACATTTTTAAATTCAGGTACAAAAGTAAGTTCATACAATGTTTGAGAACCATTCCTCAATAACCCCAAACTCTAGATGAGCATCAGCAAAATGTTCAACCTTAAATAACATTACAATCTAGATGGACTCCTTTCAATTAACCCAGAACCCTAAGGGCTCATTTGGACACTTAGAATATCTTAGAATTCTATGAATACTGGTAAAATGGTTTGAGTTAAGATGTTTTATTGAGTTTTGAAAATGGAGAGAGAAAAAATTAAATAAAAATATTATGAAGTTAAAAAATTGTTTAATATAATTTTTTGTTTTGAAATTTGAAAACGTTGTATTGCTTTTTGTTTTTTGCTTGGAAGTTTGGGAAATTCTTTTGGCTTTTGTGTTTCGATAATGATTAGGTAATGATTGGATAAAAAGTTGAAGATTTGAAATTGAAAGGCGTTTTGTGTTTTAAGTGATGCATGGGAAGGAAATTATGAGAAGTTTTGATAATATCTGAGATTATATTATTACCCAAACAAGGCCTTAGCCTTTTTGGCTAATGTGGGGCTGCCGATTATATTATTATACGTGGTAAATGAATGGTAATTTTGATCTCCATACAGGAACACATAGGAAATGGTATAGGTGTGTGCATCTTGGTCATGTACTAAATATGCATGTAACCATAGTATCCCTCCGCCACAAGTGAGGGTTTTGAACAAAGTTTACGGGAGATTGTCCACTTAAGGGAAAAAAAATTAAAAATAAAGAAGGAGATTAAAAAAGAAAAAAGTCACCTTCAAAGAATCTTGTTGGGGTGAAGTGTGTAAGACTGTTGTAAGAAGCTCAATAATGTTTCTTGTAACATCAAGACTTCCTTTGTTTGTTCAGCTGTAAAGCTTTGCACAGGAAAATCACGCAGAATCTACTGGGGAAGACAAGCATCATAATCGGAATCTGATACTGAACAAGGAGTAAAGATAGCTGCCAAACTCTCATTGTCTCGGCCGGGGAATTGAATCCCCCTTGATATTAAACTCTGAAGAAGAAAGACACCAGAAGAAAACATTTAAAGACAAGAATCTTGCACTGAGATAGTACAAACTTGATTTTTTTGGTAAAACTTTTTTTTTTGATAAATAAATTTTTTTTTTGGTAAAACTATTGCATTGACTTGCTTGCCCGTGAACCAAAATTGTACATACAATTCCTTAATGGGAACATGGTTAGGACACAAGTTTTCTTATCTGTTCTGGAACTTTATGCGATCCCTTTAAATCTTTTTTTACTTCATTTAATTGTAATTATACAAAAATTTATTTAAGCTTTTCCATTTCAAAGTTTACATAAGTTTTTACTCATGATATGAGAACACCGACCAAACAGAATCAGCCATTGTAACTAAATTCTTATTATATTGCCACATGCTGGTAAGAAATTCATACAACTCACCAAAAAAAAAAAAAATGTACAAAATTCATACATTCAACTCCCTCTAAAAATGGCTTTCTGGAAAATGCAAAATAAAATACACTGAAGATCAAACACAGCAGTTAATAGGAGCCCTGAATTTTACCATAAATTGGAAGAGTTAAGACCAAGGGCAAGGAAGAAGCACTTAACACAGCTGAACATCTACGTACTGCCATTGACCACATATAAGTTTTACGGATATCAGAAACCAATACTAAAACAGTAACACCTAAACCGCGAACATCAATTACTTGTAATTTTTTTTCCTTTCTCTCGACTTTCACAGTAAAACAAACAGATTCGGAAGAGAGAATTTCATAAATGAGTTTCTAAAGAAATTATAACATCAATTCCTAACGGTCAAACAGAAAATTAAGCATCCAACTCCTAGTCTTGGTTGATTAATTTAAACTAACAGCACAAAACATCATAAGTGCACATTTTGTTCAATTCCACTTTCCTTTTTCCTTTTTCTCGGATACCAAACGGAGGCTTCAATTTTAAAATGGAAACTGAAAAATAGAGAGAGTACCATTGAGATCGAGTGGTGGTTTTGGTTGAGACGAAGACGCGCAACGACTACAGGTAAAGTACTAAAGTTTGATCTTTATTGGAATTTCACTCTCACTCTCACTCTGTCTCTGCCTCTGTCTCTGCCTCTGTCTCATACATTACCTACAAGCTACGAAAATTAATTCTGATATTTTGACTTTGATTAATTTTGTTAGTTTATTTTTATAAATTATCTTATAATTAAAATAAATTATATATATATATAAATCTATTAAACTGTAGTGTCATTAGGTTAGGTTTGGTAAATGAGAATTTTGGATTTTAAGATGAAATATTAAAATGATTTTAATATTATAATTATTTTAAAATTTATAAAAATTAAAAAAAAAATTGAATTATTTATTATATTTTGTATGAAGATTTAGTAAAGTTATAATGATAAAATAAGAATTTTGAGTTGATGAAAATTTTTAAACACCAAACGAACCTAATTTTCTTTTTCACGTGCTTCCATCGCATTTTTGTTTGTTTTAATTAACAGATAAAACTTATTGATCACTTCTGAGGTCATCACAAATTAAACTATCTTTTTCATATTTTAAAATTTAAATAAAAAATAAAAATAAATTTTAATAATTTCTTTAATAAAAAATTAAAATAAATAAATAAATAACAGGTGGTTTGTAGGAGGGGAGCCTCCCCACGAGAAAGCACATATGATAGCTAGTGTCTGGCCATATCTGGTCACGACAATGTGGGCTGAGTCTGCTTTGCCAAAAGTGGCCAACCACAAGAAGATGGCTGAATTTAGCCACCACCGGAATGGCCAAACATGTGGTGGCCGATGAAGAGGGAACCCTTCTACAAATTATCTGTTTTTATTCTAATTTTGAAAATAAGAAAAATAATTAACAAGTGCCGACTCAAAAGATGACAAATGTTATTCGTTAATTAAGATGGACAAAAGGGTATGATTCAAATAATTTAAAAGTATAAGGGACTAAGTCTAAAAAATACGCCTAGTGAATCTCAAATTGCCAAAAGTATAAGGGGTTTATTTATTTGAAATTTAGGTCTAAAAGGGCTTTGAGGTTTGAAGTTTGTTTAATACTATTATTTTGTGAATTGTTGTTAAATATATTATCAAAATACAATTTAAGAGCTCCACATATTAAAAAAATAAACTTTAACTTAAAAATTCTTTTGAACTAGTATTAGTCCGTGCCGTGTACAATATTCGCTAGTCATTATACAATAATGTCAATAAATATAACTTTCAAGAGAGTGTCGATATTAACATTTTGATCTTTAAAATTTTGATTAAGCACATTAATCTTATTTTGTATTGAGGTTAGTGATAAAAAATCTCTTCCACGCAATGTGGTGGAACCTAGACTTGTGATTCAAGTAGAGAGGGCTGAGATTGATGCTGGGCTGCACTAATGCCAAGTTTCACACTTTTTTTAGTTTACAATGTTTGATTTTTAAACATTTTAATTTTTCACAAAACAAGTGACATCCATTTATTGTTGATGAAGTGATATTTCAAAGAATTTTTAAAGATGTATTAATAAAAAACTAATTTAATTAAAGTTGAAAGATCATGAAATAAAAAGCTCAAAATTAAAGTGTAGGTATTAATGTCTAAAAGGCAAATAACATGAATGAGGGTGTTCCGAATTGGGTTATCCACCAACTAATCCAGTCTTGACCACCATTGAAGTGGCCAAGAAACCTAGCAACCGTCGCTAAGGACCAATCATCGATGAAAGCTTAGCCTCGTAGCCACCCTAAACCCACCATTGTGCATCTAGCCACGACGCCCCTCTTTCCCTATTTCTTTGTTTCTTCCATCTCTTTCTCGTCCATCACCGCCAGCCATTGCCAAGCCTACTGTCATGAGATCTAATTGCTGCCATCTAAGAACTGGTCATCAATGCAAGCAACAACAAAGGATGGTTAAGTGGAGCATTGGCCACTGTCAAAGAAGTTGAAAGCGCCTCAAACAACCTAGATTGATGTTCAACCATGCATGTCCATCACCTACACCACCATTGCTCCTACAAAAGTCAAGCACCACCCATTTGCAAAATCACTATTCATGGTTTTATATCCCATCAATCGATCACGTTGTCTCACTGCCATCACATCCTTTGCTTAAACACCACCGTAAGTCACCTAGGGAACATCACTGCCACTGCCAATTGTCACATGTAGTCCCTATTTTTCACACCTAAAATAGAGCAAGCCGTGTGCCTCCCTCTTTGCTTAGTCCCTTGAGATGTGGTATAAATCCCTCCCTCTTATCTCACAGAATATTATATTTATGTGATTGTGTTGATTGTGATAATTGAGAAGAAGTGATGTGTACTTGTTATGTGGTCGTGTGAAGTGTTGGGATTAAAAGAAGTTGTAATTATATGTGAAGTGGTGTATGATGTCATGGGTTGGATTTTAAGTGCAGTATGTGTAGAGTTGAATATATCAATATTGGTGATCTGTATGTTGATTTTAGGTGATATAGGATAGGGTAAATGTGTAAATTGGTTAGATGCATTTATTGGACAAATTTACTATATGTAATGTATAATATGTCTAATACATGAATATACAATATTTATGTGGCATCCTATTCCTTAGTAAGGGACTTGATGAGAATCTGTGGTGCCAAAGGTGCTAGCCTTAATGCTCAACACCCAAAGTTTCATTGGAATTTGGCTTGCCTCATCTAAGTGGAAGTGCACATGTGAGGTTATAGATATGAAATGACAACAAAAAACATAGCGGTTTAGTTGGTAAACTAAGACCTTGTAGTGCCAGAATTCTATATCACATCATAGAAATAAACAACATCATTCCTCATTAATTCCATCATTAGAAATACAAACAATCCAAATACTTTTTATGTCACCAAAGGGCGGCAGACGGAATACAAGTGGTCACCCATTTTGAAACAAATATGTATAATTCAAAATGATACAGGGCTTCTATATGAAGACAAGACTGCTAATGAGTGATAATGCTCTTGAAGATGCAATGAATAGTTTCATGTAACAATGAAAGGACACATATACATATGCATGACGAAGAATCACCTTCTCTAGCATAGATACTTGGATCTGCAAAACATGTTAAGGGATCACCCTCTTTGTGAAACACATACACACACACACATATATATAGACATAAGTATGGTGAGAAATCGCCCTCCAAGTTGTTACCTTTTACGTCTATTTTAAAACACAGGTATCACCAAAGTGAGGAATCTACCACTGGTATATTATGTAAAGTTCATAAAATCATCACATGAATATTGATTTCTTAGGCACATTTTTCATCACACAGATGTCTCACACAGAGGTAACATGTTGCACTGGAGAAACGTCTACTCGATCAACCAACTCGAAGACACCACACATGATATTTATGTGAGATTCTCCTTCATATCTATCAAGTGAGGCCAAAACAATACCATATCACCCCAATAATCATGGGAATTCCCATTATCTCTATTCAGAATGTATCTCTGTATGAGAACCTTATCTCTGTGTGAGAACATTATCTCTGTGTGAGAAATCTTTAACAGTTGTCTATCATCATGGAATGAGACAACTCTTATAAGCATTTCTATTTGTTCCAAAAGGCTTTCATACCTGCTTCAGTCTTTCCTAGACCATTGCTTGCCTGGGGCGAGTAATTGTTAATCACCTTGGGTAGGTAACCCTTGTCTCATTAGAGACACCGACCTTTTCAGCTTCTCATTCTCGCCTTCACAATAGGCCATTTTCCAAACTCGCCTATCACATAACGAGACGTTCATCTCCACCTCGTGTTGGGATGTGTCTACCAGGCCATTTTCCTATCTTCCTTTCTCAGTATGCAAAATGTTATTGTCCTCGACCGACAATCTATGCTCGCAAAGTTCCTAAAGAACCAGTCCATTCCCAAATGACATTGAACCCCCATGTGTTGAACACTATTAGATCCACTTCCCAAGGGATCCCATCTATCTCCGAAGAATACTTTTTAACTACCTTTATGCAAAACAATGTTCCTCTATTGGGTAGCGGTAATGAGACTCCTTGACTCATTGGTTTTGTCTGAAGACTAATTATCCTAACGAAAGTAGTAGACACAAAGGACTAGGAAGCTCCTAAGTCAAATAGCATACTCGCATAAATATACGACATCCAAAGTCATCCTATAATGACCAACTTCGACATACTACTTATACTAAGTTCTATGAACACAATCAATTAATTGTAAGTTACAGTTTCGTACATCGCATCTATGAGGCATCCTCGTTGACTTCTCCTAGAGTAAGGGTATGCACCCTAGCTTGCACAACTTATCCATGATCTCCTTGGCATAATTTCTCTAGCAATAACATGAGATCAAGATATGTTGGCAATCCCCTTCGTGATTATGTCAACTATCACAAACTGGCATCCTTCCTCCCATGCGTACTCTAGGACCAGTTGGCAGTCCTTGACACAAACTTTTGGGAGACACTTGAGCTTCTTCCCTCACTAGAAAATGTCATCCTTTTCAGACCTATGGGCACAACCATCAAATTCCGCTGCTCACGCTTGGTAATGGAGGCTATGTGCACTAATTTCTGGATAAGTTGCTTTGGTCCAGATTCAAGTTTGCAATCTGTCCCAAAATAGTTTTGTCCTTATACTCGCTATAGAGATAAGTTGAGGGACAAATCTTCCTAAATCCATAAATTTAGCAGCGTACTGTTCTACCATCATATTACCCTGAACCAAGTTAGCGAAGTTTTCTAACTTCTTCTACCTCACTATAGTAGGAAAGTATCGATTTTCAAATTCTCTATTAAATCTCCCCCACAAAATCCTTTCTATGGCTCCCATCTCCATGGTAAGTAATTGCCTCTTGGCAATCCACCACAGTGCTGTCTCTCCTAATAGCAAATAGCTTGTATAGAATACCTTCTAACTCTTGGTGCACCCACATACCTTGAAAGTCCTTTTCGATATATGTTATCCACCTTTACATCTTCATCTGATCCTCGTTACTGGGAAATCTAGGGTAGCGATAAGTTAAGAATCATCCATATGTACATCCCTTCTGCTTCTCCTTGGGGGATCCTAGTGACTGAACTTGCAGGTGACATGAATATTGTTCATGTTACTGCTCCAACACATCCAAAATATAATTTAAGCTCTCGTTAGCTCTCTTCTCTCACTAGACAATCGTCCCTCAAGACCACTCGGTGGTTGCTCTCCCCATGGGGCTCTCGATCGCACCATACTCAAATCTTGCCACATAACCTAAACAAATCACTTTCTATCCCATCATTCGTTTATAAATCCAGACTAAACCTAAGATCCTTAAAATTTCAAGCTAAAATACTAAAATTTCCTACTTTTATGGTACCATCCTATGTAGGGGTGTAACGGGTCCAGTTCGGTCCGAGTTTGTACAAATTTTAGGACCGAACTGGCATACACCGGTTTTACATTTTCAAGAACTGATCTTGGATTGGTTACCCTCATAAATTGGTACTTCCAATTTTTTAGTTTTAATCAAGTGCCAGTGTAATTATATATCATATATAAAAATTATATATACATATATAAAATATTTTATATAATATTAAAAAAAGTAATTATATATATATTTTATAAACTAGTCTGGTCTAGTGCTGGAAAGCCACGAACTAAAACTGGACCAAGTTTAGCCAATTTTTAAAATGTAAGAACCAGTTTTGGACCAGGCCGGTTCAAAACTAAGCCACTTGGTCCGGTTCGGTCCTGTCTAGTTCGGGCTGATAATTTGATTTTCCGGTTTAAACTTTCACCCTTAATCCTACATAACATATAGGTTCATCCAAAGATGTGTATAAGTGCGTTTTGCTACCAAGTTATGGCACTCTGTTCCTTGGTATGGAAGCTGGTGTGGATTCTTGGTGTCAAGGGTGCTAGCCTAACGGTCATCACCCAGGGTTTGGTCTAGATTTGGCATGCCTCATTTAGGTGGAGTGCACGTGTGAGGTTACATATATGAAAAATGATAAAGAATAGCATTTAATCAGTAAACTAAGAATTTGCAGTATTAGAATTCTAAATCACATCATAGAAATAAGCAAAATCATTCCTTTTAAGTTCCATCCTTATAAAATACAGACTTAGGCTTAGGGGAAGATTGTTCTTCCTTTGGCTCCACCCCTGGATCTAATTTTGCATCAAAAGTCTATGGTTATGAGAATGAAACCATAGGTAGGTTAGACAACTATGAGAAGACTGCTAATGAGATAATGCTTCTGAAGATGTAATGACCAGTTTCATGTATCAATGAAAGGACACATATACATATGCATGGAATCACCCACTTTGTGACACATACACACATATAAGCATGATGAGCAATCACTATCTGAGGAGTTACCCTCTACACAATGTATTGTAAAACATAGGTATTATGAAGGCAAGGAATCTACCTCTGCTATAGTATGTAAAGTTGTCAAGCACAGTTGTCATCACACATATGTCTCACATAGAGGCAACATATTGCACTAGGGAAACGTCGACCTAGCCAACCAACTTTAAGACACCATACGTGATATGTCCAAGGGATTCTCCTTCCTGCCTATCAAGTGAGACCAACACGATATCACTCCACTCCAATCATCATGGGGATTTCTCATTCTCGCATGAAACTTGTGGCAATGTTTTGTAGGAATGGTTAGGAGAATTCTCAATCACATCCCATGATGATATTACACACGTTAAGGAGTTCTCACATAGAGATAATATTCTCACAAAGAGATAATGTTCTCACACAGAGATAAGGTTCTTACACATTCTCCCACAAAGATAATGTTCTCACACAGATATATGAATCAATGAAAACAGAAAACACATTCAAAGTCTCAAAAATCAAGGAGTAAATATAAGAATAAAAATAATGAAAAAATAGATTTATTCATGATCAAAAAGAGGAAAGATTACATAATACGTATATGCCTTTTACATACAACATTCACCCAATATCTTCCAGTACTGTCTTAGAAGTTAACCTACCTTTCAACGTTGAGATCACTTTGTTGCTACGCCGCTTCTTCCTTGTTTCTTTTGAAGGATTTTGCTCCACTATATTTCGAGTGTTTAAGATCTCAAAAGTGAGATTTTGTCCTATGTTCAAATCCCTTTTACAGGGCAAGACTGTTAAACTTTCTTCTAACATACTTCTAACTCTATATATGCTTGGATAGGAGTCCTTTAACCTTAATTGTCATATTGAAGTATGATAGAGACAGATAGCCAGGGCATGTTTGCATGCTCAATCCTCAATCCTCAATCCTTCCTTGAATAAGGGTCTCGTATGTGGCATTGAGCCATACCTTTAGATTCAGGTGATATGACCTACCAGTTGTACCCTCTCTTGTAGACCAGCTTAGGATGTGACCTTTCAATTAGCAAAATTCATACACCTTCTTATATGATGAAACTAAGGCTAAAAAATTTGTTCCTTGTCATTATTCTCTATAATGGAGAAAAAAAAAAAAAAAACAATTTCCTTGTAGAGTATCACTTGTATTAAAAAAAATGTACCTAAATAGTGTTCCTCCAAGATAAAGTTTCAACTGAATAAATATCACAAATAAAGATAAATTGAAAGGAAAAATTAAAAAAGACTGGTAAAAAGGTAAGACATAATACCTTTACATGCTTGTAGAAACACCACATACAAGCACACAACCTACGTGCACACGCGAATAAGCATGCACACTCACACACCCATTCACACGCACATGAACACACCCTTGCACATACACCCACACCCACCCAAAACCAAAACAAAATGAAGAGGAGGATGAGAATGCGAAGAAATGAGAGTAGGGAGTTGGAGTATGAGTAGGAGTAAGAGAGGAGTCAGAGGAGGAGGAGAAGTAGAGGAAGTGTTAAAGACATGTCCCACCACCCTAAACATAACTGATCACCTGCAATATGTAATAGGACATTAGCATGGTATGCCTTCAAGTACTTTGATTGAAATTGTCTTTGAAATTACCTGGTATATATAAAGGCATTAGGTTGAATTAGATCAACACTACAATTAGATCATGCTCACGTGATACCTATCTCACGTGATATTCATCAACTTGGATTATCTATGAGTAACTAGAATGATCATGTACACACACGTGCAAGGTATTCTTATCCTTCCATGCAAGATGATACCCAGAACCCTACTAGGCCTGGGATCTCCAGCTTGGGCCGTGTGATATAGACCCTTCTCCATTGGGCTGCGTTGGGCTAGAAATACTAAACGGACCCTCCAGTTACCCTGTTAATTCACTTCACTCCAAAGCTTGGGGAATTTCTTTCTATTTTTTTCATTGATGTAAATTTTGCCTCACGATATTGATTTTGTGCAGACCAGATTTTGAAATATGAACTCTGTCACTGTTATAGGTTAGCATTGGGAATTTCAAGCCCTTTTAATCACCCACGTGCCCATTTTTGAACCCGACGGTTACCCCACTTTCCCATCATATTTCTCATCCCGCCACTTCTAGTTTTTGAGAAATAGGGATACTGATGACTTATGGTTGATGTGGCGATAGTTATGGAATTATGTGCAATGGTTACCATTCCGCTCCTCTGTTAGGTCATGATGCCTATGGCGATTGGCCCTTCATATTCAATATTCAAATATATTGCTCTTGACCTTTTCACTGTTCCTTCTTTCAGTACAATTTCCTCTTGCATGTGCCTCCTTGCTTGTGCTTTCTTTCTGACTCTCTCTTTCTAGCTTGTACCTCATTCTTTAACTGTTTACTGCTCTTCGCCTTTCTTTCCCATGGTTGAGTACAATGGCATTTCTGCTCATCTTACTGATGTGCAATCATCCTATGTTTTAGATGTCCCAACTTTCGAAGGGTTTGGGTGGCACTCAGCCCTCAGGCAAAGGGATTTGGCAGCAATTTAGGAAGAGTACCACATTCCCAATGCTGCGCTATTGGAAATTCCCTCTTAAGGATGTGTTAACGACAAGGTTTTCACAGGCAAGGTTACCTTGATTGTGGCCCTGCTAGCCCACCAGTTAAGGCTTCCTTTTTGTCGCCATTTGTGTGACATTTTGGACCTCCTTCGTTTAACCCTAGCTGAATTCCACCCCTTCGCATAGAGGGCCTTTCTCTGCGTCTGTATAGTGTTCGGCATGGCCCTGGAGCCCCTTGGGAAGTTTTACCCTGACCTCACTACTCAAGAATTTTTATCTTTTTACAACTTGCGGCCAGCTACCAAGGGTAACGTTCTAAGTTTCTGCAAGAAAGACAGGACAAACGTTGGCCTGGTTCGAAACTCAATATTCCAATGCAAAGAACTGGACAAGTAAATTCTTCTATATTACTAGTAAAGGCTGGGTTTCCTCACCTCAAACACCCCCCATGAGATTTCCCCATTAGGGCTAATTGGAGCATAATCCCCGAGGAGAAAGTTTGTGGGTGAGTATGGAGCCCCTATTTGATTGGGAACTGGCTCGAATTGAGACTGTTTGTGCTTGGGCTGAGGCTCACCCTGAAAGACTTTGGACTAATTTCTTGCTGACTCCTGCCCACATTGATCATTTCCTGTTGTCCCCAATTGCTCCCATGTTCACCCTTTCTGCCAAAAAAATCCCTAAAGAAAGACAAGAAGGATGGCCAAGATATGCAGGAAAAGTCCGAGAAGAAAGACGAGAGAAGAGAAGGAGAAAAAAGAAACAAAAGAAAAGAGGAGAAGAAGAGGGCCCGCTCCGAAGACACCCCTTCCGTTGCCCTAAAGCAAAGAAGAGTTTTGACGTCCCTAGTGGGTGAACATTCACAAATATCCACCTGCCATTTGTTAGTCCACCCTTTGTCCTTGGTGCCCCTCCTGTGTGGTCGCACTCCCTAGGCCGGGGAGATGCTAAGGGTCTGGCTAGTTTAACCCTCTAGACCCTCCAATAGACGCACATAATGATGTCCAACCCCATCTTTGAGTTTCTTGTGTTCGAGGACTTAGTAGGGGAGGGTGAGTTGGATGCTAAAGTCACTGCCGTCCTTAACTTGGATCTTGTCATGGGTGAGGGAGTCCGCCCTACCGTGACAGAAGATCTTGCACAACCCTCAACTGAGGATGTGCACGGTGGAGAGACAAGTATTGGCACAGGTGGAGGGGTGGATACTGTCCCTACGAGCATAGAAAGCCTTGGCGATGTGAGAGAAAGCCTAGGTGGCTTGAGTGGCAGCATTCCTCCTCATCATGAGGAAGTACATAAGGAGGCCAAGGCCAGCGACCCCCTACTCGAGGCCTCACCACCTACAGTTTCTAAGGGCACTACCCCTTCTTTGAATGTCAACGGTGAGTGCCTTTTCATCCCTTCTCCCTTCACCCATTCTTTATGTGGAGAGACTGAATCCCTTTTTCTTGAGGGCTTGGGTGGCCTGATGGGCAAAGGTGCCCATTTGATTAATGCAGGCTTAGTGTATACCAGCACCACCCGCCAATCTAAGGGTCTCGAGTCCTCCCTAGAGGGAGGGGCGGACTCAACCCCAGGACCTGACGGGAGTTTTCTACTGGGGGGCATCCATGATCTTGGGGAAATTCATGGTGGTGCTTCCTCCTTTTCTGCCAAGGCCCAAGCTGAGGCCACCGCCAAGATGGCTAGCCAGCTAAAGGACTGGCTTTATAAGGTAATGTCATAGTTTGACCTGTTCTTCTTCCTTGTTTGTTTGTCTGCAATTCTGACTTGAGCATCGTGTCTTTTGGTAGGGAATCAATGACCTGACGACTTGGATTATGGCTGATCGGGCTCGCCTGGAGGAAGAAGTCTGGGAAAGGTAGCAGCTGTGCTATGTTGCCAAGGCCGCCTTTGAGAGATGGAGGGTGGAGAAAGTGGAGATGGATGTGTTCTCTAAGAGGAAGAGGGAGCTAGAAATACTACTAGAGCAGTCAGAAAGATATTCTCACTCCCTGCACGGTGACCTAGAAGTTCTTGAAAATGAAGTCCTTGGGCTTCGCGATGAAGTACTTTGTGCCCAAGAGGCATAGGTCAGGATGACTTGGCATCAAGGCTTTTGGAATCGGAAAGAGATTTTGCTAGGGCTCAGCTCTTCTACCCTTAGAGGGACTTTGAGTCCAAACGAGCCTACCTTAGCACTAACCTTCTCGCTCGCACTAGGGAGTTAGACTCTGCCAACAAGGAGCTAGCCTATTTTCAGGAATGCAATTGTGTGCTGGTCCAGAAGTTGGCGGTAGCTGTGGAAAAGAGCCTCCTTACCTCTTTTAATATTTTTGAGGCATAGGGGACTTTGGCAGAACTTAGGCAACAACATGAGCAGTACAAGGAGAGCCGTAAGGACTCTGGCGAGGAGCTCAGGAAACTGCAGTTGGCCCTCATTGCAAAGGACCAACAGCTGACTGAGAAAAAGAATGAGTTGGCTGCTGCCTGGGTGAAAGTTGCACGCTTGCGCGCCTAATTAACCTTTGTGCCTGCAACTACCAATCGCACATTCGCCTACGGTCTCGTCTAATTATTGGCCCCTCTACCGACCTCGTGGCTTTGGATCATAATTTATTTCACTCCAAAGCAGCTACCCGCCGTCGCGTTAACACCTTTGAGCGGGTTGAAATGCTAGATGCCTTTAGGGACATCCTTCCTCTATCACCGCCTACTGGAAATGATGTTGCCTGATCTCCTATGTACTTTTGCCTTTCATTTTGTACTTTGTGCAATTTGTTTAAAACTTTTGTAATAATAACTTTGGTTTGTTTTCAATTTTGTAATGACGATTCTGGTGTAACCCTTTTGGATTTCTTCTTTTTTTCGTTGGCTTTTCGTTTTAGCCATAATTACCCTTTCTTCTTGTTCTACTTGCACTATCAATGATTTTGGTTTAAAAGGGTGGTGCCCTATTGCCTGCCGTGTCTGCTTTGATCGATTCTGCGAGCCGCTAAGGTTCACCATAATACCTTTTTACATGGCATCACAAGCTGCCAAGGCTTGTCATAGGTGCTTAAGGGTGGCGTGGTCTGATGACTTCCGAGCCCTTTTTACATGGCACTGTAAGTTGTTAAGGCTTGTCATAGGTGTTTAAGGGTGGTATAGTCTGATAACCTCTGCACCCTTTTTACATGGTACAACAAGCTGCTAAGGCTTGTCAGGTGTTTAAGGGTGGTGTGATTTGATGACCTCTATGCCCTTTTTACATGTGCCTTACATTTAGCAAAACTGCTTGCCCTGAGGTACTTTCTCACAGGCAAGGATAACAACACGAAAAAGTGATAAAGAATAATCAAATGTAAATGTAATAATAAATAAAACAAAAGAAATGACACTGCTACGGGTAGAATTTCTTTAAGTGCTTTTTATTTAAAAGGTGCGGTAACTCCTTGCCCTAACTACCCTTCAGGAAGGACCTTAGTCTGTTATTTGCTACCACCACATACGGTCCTTCCCATCGGGGCCCCAATTTGCTGTCTTCTTTGGTGGTCACCCCGCTTTCCTTCAAGACTAGATCCCTTATCTTAAATGTCCCGAGTCTTATCCTCTTGTTGAAATATTGCTTGGCCTTAATCTTTTCGTACAACATCCTTGCTTAAGCTATTTCTCTTTCCTCTTCCAATAGGTCGAGGTACTCCTCCATTATTTTGTCGTTTTGGGGCGCTGAGAAGTAGCATGTTCGAAAGCTTGGCAGCCCTACTTTGACTAGGGGGATCGCCTCACACTCATATGTGAATGTGAATAGGGACATCCCCGTAGGGGTTTTCACTGAAGTTCTGTATGCCCAAAGTATTCCTGGCAGTTCGTCTGTCCACTCTACCTTCTTCTCCATGAGCCTCTTTCTTAGGATTAAAAGTAACACTTTATTCGTTGCTTTTGCTTGTCTATTTGCTTATGGATGACCTGGAGAGTAGTATTTCACTTTTATCTTTAGCTTTGCACATCATTCCCTCTAATGGTCCAAGTCAAACTTGCACACCATTGTTTGTGACTATGCTTTGTGGGATCTCGTATCTGTAAACGACATTTCTTCACAAAAACCTTGTCATGGGCTTGCTTGTCACAGTTGCCAATGGCTCTGCCTTCATTCACTTTGTGAAATAGTCCACTGCGATGATCATGAACTTCACGCCTTTTTTCCTTGGAGGGAAAGATCCAACTAGATCCATGCCCCACTGGGCAAAGGGCCAGGGTTTAGTCATGGAGGTTAACTCCTCTGGGGGGCATGAGGCACTGGTGCATACGTTTGGCATTTGGTGTATTTTTTAGTGAACTCTTGAGCATCCCTTAATGCATTGGGCCAATAGTACTCGGCCCTTATTGCTTTCCTGGCTAGGGCCTTTCCCCTAGAATGGTTCCCGCATATTCCTTCGTGTATTTCTGTTAGGATATACTATGTCTCTTGTGGTGAGATACATCACAGTAGTGGGGTTGAAAAGCCCCTTTTGTAAAGGACCCCATCAATAAGCATGAATCTCGCCACCCTTCTCCTTATTCTCCTCGCCTCTTCCTTTCCTTCGGGCAATTTACCTATGTTTAAATATTTGATCACATCACCAACCCATTATGGAATGTTCTAGCCTAGGATGCCCACTTCCTTCCCAATGGCTAGGACCTCGATGACTCTCCTTTTGACTTGCCATGGGAGGGGTGCTTCTTCCATTCCCGATGTTGTGCGTGTTAGTCTATCTGTCACTTCGTTATACCCCCAAGGTATTTGAGATATATTAAAATATGAAAAAAGTTTGCGTGCTTCCCAAACCTGGGCCAAGTACTTTTTCAACCTCTCTCTTTGATGGTGTATAGACCTAGCACTTGATTGACCACTACCTACGAATTTGATTTCACCTCTACCTTAGTTTCTCCTATTACGGCAGCTATCAAAATCCCTTCCACCAATGCTTCATATTCTACCTCATTATTGGTCACTTTGAATGTTAATGTTGCCATGTGGTGTCGTTCTTGACTGTCGGGACTTAGCAAATGCAACCCAAGCCTCTGCCTGCCTGGCAGAAAGAGCTATCTATGTAGAGCACCCATGGCTTTCCTATCGGAGCTATTGCATCTTCTTGGGGGAAACCCAAGTGTGACAAAATCTACCAACGCTTGTCCCTTTACTACCTTCCTTGGCATATATTCTATGTCAAACTCACTTAGCTCGATTGACCACCTCGCCAACCTTCCTGAGCAGTCAGGTCTCCATAGTGCCTTTACTAACGAGCTCTCCTTAACCACCCTTACTGCATGAGCCTAAAAGTTCGGGTGGAGCCTTCTGGCCACGGTCACCAAAGTGAAGGCTAACATCCCCACTTGGTGACTTACATAGTATACAGGAAGTTAGGTGACTCCTTCTTCTTTTACTAAGATGGTTGAAACTGCATGTAGGGAGAATGCTAGATATGCGTAGAGTATGTATCCTTTCTCTGGTTGCTTCAAGAGTGGTGGGTTGGCCAAGTGTTGCTTTAGTTTTTCAAAGGCCTTGTGACATTCTTCATTCCAAGGGTGCGTCTTGCATAGCACCCAAAAGAAACAGAGGCATTTATTTGTTGACCTGACTATGAATCTGCTCAGGACGGATATCCTTCCCGCCAGCCACTGAGTGTCATTCAGATTTCTTGGCTGCTTTATTATGAGGATGGCCTCTATTTTTTTGGGGGAGGCTTTAATTCCACTTTCAAACACAATAAATCCTAAAAACTTTCCTGACTTGACCCCAAAAGCACATTTTGTGGGGTTAAGCTTCATCTTATAACAGTGTAGGATTTCGAACGCCTCTTGCAAGTCACTAAGGTGCTAGGTAGGTTCTTTGCTTTTCACTAGCAAGTCCTCTACGTATACTCCCATGGGCTTCCCAATCTGCTCCTTAAACATCCGGTTAACAAACCTTAGGTACGTTACTCCTGGATTTTTCAACCTGAATGGCATAACTTGGTAGCAATATAGTTCTCAATCTGTAATGAACATCTTTTCCTTGTTTGCTGGGTGCATTTGGATCTGATTGTAGCTTGAATAGGCATCCATAAAACTCAGCATCATGTGTTCTGCTATTGTGTCTACGATAACATCAATACGATAACATTCAAACTGTCTTTTGGGCAAGCCTTATTCAAGTTGGTAAAATCCACGTACATTCTCCGCTTTTCATTTTTCTTTTTCACTAGTACAACATTGGACAACCACTCTGGATAATGGACTTCCTTGATGAATCCACCGGCGAGCAGACGTCTCATTTCTTCATTAATGGTAGCATACTTTTCTACACTAAATGACCTTCTTTTCTAGCACACTACCTTGTGCAAAGGATCTATGCATAGTTGATGTTTGATGACACTATTGTCTATCCCAAGCATCTCCTCATGGCTCTAAGCAAAAGCATCCCTGTGCTCTATTAACTATTGCTTTAGAGTTTTTCTATCCCCCAGAGGGACTTGGGTCCCAATAAGTGTGGTAGTGCTAGGGTGCTCAGGGTACAATGTTACAAGTTCCAGTGGCTTGTTGGCTTCGGCCTACTGCAGACTCTGTTTATCTCTGACCTTCACGCTCTTTTCTAGAGACACCACCAAAGGTGGTGATAAGGGTGGTGCCGCGTTTCATTTCCTCTTGCGATGGCACACATTTCATTTTGATTGCTCTTTAGTTCTTGTATGTCACATTCTCGTGCTAGAGCTTGTTCGCCTCATGCCTCCCCCACTTCGTCATTGGTTGGAAACTTCATCTTGAGTTAGTAAGTAAATGTAACCGCCTTGAGATGGTTGAGCATTGGTCTCCCCAATATGGCGTTATAGGAGGACGGGGCCAACATGGTGGTGGCCATCCGCGTCCCTGTCCTGGCGATCACTGGGAGGGTAATAGTGCCGACTGGTTGTATTGTATCTCCAGAAAAACCTTTAGTGGTGTTCAGGTAGAGTTTTAGCTTACTGGTGTTAATACCCATCCTAGTGAAAGCCTCATAGAATAGTATATCTGCCAAGCTTTTGTTGTTAATTAGTATATGCCTTGTCATACAATTGGCTACTACAGGAGTGACTACCAAGACATCATTGTGGGGGTATAATACTCATTCTCGATCTTCCTCCTCGAAGGATATTACTGCATGAGTATCAAAATTTTTATGTTTTGGGGCCTTGCTTGTCACATATGTTTCCTCATACCTTGCCTTCTGTGCATGCACATTTCAACTAGATGTGGACACACCACCTCCAGCGAAACCTCCAGCTATCATTCGGATTTTCCTTATGGGTGCCCTGTTCCTATCACCCATTAGGGGCGCCTTGTCCCTATTGTCTCTGTGGGTATCAATTTGGTATTGGCGTCGCCAGTCAGGACTGTTGCTTATTCTAGAACAGTGTCCAGACTCATGGCACCTTTTGGGCTTTGATCATTTTGCAATCATCCACTCCAACTATCCCGTTCCTGCTATTTCAATCACCCTCTTCTTCATAGTTTTGCACTCTTTAGTCTAATGTTTGTTTGATGGTACTTGTAGTAATGACTGCTTGTCCTAGCTTGATGTTGTTCCTTGTTGTCCTTCTCATCTTCTCGAAAGTTCAGATTGCTATGTATCAATTTGGGTTGTGGTCTAGCAGCCTTTCTTTCCTTCTATCTTGACGATTTGATCCAGGCTTCTTGTCAACCTTCCCATTTCTCTGTTTGGTCTTGTTTTCCTCCTTCCTTGGATCCTCCAAAGCTTGTAATGTATCTTTGGCGTTAACAAAATCGTCCGTCATATCCATAAATTCCATCAGGGTAGAAGGAGTCTTTCTAGCCAATTCAGCCATGAAGGGAATGCGTGGCCAGATCCCACCCAAGAGGGTGGTGAGGGTAATCTGCTCATCTTAGTCATCCGTTATTAACCTTTCTTTGATGAAATGGGTAAGGTATGTTTGACCATTAGCAGATAGGCGATTGGGAACCAATGTCTCCTGCTAGGCATGAACTGTGTCAGGAACTACTTAGCCAATTCTTTGAAACTATTTATTACCTTGGCCTAAGGGTTTCGAACCACCCCTCATGCTGTGTCCTCTTTAGGGTCAAGGGGAAAGCTCAGTAGACAATCTCCCCAATAAAACCATGGAGCGTGATGTGGGCTTTAAAGTTCCCTAGATGATCCATTGGATCTTTGGACCCATCGTACATATCTATTTGGGGTACCTTGAGTTTTAGTAGGAGCGGCAGGGCCATAATCTTTTCACTGTATGGCAAATCGGTTTGATTTAACAGGCATTTTATTGAGGAAGACCCTCCCATTTTCTTTGCCATCTCTTCATATTTTCCTGCTAGACTTCTCAGTTCGCCGTGCTTCTTTTTCTTCTCTGCCTCTCCTAGGCTCGATTCTGCATCGAAATGCGCTTCACCTTCACCCTGTTCACTGTGGCCGGGTATGGTTGTGTCACTGAGTTCTACGTTCTTTCATTGCAAGTCATCGTTTTCTTTCTTCATAGCCTCCATGATATCCAACGTCTTCTTTAGCTTTTCTTCTGTCATTGCTAGTTGTGCTTCCAAGGTTATTGGTAATATATTCATCTCATGGTTTGCTAAGGAACATGTTACGGTTAGCATGTGAGAACCACGTTGGTATGCAATGAGAAATTGGACTCAAATCCCATAGACATCACCACTATTAAGGACGTGTCTTGCCACCATTAAGGATGTGTCTCGCCACCCCAAACGTAACTGTTCACCTTCAAGATGAAAGAGGATGTCAGTGTGGTACACCTGCAAGTACTCTAATGCTTAAATTAGTAAAAAATAACACACGACCAAGCAAAAATTTAGATTGAGGCTGTCTTTGGAATTATTTGGAATATATAGAGGCATTAGGTTGAATTAGATCAACACTACAGTTAGATCATGCTCACGTGATACCTATCTCACGTGATGTTCATCAACTTGGATTATCCCTGAGTAACCAGAATGATCATGTACACACGCGTGCATGGTATTTTTATCCTTCCATGCAAGACGGCACCCAGAACCCTATTGGGCCTGGGATCTTCAGCTTGAGGCTTGCTAGAGACCCTTCTTCGTTGGGCTAGAAATACTAATTGGACCCTCCAGGAAGGATGAGAAGAAGATGAAGATAAGGCATAGGAGTCAGAGTCAGAGTTGGAGTAGGAGAAGGAGTTGGAGGAGGGGGAGGAGAAGGAGTAGTGGAAAGAGAAGAAGTTGAGGAAGGAGTAGAAGAAGAAGATGAGGACGACGACGACGGAGTCGAAGAATGGGAGAATATTTATAAAAAATGAAGAAAAAATTAGAATTTTTAGTTTAATAACATAAATATAAACATTTCTAAGTAAATGTGCAATAATTGAAGCAGACTATGTTATACTAAAAAAGAAGATAATTTCAAAATTAACATTAATAAATAAATTATACCTTATTGAAGAAGCAATCAAAATGTTGGATGCGACTACTCTAGCAAAATTCATGTACCTTTTTATACTATGGAATAAAGGCCAAAAAAGAAGTTCCTTGTCGCTTTTGTCTATAATTGTCTCACTTGTTTTAAAAAAAGCACCTAAGTGGAGTTCTTCCAAGATAAAGTTTCAACTGAAAAAATCTCACAATTAAAGATAAATAGAAAGAGAAAATGAGAAAAGACTGGTAAAATGTAAGACCTAATACCTTTGCATGCGAATAAGCATGCACACTCCCCTACCCACTCACACGCACATGAACACACACCACTGCATATGATCCCACACCCACCCAAAATCAAAGCAAAATGAAGAGGAGGATGAGAATGCAAAAAAATGAGAGTAGGGAGTTGGAGCAGGAGTAGGAGTAGGAGAGGAGTCGAAGGAGGAGGAGGAGGAGGAGAAGTAGATGAAGGATGAGAAGAAGATGAAGAGAAGGTGTATGAGTCAGAGTTGGAGTTGGAGTTGAAATAGGAGTAGGAGTAGGAGTCAGAGGTGGAAGGAGAAGGATGAGGAGAAGTGGAAAGAGAAGAAGTAGAGGAAGGAGTTGACAAAGAAGATAGGAAGGATGAGGATGAGTGGTAAGAGAAGAAGTAGAGGAAGGAGTTGACAAAGAAGATAGTGATGACGACAATGACGACGCAGAATGGGTAAAGATGAGAAAAATAACATTGATAAATAAATTATACCTTATTGAAGAAGCCATCAAAATGTTGGATGCGACTACTCTAGCAAAATTCATGTACTTTCTTATATGATGGAACAAAGGCAAAAAAAAAAAAAAAAACAAAAATGTTCCTTGTCATTATCGTCAGTAATGCAGGGGAAAAAAATTGCCTTGTAGAGTATTTACTTGTATTAAAAAAAAACACCTAATTGGAGTTCTACCAAGATAAAGTTTCAAACAAATAAATATCACAAATAAAGATAAATAGATAGAGAAAAGAAGAAAATACTAGTAAGTAAGGCACAATACCTTTGCATGGCTGTGGAACTTATAGATGTCTAAGTTGAGTTCCTCCTACATACAATTTCAATTGAATACCACACACAAGCACACAACTCACATTCACACGCGAATAAGCATGCACGCTCACCCACCCACTCACGCACATGAATACACAACCCTGCACATACACCCACATGCACACCCACCTAAAACCAAAGCAAAATGAAGAGGAGGATGGAAATGCGAAGAAATGAGAGTAGGAGTTGGAATAGGAAAGGAGTCAGAGGAGGAGGATGAGGAGAGGAGTAGAGGAAGGATGAGACGAAGATGAAGAGAGGACGTAAAAGAAGGTGTAGGAGTTAGAGATTAAATAGGAGGAGGAGGTGGATGAGGTCGAGGACGAGCGGAAAGAGAATATATAGTGGAAGGAGTAGAAGAAGAAGATGATGATGATGACAGTGGAGAATGGGAGAAGTTGAAAAAAATGAAGAAAAAATTAGAATTTTTAGATTAATAACATAAATATAAAATTCCTAATAAATGAAAAATTATTGAAGCAGACTGCGTTATATAAAAAAGGAACATAATTTCAAAAGTAGCCTTGATAAATAAATTATACAATATTGAAGAAGCCATCAGAATGTTGGAAGCGGCTACATTAGCAAAATTCATGCACCTTCTTATATGATGGAACAAAGGCCAAAAAATATGTTCCTTGTCATTGTTCTCAGTAATTGAGGGAAAAAAAAAAAAAAACAATTGCCTTGAAGAGTATTACTTGCATTAAAAAATTACCTATTTGGAGTTCCTCCTAGATAAAGTTTCAACAAATTAAATATCACAACTAAAGATAAATAGAAAGAGAAAATAAGAAAAGACTGGTAAAAAGACATAATACCTTTGCATGTTTGTAGAACTTATAGATGTCTAAGTTGAGTTCCTCCTACATACAATTTCCATCAAATACCACCCACGTGCACACGTGAATAAGCATGCACACTCACCCACCCACTCACACGCACATGAACACACACCCACCCAAAACCAAAGCAAAATGAAGAGGAGGATGACAATGCAAAGAAATTAGAGTAGGGAGTTGGAGCAAGAGGAGGAGAAGTAGAAGAAGGATGAGAAGAAGATGAAGAGAAGGCGTATGAGTCAAAGTTGGAGTGGACGTAGGAGTAGAAGTTGGAGGTGGAGGAGGAGTAGAAAGAGAAGACGTTGAGGAAGGAGTTGCCGATGAAGGTGGCGTAGAATGTGAAAAGATGAGAAAAATAATATTGATAAATAAATTATACCTTGTTGAAGAAGCCATCAAAATGTTAGACGCGACTACTCTAGCAAAATTCATGTACCTTCTTATATGATGGACAAAGGCCAAAAAATATTTTCCTTGTCATTATTGTCAGTAATGAAGAAAAAAAAAGCAATTGCCTTGTAGAGTACTTGTATTAAAGAAATGCACCTAATTGGAGTTCCTCCAAGATAAAGTTTTAACCGAATAAATATCACAAATAAAGATAAATAGAAAGAGAAAATGAGAAAAGTCTGGTAAAAAGTAAGGCACAATACCTTTGCATCGTTGTGGGTGTCCAAGCTGAGTTCCTCTTATATACAATTTCAATTGAATATCACACACAAGCATATGAACACGTGATGCCCCCAAATCCCACGTATGGACACATTGAAATTGAGACGTCGGGATGATGACAACACGGGTCACCACCCTATCGCCAAGTGCCAAGTGTGTGTACATGCAACAAGTGTGTAAATAAAAACACGCAGTGGATAACAAAAGTCTTATAACTAAGTACCAGAATTTTTTCTTTGTTTAATACAAACCCGTTCAAAACATACATAATAAAATATTATAAGCCACAAATATTGTTTCAACACCAAACTACAAGGCATGAAACTCCAAATCAATACTCTGGCGAAGCCACCTCCTCGGGCTCAGTCTCCTCCTCCTCGACCTCTGCATCAAAATCTACGGTACCAAAATGGTGCCGCAGGTAAGTAAAGATCCAAACATCACAAGATAAAAATATATTAAAACTCAAACAATATGTATGAAACAATGCCAAATGCACATATCCCATAAATCCACATTTTTTCACACACGTCAAAATCCTATTTTGGCCCAAATCATATCCTTTAAAAACCAGTCCTTGCCATTATCCTAGATAATGACCCAAATCAAGAAACTACCATTTTTCCTAAAAATGGATCACAAAGCCTCAAACATAATCTTGCCATTTTTCCAGAAAATGACCCGTATCCAAAATCCAAAACCCGTTCCAATTATTGCATGCACCATGATCTCCCCTAGGGATCACCCACACACTTTGGTTCCTGTACCACACTGCAGGTAACGACTACGCGTGTGACATCTAAAGATAGCGTTAGACATCATGGTGCATGCGATAATTGGATCTTTTGTTTTGGATTTCGGATACGGGCCATTTTTTGGGAAAATGGCGAGGTTATGTTTGAGGTTTTGTGATCCATTTTCTAGGAAAATGGTGGTTTCTTGTCTTGGGCCATTATCTGGGATAATGGCAAGGACTGGTTTTAAAGGATATGTTTTGATCCAAAATGGGTTTTTGGCGTGCGTGGAAAAATGTGGTTTATAGGACATGTGCATTTGGCATTCTTTCATGCATATTGTTGAGTTTAATATGTTTTTATCTTGTGGCGTTTGAATCTTTACTTACCTGCAGCACCAATTTTGGTACTGTAGATTTTGATGTAGAGGTCAAGGAGGAGGAGGAGGCTGAGCCTGAGGAGGCGGCTCCGCTGGAGTATTGATTTGAAGTTTTATGCCTTGTAGTTTGGTTTGAAACAATATTTGTGACTTGTAATATTTTATTATGCATATTTTGAACGGGTTTGTATTAAACATAGAAAAATTCTGATACTTAGTTATATGACTTTGTTTATCTGCTGCGTGTTTTCTTTTGCACACTTGTTGCATGTACATACACTTGGCACTTGGCGATAGGGTGGTGACCTGTGTTGTCATCATCCCGATATCTCGATTTTTCCGTGTCCGTACGTGAGATTTGGGGGCGTCACAGGTGGTATCAGAGCGGTTTGGCTCTGGGTAAAACCACAAGTCCCGTAGGTGTAGTACTAGAAAGTTTTCTAAGTTGTGATTTGAAATTTATTTTAATTAAGTTTGCTATTTGATTTGTTTGATTTGATTTGAATTTATTTGAGCTAGTTTGCTTGTATTTATTTATTTAGTTATGTTATTGCATGCCAGTATGTTTTATTTTCTTGTTATGTGGTTTCGATTTTTGTTTTGGTTTTATGTTGTTGGTTTTATTCATTTCTTAAAGGGGGTCAAAGGTTGTGTTGTGGCAGGAAGATGGTTAGGCCAAGAAAGTCTACTCAAGAGCCTCGGGACGATACGCCGAGAGATGATGCTATAGCCCAAGCGATAAGGCAAATGACTGAGTTCATGCAACAAAATTTTAGGCCACAACAAGGAGGTCCTTGGCCACAACAAGGAGGGCCGTGTGGAGTGGTACAAGCTGGATGCACCTATGAGCGCTTTCTAGCGCATAGAACTCCACCCTTCTCTGGAGAAGAGGATCCACTTCGGGCTGGAAAGTGGGTCAGAGATTTAGAAAGAACATTTGAAGTATGTGGTTGCACTGAGGCACAACAAGTACTTTATGCCAGCTATCTGTTACAAGGCACTGCTTCTGAGTGGTGGGATACAAAAAGAGTAATGCTGGAGTTAGAATTGGGGTCTTTTGCCACTGTGTCCTGGCAGCGCTTTAAGAAAGAGTTTAATAATCAGTTCTTTCTCGCTTTTGTGAGGCGGCAAAAAGCAAGAGAGTTCACAAGCTTGGTCCAAGGGAGTATGACCGTGGAACAGTACGCCCGAAGACTTATAGAGCTTGGGCGATTTACTCCCCACCTCATCGCCACGGAGGAGATGCAGGCTGAGTGTTTCCAGGAGGGTCTGCATCCTGATATATGTAGAATGGTTGTCTGCCACTGGATTTCCACTTTTCAGGATTTAGTGGACTTAGCCACTATTGCAGAGCGAGAGAATAATTTGAGTATGGGCTCCCCTCCAGGACAAAAGAGGCGAAGTTTTACTGGCGAAGGAAGTAGCTCTGGTTCTCCTCAAAAATTTGTCGGACTGAGACTCGACCATAAGAAGCCTCAGGTGTACGTATGGGAGGACGAGTGCCAATTTGTGGAAGATGTAATAAAGCTCATGAGGGTGAGTGTCGGCTAAGTGGTGGAACCCATTGTTACTGTTGTGGCCAAGAGGGACATTTCGCTGTGAGTGCCCTGTTAGAGTTCAAGGAAGCCGTGGAGGTAGATGTGGTGGAAGAACAAATCAGAGGCAAACAGTGCAAGCCCGGGTTTATGCTGTTACACCAGGAGATGTTGATGATGAGGCGCTAGCGACCCATGATGCTGGAGTGATTACAGGTATGGATCTAATTTAATTTTGGATTTGATTTTGGGTGTGATTTGGTTTCTTCTTTATATTTGGATTTCATTGGTTGATGTGATTGGTTCAGGGAGAGTCTGTTTATATGAATTACAGGTATGCATCTTAGTCATTTGTATCTTCCACTTTTGCTCGGATATGTAATTTGGTTACGGGACCTTTGCCAAAGTCATTGGTAGTGGCTCTACCAAATGGTGAAGTGGTGTGGTGTTTCAAAGTTGCTTTGGGTTGCCCTTTGAATTTTGGTGAAAGGTTTCTGGATGCAGATTTGGTTGTGTTTAAGCTGCTGGGATTTGATATCATCCTTGGGATGGATTGGCTATATCGATATTCTGCGAGTATTAATTGCAGAAGTCGGGTAATTAGCTTTCAGCTCCCAGATGGTGATTATTTGGAATTTGTGGGGAGTAAGCTAAAAGAAAAGCCGGTAGTTAAATCGACAATTCAAGCGAAAAGAAAGATTGCTTGTGGAGCGGATGCCTTCTTAGTCTAAATGGTGTCTACGCTGTCTGAGAAGAAGTCATTGGTAGATATCCCAGTTGTGGAAGAATTTCCGGACGTGTTTGTGGATGACTTGCCTGGGCTACCCCCGGTTCGTGAAATGGAGTTTGTTATTGATTTGGAACTTGGAGCGGTCCCTGTACATAAAGCTTCTTACCATATGGCACCAACTGAATTAAAAGAGTTGAAGGTTTAGTTGCAAGAGTTGGTGGATAAGGGGTTTATTCAGCCTAGTACTTCGCCGTGGGGTGCGCCAGTGCTGTTTGTTAAAAAGAAAGATGGTACCCTCAGAATGTGCATTGATTATCAGGAATTAAATAAGGTGACCATCAAGAATAAATATCCTCTCTCACGAATCGACAATTTGTTTGATCAGTTTCAAGGAGCAGCTGTGTTCTCGAAGATTGATCTGAGATCAGGATACTACCAGTTGAGGATAAGCGATAAGGATATACCCAAAACTGCTTTCAGATCGAGATATGGGTATTATGAATTTAAGGTGATGCCTTTTGGGTTAGCCAATGCCCCTGCCGCTTTTATGGATTTAATGAATCGGGTATTTAGACCTTATTTGGATTCCTTTGTGGTAATTTTCATTGATGATATTTTAATTAATTCCCGAGATTTTGAAGAGCATGTTTATCATCTTCGTCTAGTTCTTGGGAAATTGAGAGAACACCAGCTGTATGCTAAGCTCAGCAAATGTGAATTTTGGTTGGAGGAAGTCAGATTTCTTGGGAATATGATTTCCCGAGATGGGGTAGCTGTTGATCCTAGTAAGGTGGAAGCCATTTTGTCATGGCAGCGTCCGACGATCGTGCATGAGATTTGGAGTTTCTTGGGACTTACTGGATATTACCAAAGATTTGTGGAGGGATTTTCTCGTTTATTCGGTCCTCTCACTGCTTTGATTAGAAAGAATGCAGAATTTATTTGGTCAGACAAGTGTGAGAGAAGCTTTCAAGAATTGAAGAACAGATTGACAACTGTACCAGTGTTGGCACTTCCAGAACCGCACAAGCCCATTTGTAGTTTTTAGTGATGAGTCTAAATTTGGATTGGGTTGTGTCCTTATGCAGGAGGGACGGGTTGTTGCTTATGCATCTCGTCAACTAAAGGATTATGAGAAGAATTATCCGACGCACGATTTAGAATTGGTTACGATTGTGTTTGCTCTTAAGATTTGGTGGCACTTTTTGTATGGGAAAGTTTGTGAAGTATACACTGATCATAAGAGCTTGAAGCACTTATTCTCTCAGAAGAATCTGAACATGAGGCAGAGGTGATGACTAGAGTTAATCAGTGACTACCAGTGCGAGATCAAGTATCATCCGAGGAAGGCAAATATAGTTGCGGATGCTTTGAGTCGAAAGTCACACTTGGAAGATGAAACCGAATCGTTAGAATTGGATTCTTTGCTTTGCAGGATGAGAAGACTCCTTATTGAAAGTTCACAGCAAGATGAGATATTATCTTCAATTTTTGATATTTGAGTAGCTGATTTTGAGGAATTGAAGACTCTTCAAAGGAAGAATTCGAAGTTATTGGATATCAGAAAAAGAGTCAGAAAATCTAGAAGGCCATTGCACTATAGTATGGATAAAGATGGAATTCTTCAGTTCCGAGATCGTAGAGTGGTCCCCAAAGATTCAGAATTCAAGGAGTGGATCATGGCAGAAGCTCATGCGGCCCCTTATTCAGTTCATCCTGGCAGTACTAAGATGTACCGAGACTTGAAGAAAAATTATTGGTGGGAGGGGATGAAGAAAGATATTGCCTTGCATATTGAGAAATGTCACACATGCCGTTAAGTCAAGGCCGAGCATCAAGGACCCGTTGGTATGCTCTAACCCCTCCCTATTCCTGAGTGGAAGTGGGACAATATCACGATGGATTTTGTAGTGGGCTGATTGAGCTGAAATATTGCATGTTTTAGCTATTTAAAACCAATGTATTTTAAATTCTTCGTGACACTATTATTGGTTTTAGATGGAAAAATAGTTGATAAGCATAAATACGAATTGTAATTTTTAATTGATTGATATCATGTTTATGCTTAATTTTATAACTATAATTTAATTGGACAATATTTCCTCACATATATAGTTTATTTTTATAATCTATTTTTCTTTTAATTTATTTTTGAGTGTTATTTTTCTTCTTCTTATTTTCAGCTTAAATAAAATTCAGATGGAATTCGGTTGGAACTTGTGACCAAAAGTGCATATTAATTGAGAGGAACGAAGAGAAGAAATGAAGAAGTGTACTTGGGTAGCTAAAAATAAAGACGAAGACTTTCTTACTTGGTTGTTTAAAGATGCATGAAGAAAGCAATTTTCGGTGGATAAATACATACAATGTAAAAGTCAAGAACAAGTTTGGCAAAAGAAGAAGTGAAGGACAGAAGGGAATGGAGCTAGACATATACGGAAAGAATGATGGTTGGTGCAGCTAATTGATTGTTTGGCTTTTTACGTTGATAGAGGAGAGGAAATCGGTGCTTGATTGAATTGGAGAGAGAGTGAGAAGGTGTCGGTCAGTTCAATGAACTTCTATTGTTGCTAGAGTATTGATGGGGGAGGGAAGACGTGTTGAGAGAATTGGAGAGAGGTAGAGTGAGACGTGGAAGGCTGGGATTAATTTTCCAAACCAGGAAATAGAGATGTACGTGGTTGAAATGGAGAGGTAAGAAGTCGGTTTGATTGAAGGAGTGAAAAAAGGCAATTTCCAGAAAAAGACGTGGGAGGCACTGGTAGAAAGAAGGGATAGTCTATGCTTGAGTTTTCTGACTTTATGCTGGATGGTAGAGATAAAGAGGGTTACGACTTTTGAAGTGAGTAGAGGTTGGTGTGTAAAGAAAGAGTGTCGTGATTAAAGGGGAGTGAAGAGTGGAAAATCGGTGGTGATTGAGGCTGGAATAAATTATTGTGATTGGAGGAGTGGACGACTAGGAGCAGCTATATATATATATATATATATATGTTGCTGGACGAGAAAATGGGAGGTCAGGAGCAATCGGTGTAGGGGTTGAGGGGCAGATTACGTAAGAGAGGTGAGTTGATAAATAGAGAGAGACGTGTAGGGAGTGGTGTGGTGCTTGAAGAGTGTCGGTGCAGATTATTTAAGGGAGTTGAGAGACGTGGATGTGCAGGAAATTAGCAGGGGGTGGTGATTTAAAGAGTCAGTTAGAGATTGATTTATGTGGGGAGTTGAGAGTGAGATGTTGTGCTGGACGTGTAGAGAGAAAGAGAAGTGTCGGTGCAGTAGGTAGTTAGCTGTGCTTGATTGATAAAAAAAAAAAAAAGAGAGACGCGTGAGGAATTGAATTGGGCTGGAATTGAAAAAGAGAAGTCGGTGAGAAGCATTTCTTGTCCAGACTTTCGGTGGCAGCTCTCTCTCTCGTTTGAAGACTTTCTTTTGTTCTGTTTTCTAAGTTTTCCGTTGTTAATTCTTAGAATTCTCTCGTACTAGATTACTTCATTTTCTTGTTTTTACTTTTGGTAGGCGTCGACTGAATTTCAGATTTTGTTGTTTCTAAATTATTGCTTAGTATTTCTTGTATTAGTTATTTAATGGAGAATACTTATGTGATTTCTATAGTATTTGTAATAAATATGGTTGGCTAAATTTTCATACTAAGGTTAGAGGTGAAGTTTAATGATTTAAATATTGTTTCCGAATCCACGTAAAATTTATTCTACGAGCTTGATCGATTGAAAGATTTTATTATTGGATATTTTGATTATCTATATACTCGTCTTGATTCATTGTGATTTCCGAATACAGTGAATGCTTGAGGAATCCCTGTAGTATTCAAATAAATTTATAAATGTTTTAATCATCAATCGTTCACGCTCGATCATAAGCGTCTGTTTTTCTTGATCTTAAATACTAAATCTTCCAATTAAATGGAATCATTATTCTAGTTTAATTGAAGTAAATCAATCGGAAACAATATCATAAATTATTAGACGGATCCTCGAAACCTTAGTCTTTATCCATATCTTTATATTCGATTGTACGTTTCTTTTAGTAATTTCGTTTCATTGTCTGAATTTATTTTCTTTATCACAAAAGTCAATCCTTGTGGATTCGATCCTGTAAGATACTACAACACCTGTATACTTGCAGGTAAAACTGCACTAAATTTTTGGTTCATTAATTTGAGTCAGAATTTAGTCGCAACATGGGCTTACCAAGAACTCCTAGTGGAAAGAACTCGGTTTGGGTGATTGTCGACCGGTTAACTAAGAGTGCTCATTTCTTGCCTGTTAATAACACTGATTCCTTGGGTAAGTTGACTTGCTTGTACGTGAAAGAAATAGTGCGGTTGCACGGCATACCGAAGAGTATTATATCAGATCGGGACCCAAGGTTCACATCTCAGTTTTGGAAAATTTTTTAGGCAGCATTGGGTACTAAGTTGAAGTTCAGTACTGCATATCACCCTCAGACAGACGGCCAATCAGAGCGCACTATTCAGACCCTTGAAGATATGTTGCGAGCACGCGTTATGGAATTTCAAGGGAGTTTGGAAAATCACTTGCCGCTCATAGAATTTGCTTATAATTATTGTGAAAAATGTGACAATGAATTGAAAGATAATATCGAACGAGAAAAACACACACGCAATCACACACAACACAAGATGTACGTGGTTCGGCAAATTGCCTACGTCCACGGGAGCTGCAGAGGATTTTATTATTGAGGAATATCACACTACAAGATGGATCTCAACATTGTATGTCCACAATGTTCACTCATACAGTAATCGTACGGCCATATGATTTAAAACATCATATATATAGTTACACGGCGGAAACCCTACAAAAATGTATGTTTGCTCGAGCGGCTTGTCGAGCGCGTGTCGAGCGAACTTCCCTTCCGCATCCTGCTCGAGCTCACTATCAAGCTGACATCGAGCGTTTGACTCTGCCTGACTTTGCTCGAGTGGCCAATGCCTTCGCTCGAGCTCATTGTCAAGCTGACATCGAGCATTCGACTCTGTCTGAATTCGCTCGAGCGGCCAATGCCTCCGCTCGAGCGGTGTGAACCAGACTCCATAGTACTCAACAATTCTCCCACTTGGAGACTGGTACACTCGCTGCATCGCCGTCTTCCTCAAACATGATATCCTCCACCTCTGCAACTCACTACTCCTGTCTTCATGCTAGAAGACCAACTGAAGTTGCGCACAACTTCAGTTTCTCAAGCGTAACACCCTTAGTCAACATATCCGCAAGGTTCTTGCTTCCACAAATCTTCTCAAGTAATAACTGTCCGTCATCTAACAATGACCGTATGAAGTGATACCTGATCTGAATGTGCTTGGTCTTGGAATGGAATGCTGGATTCTTGACAAGGAATATGGCACTCTGACTATCACTGTAGAGAGTGCCTTTCTGATTCTTCTTACCCAACTCCTCCAAGAAGCCCTGTAGCCATACCATCTCCTTTGCAGCCTCTGACACTGCAATATACTCAGCTTCTGTTGTAAACAAAGAAACTGTTTTCTGTAGATTAGAAACCCATGACACTGCAGTACCACCAAGTGTATAAACAAAGCCCGTGGTACTCTTTTTGCTATCAATATCTCCAGCTAAATCAGCATCAACAAAGCCCTGCACCTCCAAGCTCTCTCTAGAGAAACACAAACAGGTTTCTGAGGAACCCTTTAGGTACCTCAAAATCCACTTCACTGCTTTCCAATGTTGCTTTCCCGGGTTACTCATATATCTACTCACAACTCCCACTGCATGTGCAATATCTGGTCTTGTGCAAACCATAGCATACATAAGTGAACCAATAGCTGAGGCATAAGGAACCTTACTCATGTAATCTTGTTTCTCCTCTGACTCTGGTGACTGATTCTTGCTGAGTCTGAAGTGACTTCCCAAGGGTGTGCCAACTGGTTTGGCCTTGTCCATATTGAACCTGCTGAGTACCTTTTTCACATACTCAGCCTGTAAGAGTCTTAACGTACCTCTGACTCTATCCCTGACAATTCTCATACCAAGGATTTGCTCTGAAATCTGCTTCTTCAGATTATTGATCTCATCAATACTAGCTCCTGCAATCAGCATGTCATCCACATACAACAACAAAATAATGTAAGAATTGTCAAAATGCCTGACATAGCAACAGTGATCTGCCTGACATCTAATGTACCCTGCACTGTGCAGGAAGTTGTCAAATTTCTTGTACCACTGTCTAGGAGCTTGCTTCAGGCCATACAAGCTGTTCTTCAGTCTGCAAATTGAACCTTCCTTTCCCTGTACCACAAACCCCTCAGGCTGGTGCATGTAGATGTCTTCTTCAAGGTCTCCATGAAGAAAAGCTGTCTTCACATCTAACTGCTCAAGAAATAAATCTTCAGTAGCAACCATAGCCAGTACCATCCTGCTGGTTGTGATCTTCACCACAGGAGAAAAGATCTCAGAGTAATCAATACCCTGCTTCTGCTGAAAGCCTTTTACAACAAGTCTAGCCTTGTACCTCTTACTGCCGTCATGTTCAGTTTTCACCCGGTACACCCACTTGTTGTGTAATGCCTTCTTCCCTGATGGAAGTTCTGTCAACTCCCATGTCTGATTCCCTAACAAGGAATCCATCTCATCCTTCATGGCCAGCTCCCACTTGTTAGAATTTTCATCTTGCAAGGTTTCTTCGTAACTCTGCGGTTCTCCACCATCTGTCAACAGAATGTAATTCAAAGTAGGTGAGAAACGCTGTGGAGGACGTATAGTCCTACCTGACCTGCGAACTGCAACTGTAGGAGTGGACGGTTCTGAAACTACCTGCGGAATAATAGGAATGGGTGCACTGGACCCACTCTCCCTGTCACTCACATCTCTACACTACATTGTGACCTTTGGTAGGTCATCCAATCTTACGAACTCGGACTCCTGAGGAGCTACTGCAGAAGCTGTACTAGACTTATCCTTATACATAATTTTTTCATTGAAAATCACATTCTTGCTTCTTATGATTTTTCGACCCTGATCATTCCAGAAATGATAGCCAGATGCTTCGTCTCCATAGCCAATGAAATAACATTTCTTTGACTTAGCCTCAAGCTTACTACGAGCATCAGAATCAATAAGCACATAAGAAAGACAACCAAAAGTTTTAAGGTGAGAAAATTTAACCTCTTTCCCGCTCCAAACCTCCTCAGGCAATCCACAATCCAGTGGAACTTATGGCCCTCTGTTTATCAAGTAAACGGCAGTGCTGACTGCATCTGCCCAGAAAGGTGGTAGTTCAGTGTACAACCTCATGCTTCTAGCACGCTCATTGATGGTTCTGTTCATACGCTCAGCAACTCCATTTTGCTGTGGTGTCCCAGGAATGGTCTTCTCCATTTTGATACCCAAAGTTGCACAATACTCCTTGAACCCACCATCGACATATTCACCACCATTGTCAGACCTCAAACACTTCAGTTTCAAGCCTGTCTCTGTCTCAACCATGGCTTTCCAAATTTTGAAAACATTAAATACTTTATATTTATGCTTCAAAAAATAAACCCATACCTTCCTACTATGGTCATCAATGAACGTAAAATAGTAGCAAGAACCTCCAAGAGATGCCACTGGGGAAGGACCCCACACATCTGTGTGCACAAGATCAAGTCTTCTTGTCTTAGGCGTCCTGCCACTTTTCTAGAAGCTGACCTTCTTTTGTTTCCCCATCACACAACTCTCACACATACTGAGATCAACTGTCTTCAGTTCTGGTAGCTTGCCTCTAGACAGAAGTTCTGTCATTCCCTTCTGACTCATATGGCCAAGCCTGCAATGCCACAAATCTGCTGTGCTCTCTGCAACGGTAGTAGCAATAGTGTCAATTAAACCAGTAGTCATATACAGTGTACCAGTTTTCTTACCCCGAGCCAGTACCAATGCCCCTTTTGTGACCTTCCAAGTGCTATCTGAGAACACCACTGAATGACCACAATCATCAAGTTGCCCAACAGAAATGAGGTTCTTCTTTAACTCAGGAATGTGCCTGACCTTTTGTAAGGTCCATTTGTTCTTGCCAGGGAGTGCAATATCAATGTCTCCCATCCCCACTCAAAGCCTCTCCATCAGCTAGATACACCTTCCCAAAATCACCTGCAACATAGTTCCGCATTAGCTCCCGGTGGGAAGATGTATGGAAGGAAGCCCCTGAATCTAGTATCCAGTCATCAACTGGACTGTGAACTACAAGCAATAGTGCATCCTGTACTTCTTCAGTTACCACATTAGTACTATCATTCTCCGTCTTCTTAGGGTTTTTGTAGTTCTTCTTTATGTGGCCAGCTTTGCCACAGTTCCAGCAAGTTGCCTGCTAACCAGGCCTCGACTTGCTCTTGCCCCTGTTCTTTGATTTTGATCTTCCTCTGTTTGAGTTCCTGTCATGTGATCTCCCTCGAGAATCAACATTTAGGGCTGAACTCAAACCCGAGGTCTCGCCTGAATCTTTCCTGCGCACCTTCTCATCCAAAATCAAATCACGAATATCATCATATTTCAGTTTAGTTCTACGAGCAGAATTACTAACAACCATTCTCATGACTTCCCAACTATTTGGCAGTGAAGCCAATAGTATCAGTGCACGTATCTCATCATCAAATTCAATTTCAACAGACGACAATTGATTTGTAATAGTATTAAAATCATTCAAATGTTGTGCAATAGACGTACCATCGACCATTTTCAAATTGAATAACTTTTTCATCAAATGTACCTTGTTATTCGCTGACGGCTTTTCATACATACCTGACAAAGCCGCCATGAGATCCGCAGTCGTCTTCTCCTTGATGACATTGTGTGCAACAGATCTCGACAGGGTTAATCGAATAACACCCAGAACCTGTCGATCCAACAGGTTTTAATTAGCATCATCCATCTTTTCCGGTTGCTTCCCCAATAGTGGAAGATGAAGTTTCTTCCCATAGAGTTAGTCCTCTATCTGCATCCTCCAGTATCTAAAATCCGTGCCATCAAACTTCTCGATCCCCGATACCTTCAAATCATCTCCAGGCATCATTTTTCCTCAGACCCGAACCTTGGCTCTTGATACCAATTGTTGTGAAAAATGATGACAATGAATTGAAAGATAATATCGAACGAGAAAAACACACACGCAATCACACACGACACAAGATGTACATGGTTCGGCAAATTGCCTATGTCCACGGGAGCTGCAAAAGATTTTATTATTGATGAATATCACACTACAAGATGGATCTCAACATTGTACGTCCACAGTGTTCACTCATACAGTAATCGTACGGCCATATGATTTAAAACATCATATATATAGTTACACGGCGGAAACCCTACAAAAATGTATGTTTGCTCGAGCGGCGTGTCGAGCGAACTTCCCTTTCACATCCTGCTCGAGCTCACTGTCGAGCTGACATCAAGCATTTGATTCTACCTGACTTCGCTCGAGCGAACGCATCTTGCTCGAGCGAACTGTCGAGCTGACATCGAGCGTTCGACTCTGTCTGAATTCGCTCGAGCGGCCAATGCCTCCGCTCGAGCGGTGTGGACCAGACTCCACAGTACTCAACGATAATAATAGCTTCCATGCGTCCATCCAGATGGCTCCTTATGAAACTTTTTATGGGAGGAAGTGCAAATCGCCTTTGTGTTGGGATGAAGTCGGGGAGAATAAAATAGTTGGGCCCAAAATAATTCAAGAAATGCAAAGCCAAGTTTGGATTATTAGGCATAAAATGGCGGCAGCTCAGAGTCGTCAGAAAAGCTACGTAAACACAAGGAGAAGAGAGTTATCTTTTGAAGAAGGTGATTGGGTTTATCTCAAAGTCTCTCCCATGAAAGGAGTTAAGCATTTTGGTAAAAGGATGAAACTGGATCCGAGATATGTTGGCCCTTTTCAGATTTTGGAGAAGGTAGGGTCCGTCGCTTATAGAATTGCTTTGCTAGAATATTTTGGGGATATTCACGATGTCTTCCATGTATCATCCTTAAAGAAGAGTTTTGGACAACAAGAGCCGCGCTTTAGTTACAATTGGACCTTACTTATGAGGTTGTTCCTTCACAGATCATGGATTGGAAAGAGCAACAGCTGAGATCCAAGACGATACCTTGGTAAAGGTGGCATGGGGAGATCCGTTAGTTCAAGATTTCTCTTGGGAGAGAGTAGTAGACATAAGAGAGCAGTACCCCTATTTGTTTGAGTGAATGACGGTACGTTTCTTAAACTTGGTCTTAGTGGAATCATGTGGCTTGTTTCAAGTTAGTGTTTGATCTTGCAAATTTCGAGGACGAAATTTGTTTTTAAGGGGGAGGATGTGATACCCCGTTTTTACGTGTATTTTCACTGAAGGAGTTTTTTAATTTAATTAATATATTAGTTCTTTTATTTTAAATTATTTTATTTTAATTGATTTTATTTTAATTGATGTGGTGTTTAATTTATTTTAGTCGTTTTATGGTTTTAAAATTATTTTTGTCGGATATGTTTTTGGATTCCGGAGGTGAGGATTGGACCTCATTTTCTTTCTCCATCTTTTCTTTTCGCTTTTTCTTTTTCCCTTTTTCCTTTTTTCTTTTTTTTTTTCTTTTTTTTCTTTTTTCTTTCGTTTCTTCTTCTTCTTTTTTTCTTTCTTCCTGCGCGCTCGACCTCTCTCTTTCTCTCCCGTCGCAGTTCGGTTGTGCAGCCCAGACCCGCCGCTCGCCTGCGACATGGCCGGTACTACCCCCACCAGTCAACTCCCCCCCGGCCGGCGCACCACCCCACCAAAAACCAGCCCCTCCCGTGCCGCCGTTAGCCCCCTACAGCCCATCTAAGCCACACGACTTTTGGCCATTTCCAGCATTGTCACTCCACCTCCGGCCGCCATCTTTTCACCACTTCATCCCCTACCTCTTGTCGTCCTAACCCACCTGTTTCCAGCCTCGATCCGTTGCCGGAGTAGCTCCCACGAGCTCAACTCCGATCTGCCCCTTTTTGCACTTCCATCGCCATTCAGGGCCAAAACTCATTTCCATTAGCTTCATAAACATCTCTAGGCCATTCCCTATCAATTTCAAGTCTTGGTTTATCCTCGTTCGAAAGTGGGTAATTTACTACCCACGGTCACAGTGTAAAATACACTGTTACGTTGATTTTTCTCATTCGTTTGCAACGTTGTGATCCTTTGAAAAATACCTTATAGCGCTATAAGTATTTTCAAAACTCTATTTTAGATTTAAATATATTTTTACTCTTACAATAAATTATTTGGACTGGTTGATTGATTCCAGACTGAGTCCGAAGAGTTCGGGGGTCGGATGGATTGAGGACGGAGTTGTTTGGTTTTATTGATATTGTGATTGGTTGGATGTTTTGTGGCTTGAGGTGTGCATTGCATGATACATTCATGTGCATTTTATTTAAATTGAGAAAATCCGGTTTTATTTATGTAAATGGATTTTCGGGATGGAGTATGATCTCAGTGGAGCATCTCTGGTCACTCGGGAATGGATAATACTGAGTAACATCCCCTAGGTTGTCGTTGGGCGATGACAGAATCACACGATACGGTAACGCTGTCGTGTCGACTTCGTGGTCCCTAGAATGGCGGGGACTAGAGGATGGCCTGGTCCAGGTACGAGCTGGGCGCGAGAACTGGGCATCGCTCGTTTAGGTGTCATACGCGTAGTCGTTACCTGCGGTGTGGCACAGGAGCCAGAGTGTGCAGATGATCCCTAGGGGAGATCATGGTGCATGCAATAATTGGATCTTTTGTTTTGGATTTCGGATACGGGCCATTTTCTGGGAAAATGACGAGATTATGTTTGAGGTTTTGTGATCCATGTTCTGGGAAAATGGTGGTTTCTTGTCTTGGGCCATTATTTGGGATAATAGCAAGAACTGGTTTTAAAGGATATGTTTTGGGCCAAAATGGGTTTTTGGCGTGCGTGGAAAAATGTGGTTTATGGGACATGTGCATTTGGCATTCTTTCATGCATATTGTTGAGTTTAATATGTTTTTATCTTATGGTGTATGGATCTTTACTTACCTGTGGCACCATTTTTGGTACCGTAGATTTTGATGCAGAGGTCGAGGAGGAGAAGGAGGCTGAGCCCGAGGAAGCGGCTCCGCCGGAGTATTGATTTGAAGTTTTATGCCTTGTAATTTGGTTTGAAACAAAATTTGTGACTTGTAATATTTTATTGTGCATGTTTTGAACGGGTTTGTATTAAACATAGAAAAATTCTGGTACTTAGTTATATGACTTTGTTTATCCGTTGTGTGTTTTCTTTTGCACACTTGTTGCATGTACACACACTTGGCACTTGGTGATAGGGTGGTGACCCGTGTTATCATCATCCCGACGTCTCGATTTTCCCGTGTCCATACGTGGGATTTGGGGGCGTCACAGTTGCTCTTTCCAATCCATAATCTGTGAAGGAACAACCTCATAAGTAAGGTCCGGTTGCAACTGAATACGCTCTAGGTTGACAAAGCGCATCTCTTGTTGTCCAAAACTCTTCTTCAAGGAGGATACTTAGAAGACATCATGAATTTCTCCAAAATATTCTAGCAAAGCAATTCTATAAGCGACGGACCCTACCTTCTCCAAAATCTGAAAAGGGCCAATAAATCTCGGATCCAACTTCCTACTTTTACCAAAACACTTAACTCCTTTCATGGGAGAGACTTTGAGATAAACCTAATCACCTTCTTCAAAAGATAACTCTCTCCTCCTTGTATCTGCGTAGCTTTTCTGACAACTCTGAGCTGCCGCCATTTTATCTCTTATAATCCGAACTTGACTTTGTATCTCTTGAATTAATTCGGGCCCAACTATTTTATTCTCCCCGACTTCATCCCAACACAATGGTGATTTGCATCTCTGGATGGACGCATGGAAGCTATTATTATAAGCAAATTCTATGAGCGGCAAGTGATTTTCTCAACTTCCTTGAAATTCCATAACACATGCTTGCAACATATCTTCAAGGGTCTGAATAGTGCGCTCTGATTAGTCGTCCGTCTGAGGGTGATATGCAGTACTAAATTTCAACTTAGTACCCAATGCTGCTTGCAAATTTTTCCAAAATTGAGATGTGAACCTTGGGTCCTGATCCGACACAATACTCTTCGGTATACCTTGCAACCGCACTATCTCTTTTATGTACAAGCGAGTCAACTTACCTAAGGAATTAGTGGTATTAATAGGCAAGAACTGAGCACTCTTAGTTAACCGGTCAACAATCACCCAAACTGAGTTCTTCCCACTAGGAGTCTTCGGTAAGCCCACTACAAAATTCATCGTGATGTCGTCCCACTTCCACTCAGGAATAGGGAAGGGTTGGAGCATACTAGCGGGTCTTTGATGTTTAGCCTTGACTTGACGCCATGTGTGGCATCTTTCGATATACAAGGCAATATCCTTCTTCATCCCTTCCTACCAATAATTTTTCTTCAAGTCTCGGTACATCTTCGTACTGCCAGGATGAATTGAATAAGGGGCCGCATGAGCTTCTGCCATAATTCGCTCTTTGAATTATGCATTTTTGGGGACTACCCTACGATCTCGGAGCCGAAGAATTCCATCTTTATCCATACTATAATGCAATGGCCCTCTAGATTTTCTGACTCTTTTTCTGATATCTAATAGCTTCGGGTCTTTCCTTTGAAGAGTCTTCAATTCCTCAAAATCAGCTACTCGAATATGAAGAATTGAAGATAATATTTCCTCTGATTGGAAACTTTCAATAAAAAGTATTCTCATCCCGCAAAGTAAAGAATCCAATTCTGACGATTCAACTTCATCTTCCAAGTGCGGCTTTCGACTCAAAGCATCCGTAACCATATTTGCCTTCCCTAGATGATACTTGATCTCGCACTGGTAATCACTGATTAACTCTAGCCATTGCCTCTGCCTCATGTTCAGATTCTTCTGAGAAAACGAGTGCTTCAAACTTTTATGATCGGTATATACTTCGTAAACTTCTCCATACAAATAGTGCCGCCAGATCTTAAGAGCAAACACAATTGCAGCCAATTCTAAATCATGCATCGGATAATTCTTCTCATGATCCTTTTGCTAACGAGATGCATAAGCAACAACCCGTCTCTCCTGCATGAGGACACATCCCAATCTAAATTTAGACTCATTGCTGAAAACTACAAATGGCTTGTGCAGTTCTGGAAGTGCCAACACTAGTGCAGTTGTCAATCTGTTCTTCAATTCTTGAAAGCTTCTCTCACACTTGTCTGACTAAATAAATTCTGTATTCTTTCTAGTCAAAGCAGTGAGAGGTCCGAATAAGCGAGAAAATCCCTCCACAAATCTTCGGTAATATTCGGCAAGTCCCAAGAAACTTCGAATCTCACGCACGGTCGTCGGATGCTGCCATGACAAAATAGCTTCCACCTTGTTAGGATCAACAGCCACCCTGTCTCGGGAAATCACATGTCCAAGAAATCTGACTTCCTCCAACCAAAATTCATATTTGCTGAGCTTGGCATACAACTGGTGTTCTCTTAATTTTTCAAGAACTAGACGAAGATGATAAACATGCTCTTCAAAATCTCGGGAATAAATTAAAATATCATCAATGAAAACTACCACAAAGGAATCCAAATAAGGTCGAAATACCCGATTCATTAAATTCATAAAAGTTGCAGGGGCATTGGCTAACTCAAAAGACATCACCTTAAATTCATAATGCCCATATCTCGATCTGAAAGCAGTTTTGGGTACATCCTTGCCTCTTATCCTCAATTAGTATTATCCTGATCTTAAATCAATCTTCGAGAATACAGCTGCTCCTTGAAGCTGATCAAACAAATCGTCGATCCGTGAGAGAGGATGTTTATTCTTAATGGTCACCTTATTTAGTTCCCGATAATCAATGCACATTCTGAGAGTACCATCTTTCTTTTTAACAAACAGCACTGGCGCACCCCATGGTGAAGTACTTGGCTGAATAAACCCCTTATCTACCAACTCTTGCAACTGAACCTTCAACTCTTTTAATTTAGCTGGTGCCATACGGTAAGGGGTTTTATGTACAGGGGCTGCTCCAGGTTCTAAGTCAATAACAAACTCCAATTCACGAACAAGGGGTAGCCCAGGCAAGTCATCCACAAACACGTCAGGAAATTCTTCCACAATTGGGATATCAACCAATGACTTCTTCTCAGACGGCATAGACACACCATTTGGACTAAGAAGACATCCGCTCCACAAACAATCTCTCTTCTCGCTTGAATTGCCGATATAACTACCGGCTTTTCAAAAAAAACTCCCTACAAATTCCAAACAATCACCATCTGGGAGCTGAAAGCTAATTACTCGACTTCTACAATTAATACTTGCAGAATATCGATGTAGTCAATCCATCCCAAAGATTATATCAAATCCCAGCAGCTTGAATACAACCAAATCTACATCCAGAAACCTTCCACCAAAATTCAAAGGACAACTCAAAGCAACTTTGGAACACCACACCACTTCACCATTTGGTAGAGCCACTACCAATGATTTTGGCAAAGGTCCCATAACCAGATTACATATCCGAGCGAAAGTGGAAGATAGAAACGACTGAGATGCACTCGAATCAAACAAAGTGCAAGCATAAAATTCATATAAACGGACTTTCCCTGAACCAATCACATTAACCAATGAAATCCAAATACAAAGAAGAAACCGAAACACACCAAAAATCAAATCCAAAATTTAAATTAGATCCATACTTGTAATCACTCCAGCATTATGGGTCGCTTGTGCCTCATCATCAACATCTCCGGGTGCAACAGCATAAAACCAAGCTTGCACTGTTTGCCTCTGATTTGTTCTTCCACCACGTCTACCTCCACGGCTTCCTTGAACTGGCCTAGGACACTCACGAGCAAAGTGTCCCTACTGGCCACAATTATAGCATCGAGCCCCACTCGAAGGGCACTCACCCACATGGGCTCTATTACAACTTCTGCAAACTGGCACCCGTCGTCCCATATGTACACCTGAGGCTGCTTGTAGTCGAGTCTCGATCCGCTGAACAAATTTCTGAGGAAAACCAGAGCTACTTCCTTCACTAGTAAAACTCTGCCTCTTTTGTCCTGGAGGGGAGCCCATACTCAAATTAATCTCTCGCTCTGCAAGAGTGGCTAAGTCAACCAAATTCTGAAAAGTGGAAATCCGGTGGCAGACTATCATTCGGCATATATCAGGATGCAGACCATCCTAGAAACGTTTGGCCTGCATCTCCTTGGTGTCGATGAGGTGGGGAGCAAATCGCCCAAGCTCTATGAATCTTCAGGCGTACTGTTCCACGGTCATACTCCCTTGAACCAACCTTGTAAACTCTCTTGCTTTTTTCCGCCTCATAGAAGCGGGAAAGAATCGATCATTAAATTCTTTCTTAAAGCACTGCAAGGACACAGCGGCAAAAGACCTCAATTTTGACTCCAACATTACTCTTTTTGTATCCCACCACTCAGAAGCAGTGCCTTGCAACAGATAAATGGCATAAAGTACTTGTTGCGTCTCAGTGCAACCACATACTTGAAACGTTCTTTCTAAATCTCTAACCCACTTTCCAGCCTGAAGTGGATCCTCTTCTCTCGTGAAGGGTGGAGTTCTATGTAGGGGTGGGCAGCGGGGCCCCGTTACCCGCTGCCCCGCCCCGTTCGCCCCGCCCCTGCATAGGGCGGGGCGGGTCATCCGCACCATCAAGGCCGGGGCGGGGCCCCCCGGCCCGGAAGGTGTAACCCAGCAGAGGCGGGGGACGGGGACGGACCCCCCCGGTCTGTTTTTCCCCGCCCTGCCCCGTATCATATATAATATATATTATATACTATATATATATAAGTTTAAGTATAACTTAAGTGAAACGGCGCCGTTTTGTCATTTCACTTAAGTTATACCCCTTACCCCTACCCCCCCCCCCCCCCCCCCCCCCCCCCCCCCGGGCGTTCGAAACCCATACCCAGAAACTTCTTCAAACCCTTCTCCCGAGTCCCTCCCCTCCCCTCCCCTCCGAAACCCCCAATCCCCTCCCCTCCGAGCCTAAGTTGCCGTGTTGCACGCCGTCCCTCCTTCCTCTGCCACGCCGGACGCACACCGGACGCACGGTATGTATAATTTTGTCAAATTGTCATTGATTTTCTTAATTTCTCTCTGTTAAATTATATATATATATTTTGAGTTTTGGTCGGAGATTGGAGGAAGGATGGGGTTGAATCGGAGATGGAGGATGGGATTTGTGGATTGTGTGCTGTGAATTCGTTGATTTGTCAAATTGTGTGATTGTTTCGGATTTCAAGCATTTTGGATGTTTCGGATTGCCCATTTTTGTTGTAAATTTCATTGAAATCCTAACCCCTAAATTGATTTAGGGGTTTCATGATTGAAACCCCTAAATCAATTTAGGTCATGAAACCCCTAAATCAATTTAGGGGTTAGGATTTCGGATTGGGACCCTAAATTAAATTAGGGTCCCAATCCGAAACCCTAAATTGATTTAGGGGTTTCAATGATTGAAACCCCTAAAAAAAAACCCTAAACTTGTTTGAGATAATAATCATATACATATATATATTTATATACATATATAAATTATTTATATACATATATATAAATTTATGGAGTTGTGAAACTTGTTTGAGATAGTAATCATCATGGACGCACGGTATGATTTATTAGGGTTTTTGGCATCTTTCTTTTCTTGGCTAGGGTTTTTGCTCTTGAAAGTATGAAATTAAGTTTTTGGCAAATTTGCACTTTTTGATCTTTTTTATTTTTCATATTTTTTAAACATCTTTCAAGATTTTAAAAAATTAAAAAATATACCAATATACTAATATTAATGTCAGTAACTATTAAGAAAATAATTTTATAAAATTAAATATATGAAAAGTAAAAATGAGAGATCAAAACTATGAAGCATATTATCATTTTTTTTTGTTTTATTTAAAAGTTTTAAATAATTATAACTATTAGATAATTAAAATTAAAAAAAAAATCAATTTGAAAATTATATAACATCAAATATGGCCTTCATGAATGTCTTTTTTTATTCAATCATTTAAGTACATATCATTTAATTGAATGATATCATTGGGTGATGAAGACAATGATAATTTTTGGGTGATTAAAATTATGATAATTTTTTTTATTCAATCATTTAAGTACATATTTTTCATATTTTTTAAACATCTTTCAAGATTTTAAAAAATTAAAAAATATACCAATATACTAATATTAATGTTAGTAACTATTAAGAAAATAATTTTATAAAATTAAATATATGAAAAGTAAAAATGAGAGAACAAAACTATGAAGCATATTATCATTTTTTTTTTGTTTTATTTAAAAGTTTTAAATAATTATAACTATTAGATAATTAAAATTAAAAAAAAATCAATTTGAAAATTATATAAAATCAAATATGGCCTTCATGAATGTCTTTTTTTATTCAATCATTTAAGTACATATCATTTAATTGAATGATATCATTGGGTGATGAAGACAATGATAATTTTTGGGTGATTAAAATTATGATAATTTGTTTTATTCAATCATTTAAGTACATATTCAATCATTTTTAAACATCTTTCAAGATTTTAAAAAAATTAAAAAATATACCAATATACTAATATGAATGTCAGTAACTATTAAGAAAATAATTTTATAAAATTAAATATATGAAAAGTAAAAATGAGAGAACAAAACTATGAAGCATATTATCATTTTTTTTTTTGTTTTATTTAAAAGTTTTAAATAATTATAACTATTAGATAATTAAAATTCAAAAAAAATCAATTTGAAAATTATATAAAATCAAATATGGCCTTCATGAATGTCTTTTTTTATTCAATCATTTAAGTACATATCATTTAATTGAATGATATCATTGGGTGATGAAGACAATGATAATTTTTAGGTGATTAAAATTATGATAATTTTTTTTATTCAATCATTTAAGTACATATTCAATCATTTTTAAACATCTTTCAAGATTTTAAAAAATTAAAAAATATACCAATATACTAATATTAATGTCAGTAACTATTAAGAAAATAATTTTATAAAATTAAATATATGAAAAGTAAAAATGAGAGAACAAAACTATGAAGCATATTATCATTTTTTTTTTGTTTTATTTAAAAGTTTTAAATAATTATAACTATTAGATAATTAAAATTCAAAAAAAATCAATTTGAAAATTATATAAAATCAAATATGGCCTTCATGAATGTCTTTTTTTATTCAATCATTTAAGTACATATCATTTAATTGAATGATATCATTGGGTGATGAAGACAATGATAATTTTTAGGTGATTAAAATTATGATAATTTTTTTTATTCAATCATTTAAGTACATATTCAATCATTTTTAAACATCTTTCAAGATTTTAAAAAATTAAAAAATATACCAATATACTAATATTAATGTCAGTAACTATTAAGAAAATAATTTTATAAAATTAAATATATGAAAAGTAAAAATGAGAGAACAAAACTATGAAGCATATTATCATTTTTTTTTGTTTTATTTAAAAGTTTTAAATAATTATAACTATTAGATAATTAAAATTCAAAAAACAATCAATTTGAAAATTATATAAAATCAAATATGGCCTTCATGAATGTCTTTTTTTATTCAATCATTTAAGTACATATCATTTAATTGAATGATATCATTGGGTGATGAAGACAATGATAATTTTTGGGTGATTAAAATTATGATAATTTTTTTTATTCAATCATTTAAGTACATGTCATTTATTCAATCATTTAAGTACATATCATTTCCAATTACGAATTGAGAAAGTCTGAGTATTTTTAAATGATTGAATAAAATTATCATATGTACTGTGGTAAAGTTTTATACTCATGACTCCACATGATATATATAAGATACACATGATTAACCTAAATTACCTTGGCCTATATATAAATGACACAAAATTAACCCCTACGCTTGCCAAAACTTAAAAAAGGGTAAAAAAGAGGAAAGAGAGAAGAATATAATGCCTATTAAAAAATGCCTATTAAAGTGGCCTATTAAAATAATGCCTATTAAAAATATGAAGTATCTCTCTTCGACTCTTCCTAATCAAATTATTTGGAATTGCTTATATGAGGTGTAAAAACTTATTATAGTGTAGCCATTCATATTATCATCATTATATATAAAAAGTACTTAATACATCATTAATAGTTATTTATGTAGTTTTTGCTGATTGTGTTGGATTGCACTTTGAATTTTTTTTTTTTTGTTGGAGAATCAGGAATGTCTTCGGATTTCAGTAATAGCTCGCCTTCCCCAGCCAACACCCCCCCAGAAACTAACCCTATTCCTACCCCTATAACGAGTACACCTTGCCCTGCTTCGAAGCCCACACAGGGCAAGAAACCTGTATCTATAGTTTGGCAACACTTTACCAAACTAGAGGGTGGGGACCCCAACAACCCACAAGCTAAATGTAATCGCTGTGGAAAAATGTATGGATGTCACTATAGGAAACATGGTACATCCCAGCTGAAGGTCCATCTAGAGGAACAATGCAAGAAGAGTCCAATTTTAAAATCCTTAGTAGAGAAGGGCCAATCTAGACTAGATTTTAAAATGGCTGATGGGAGTAGTGGGGCCGGGGGGCCAACATTGAAGGGGTATACGAAGTATAACCCCGATGAGTGTAGAAGGAAGTTAGCTCGTATGATTATCATGGACGAGCTGCCTTTTCAATTTGTGGAGGGTAAAGGGTTCCAAGAATTTGTCCAAGAGTTGGAACCCAGATTTGTACTTCCTTCTCGTCACACTGTGGCAAAAGATATTAAGAAGATGTACCTTCGTGATAAAGATGTTTTGAGGGGCCAACTCGCGGGTTTGGTGGTTTGCCTCACTACCGATACTTGGACTTCTATCCAAAATATGAATTACATGTCGTTGACTGTGCATTTTGTTGATGCTGATTGGGTTCTGCACAAAAAGATTATTAAATTTTGTCAAATAACTGATCATAAGGGTGAGACGATTGGGAAGGCATTGGAGGCCGCAATAAAGGAGTGGGGGTTGGAAAAGGTTTTGTCTGTATCAGTTGATAATGCGTCGTCTAATGATGTCGCATTGGGATATCTAAAGAATTATCTTAAAGATGCAAATAAGACATTCTTGGGTGGTGAATACTTGCATGTTAGATGTGCTGCACATATTTTGAATTTAATTGTGACTGAGGGGTTGAAAGATGTTGATGACTCGGTTGCACGAGTTAGAATGGCTGTGAAATGGGTGAGGTCTTCTCCTTATAGGTTGGAGAAATTCAAAGTTGCTGCAAAGGCTGTGGGCATAACATCGAAGAAGGGTCTTTGTACTGATGTTCCTACCAGATGGAACTCAACCTTCTTGATGTTGGAGGCGGCCCAGGAATATAAGACAGCCTTTCAATTATTAGGTGATAAAGACATCCAATATGTCAAATACTTTGATGAGCACGGGGGATCACAAAAGCTTAATGATGATGATTGGGTGGTAGTTTCTACTTTCGTTGATTTTCTTGGATTATTTTATGATGTCACGTTGAATATATCTGGTTCTTTGTACTCTACATCCCATGAGTTTTGTCAACAAATATGTAGGGTAAAAGAAGAATTAGAAGATATGCATAGAGGTTCCAATGAAAGGATGAGGGGGATGGTAGTGACCATGATGCTAAAATATGACAAGTATTGGAGAGATTTGACTAGAATGAATATTTTCTTATATGTGGCTGTTATTCTTGATCCCCGTCTAAAAGTTTCAGGCTTGTTATATGGGTTGAGACTTGTTCACGATCAGGTATGGACTGACATTATTGGTGAATTGGCCCGAGATACCCTGAAAAAATTGTTTGACGAGTTTATGGCAATTAAGGGTGGTACTACATCGAAGACACATACACCGACCCCAACTCCTTCTACAGACACCGTGACCGGGCCTCCTAAAAAGAAGCGTAGAATGCCGTGGACTAAGACCCTCGCACAGAATCCCACACTAGTCCATCAATCTACGGAGGTCGTTTCTGAGTTAGACAACTATTTGTCAGCGGATATGGTCCAAGATGATGATGATCATTTCGATATATTAGGATGGTGGAAGAATGCCTCAAAGAAATATCCCATCATTTCTGAGATTGCCCGCTGTATTTTGGCCATCCCTATTAGCACCGTTGCCTCAGAGTCAGCCTTTAGTACTGGAGGTCGTATATTGGATCCTTTCCGTAGTTCATTGTCTCCTACAACTGTAGAGGCATTGATATGCACAGAGTTGGACGATAGGAAAGGATATTCATGTTCCGGATATATTTTAGATTTTAAGGAGACCGATAAGGGTGGTGATCAGTTTGGATTTGGACCACCTGGTAATTATTTTTTATTTTATTATTTTATTATTTTAATTTTTTTATATTCATTTCCATTTCATCGTTATTAATTTTAATATTAATTTTTGTAGTAACACATGAGACGTCTAGCACCTCTGCAACATAAAAATGTGCTCAAGCCCGGGCTGCTCCAACTGTCACACCCCTTGACTCAAAGACAAGCCACAGCTGACAAGCCTCTTTAGAATGATTTGTAAAAATTTTGTATTCAATAATTTGTAATGTTGATACAATGTCCTTTAGACACTTTTATGTTTGTAATTTTGTAACTGTTTAGCCTTTCAATTTTGTAATAGCTTAGTTATTATTATTAGTTTATTACGTATTAGACTCTTAGACATAACACTTTTTTTTTTTCTTTTAATCTGGGTTTTAAATTTTTTTTTCTTTTTTACTTATAATTTTATGGGTTGAAAAATGAAAATGGCCTACAAGGTATTTTTGGGCCAAAAATACATACTTGTGGGCCATTTTGGCCCATTATTGAGATTTCTGGGCCCATTGCTTCTGGGCCATTTTCGGCCCAGAAATTGCTTCTGGGCCCAAGGCCCAGAATGGGGGTGTGGGGGGCCGAACGGATTGCCCCCCACACCCGTACCCCGTCATGCGGGACGGGGTACCCCGCCCCCGCACACCGGAGGCGGGGGACGGGGGAGATTTTCCCCATCCGCCCCATGCGGGGGCGGGGGGCGGGGGGGGGGGGGGGGGCCTACCCCGCACCGTATGGTGCGGGTAGCACCCCTAGTTCTATGTACTAGAAAGCATTCATAAGTGCATCCAGCTTGCACCACTACGCTAGGCCCTTCTTGTTGTGGCCTAAAATTTTGCTGCATGAACTCAGTCATCTGCCTTAGCTCTTGGGCTATGGCATCATCTCTCGACATATCATCCCAATGCTCTTGAATAAACTTTCTTGGCCTAACCATCTTCCTGCCACAACACAACCTTTGACCCTTTTTAAGAAACAAATAAAACCAACAACATAAAACCAAAACCAAAACCGAAACCGCATAACAAGAAAATAAAATATACTAGCATGCAAAAACATAACTAAATAAATAAATACAAACAAGTTAACTCAAATAAATTCAAATCAAATAAAACAAATCAAATAGCAAACTTTAATTAAAATAAATTTCAAATCACAACTTTAAAAACTTTCTGGTACTACACTTACGGGACATGTGGTTTTACCCAGAGCCAAACTGCTCTGATACTACCTGTGACGCCCCAAAATCTCACATACAGACACGTGGAAATCGAGACATTGGGATGATGACAACACGGGTCACCACCCTATCGCCAAGTGTCAAGTGTGTGTACATGCAACAAGTGTGCAAATAAAAACACGCAGCGGATAACAAAAGTCTTATAACTAAGTACCAGAATTTTTTCTTTGTTTAATACAAACCAGTTCAAAACATACATAATAAAATATTACAAGCCACAAATATTGTTTCAACACCAAACTACAAGGCATGAAACTTTAAATCAATACTCCAGTGGAGTTGCCTCTTCGGGCTCAGCCTCCTCCTCCTCCTCGACCTCTGCATCAAAATCTACGGTACCAAAATGGTGCCGCAGGTAAGTAAATATTCAAACACCACAAGATAAAAATATATTAAAACTCAAACAATATGCATGAAAGAATGCAAATGCACATATCCCATAAATCCACATTTTTCCACGCACGCCAAAATCCCATTTTGGCCCAAATCATATCCTTTAAAAATCAGTCCTTGCCATTATCTGGATAATGACCCAAATCAAGAAACCACCATTTTTCCTGAAAATGGATCACAAAGCCTCAAACATAACCTCGCGAAAATGGCCCGTATCCAAAATCCAAAACTCGTTCCAATTATTGCATGCACCATGATCTCCCCTAGGGATCATCCGCATACTCTGGCTCATGTGCCACACCGTAGGTAACGACTACGTGTGTGACACCTAAATGAGCGATGCCCAGTTCTCGCACCCAGCGTGTACCTGACTAGGTCATCCTCTAGTCCCTGCCACCCTAAGGACTACGGAGTCGACAGGACAGCGTTACTGTATCGTGCGATCCGGTCGTCGCCCAGTGACAACCCAAGGGATGTCACTCAGTATTATCCACTCCCGAATGACCAGAGGAGCTCCATCGAGATAATATTCCATCCCGGCTTGGGGTCATGATACACACGCACCCGAAAATCCATTTACACAAAAAAGCCAGTTTCTCTCAAATTAATAAAAGCATATGAATGCATCATGCAATGCACACCTTAAGATACAAATCATCCAACCAATCACAAAATCAATCAAACCAAACAACTCCGTCCTCAATCCATCCGACTCTCGACTCCTTGGACTCAGTCCGGAATTAACCAACCAGTCAATGAATTTATTGTAAAGTAATAATATATTTAAATCTAAAATAGAGTTTGGAAAATACTTACAGAGCTATAAGGTATTTTTTGAAGGATCATGACGTTGCAAATGGCGGAGAAAAAACAACGTAATAGTGTAAAATACACGATGGTCGTGGGTTGTAAAATACGCACTTTCGAACGGGGACAAACTAAGACTTGGAATTGATAGGGAATGGCCTAGAGATGTTTATGAAGCTAATAAAAGTGAGTTTTGGCCGTGGGTGGCGGTGGAAATGGCGGTGGAAGCTGCTCCGGCAATGGATCGGGGCCAGAAATGGGTGGTTTAAGACGTTGCAAGAGATAGGTGATGAAGTGGTGAAAAGATGGTGGCCGGAGGTGGAGCGACGGTGGCGAAAATGCACAAAAACCCTGCTGCTTAGATGGGCTCTCGGCGGCAAACGGTTTCTTGGATGGAAGTGAGATTTGGTGGAGAGGTGCACCGGCCAGAGGGGGAAGTTTCTAGGTTGGTGCTATGGGCCACGTTGCCGGCGAGCGGCGGTACTGAGCGGCAGAAGTTGGACGGCGTTAGTGAGGAGGAAGAGAGGACGAAGCGTACAGGGGAGGAGAGGAAAAAGAAGAAGAAAGAAAAGAAAGAAAGAAGAAAAGAAAGAAAATAGAAAGAAAATAGGAAAAAGGGAAAAAGAAAAAGAGAAAAGAAAAAATGGAGAAAAGAAATGAGGTCTAATCCTTACCTCTGGAGTCTAAAAACTGATCTGATGAAAACAATTTTAAAAACTATAAAATGACTAAAATAAATTAAACACCACATCAAACTAAAATAAATCCAATTAAAATCCAATAATTTAAAATAAAAGAACTAATATATTAATTAAATTAAAATACTCATTCAGCGAAAATACACGTAAAAACGGGGTATAACACACACACCCAAAACCAAAGTGAAATGAAAAGGAGGATGTGATTGTGAAGAAATGAGAGTAAGGAGTTGGAGTAGGAAGGGAGTTGGAGGAGGAGGAGAAGCAAAGGAAGGATGAGAAGAAGATGAAGAGAAGGCATAGGAGTCAGAGGTTGAGTAGGAGTTGGAGGAGGAGGATGAGGAAAGCGATGACAAGGAGGATGAGGTGGAGGAGGAGAAGGAGGAATGGAAAGAGTAGAAGTAGAGGAAGGAATAGAAGAAGAAGTTGATGATGATGGCGGCAGAGAATGGGAGAAGTTGAGAAAAATGAAGAAAAATAGAATTATTAGATTAATAACATAAATATAAATATTTCCTAGTAAATGAAAAATTATTAAAGTAGACTAGTAAGTACGTTAAACCAAAAAAGAACACATAATTTCAAAAATATCATTAATAAATAAATTATACCTGATTGAAAATGCTATCAAAATGTTAAACGCAACTACTCTTGCAAAATTCAAGAGTATTTTTTTGTTCCTTGTCATTATTTTTTGTAATAGAGAAAAAAAAAAAAAAAACAATTGCCTTATAGAGTATTACTTGTATTAAGAAAAACACTTAATTGGAGTTCCTCCAAGTTCAAGTTTCAATCTAATAAATATCTCAAATAAAGATAAATAGAAAGAGAAAATGATAAAAGTCTCATAAAAAGTAAGGCACAATCAATACCTTTGCATGGCTGTAGAACTTGTAGATGTCCAAGTTGAGCTCCTCCTACATACAATTTCAATTGAATACCACACACAAGCACACAACCCACACGCACACTTGAATAAAAATGCACACTCACCCACCCACTCACACGCACATGAACACGCACTTGCACATGATCCCATAGCCACACCCACCCAAAACCAAAGTGAAATGAAGAGGAGGATGAGAATGCGAAGAAATGAGATTACAGAGTTGGAGTAGGAAAGGAGTCGGAGGAGGAGTAAATGAAAAATTATTGAAGCAAACTACGTCACACCAAAAAAGAACATAATTCAAAAATAACATTGATAAATATATTATACCTTATTGAAGAAGCCATCAAAATGTTAAACGCAACTACTCTCGCAAAATTCAAGCACCATCTTATATGATGGAACAAAGGCCAAAAAATATGTTCCTTGTCATTATTTTTTATACTAGAGAAAAGAAGAAGAAGAAGAAAAAATTGCCTTGTAGAGTATTACTTGTATTAAGAAAAACACTTAATTGGATAAAGTTTAAACGGAATAAATATCACAAATAATGATAAATAGAATATGAAAATCAGAAAAGACTAGTAGAAAGTAAGGCACAATACCTTTGTATGGTTGTAAAACTGGTAGATATCCAAGCAGAGTTCCTCCTACATATAATTTCAATCGAATACCATACACAAGCACAATACCCATGTGCACACGTTAATTAGCATGCACACTTACACACCCACTCACACGGATATGAACACCCACCCAAAACCAAAGGAAAATTAATAGCAGAGAGTATGGACTTGGAGCAGGAGTACGAGTAGGAGTAGGATTAGGAGAAGAGTTGGAGCAGAAGTAAAGGAAGGATGAGAAGAAGATGAAGAGAAGGCGTAGGAGTAGGAGTAGGAGTTGGAGGAGTAGGAGTAGGAGCGGAAAGAGAAGAAGCGCAAAGGAAGGAGTATAAGGAGAAGATGACGATGACGACAGTGGCAGTGGAGAATGGGAGAAGATGAGAAAAATGAAGAAAAAAATTAGAATTTTTAGAAAAAATGAACATAAATATAAATATTTCCTAGTAAATGAAAAATTATTGAAGCAGACTATGTTATACTAAAAACAAAAACACAATTTCAAAAATAACATTGATACATAAATTATACCTTATTGAAGAAGCCATCAGAATGTTGGACTTAGCCACTCTTGCAAAATTCATGCACCTTCTTATATGATGAAACAAAGGCTAAAAAATATGTTCCTTGTCATTATTGTCTATAATGGAGAAAAAAAAAAAATGCCTTGTAGTGTATTACTTGTATAAAAAATAGCACCTAATTGGAGTTCCTCCCAGATAAAGTTTCAACTGAATAAATACCACAAATAAAGAAAAATAGAATGAGAAAATGAGAAAAGGCTAGTAAAAATATAGGCACAATACCTTTGCATGCTTGTAGAACTTGTATCTATGTCCAAGCTGAGTTCCTACAACATACAATTTCAATCGAATACCACACACAAGCACACAACCCATACTCACACTTGAATAAAAATGCACACTCACCCACCCACTCACACGCACATGAACACACACCCTTGCACATGCTCCTACACCCACACCCACCCAAAACAAAAGCGAAATGAAGAGGAGGATGGAAATGCAAAGACATGAGATTAGGGATTGGAGTAGGAAATGAGTCAGAGGTGGAGGAGTAGAGGAAGGATGAGAAGAAGATGATGAGAAGGCGTAAAAGAAGGTGTTGGAGTCAGAGTCAAAGTTGGAGTAGGAGTCAGAGGATGAGGAAGAGGAGGACGAGGAGGAGGAGAGAAAAGAGTAGAAGTAGAGGAAGGAGAAGATGAAGAAAATGATGACGTTGGCAGCAGAAAATGGGAGAAGTTGAGAAAAATGAAGAAAAAATTAGAATTTTTAGATTAATAACATAAATATAAATATTTCCTATTAAATGAAAAATTATTGAAGCAGACTATACATTATACCAAAAAAGAGCATTATTTCAAAAATAACCTTGATAAATAAATTATACCTTATTGAAGAAGCCATCAGAATGTTGGACGTAACTACTCTAGAAAAATTATACATTATATGATAGAACAAAGGCCATAAAATATGTTCCTTGTCATTATTATCTGTGATGGAGAAAAACAAATAAAAAGACAATTGCCTTGTAGAGTATTAGTTGTATTAAAAAAAAAAAATACCTAATTGGAGTTCCTTCAAGATAAAGTTTGAACCAAATAAATATCACAAATAAAGATAAATAGAAAGAGAAAATGAGAAAAGACTGGAAAAAAGTAAGGTACAATACCTTTGCATGGTTGTAGAACTGGTAGATGTCCAAGTTAAGTTCCTCCTACATACAATTTCAATCAAATAACACACAATAACACAACTCATGCGCACATGCGAATAAGCATGCACGAATACCCACCCACTCACACGCACATGAACACACACCCTTGCACATGCTGCCAACCCACACCCACCCAAAACCAAAGCGAAATGAAGAGAAGGATGGGAATGCAAAGAAATGAGAGTAGAGAGTTGGAGTAGGAAAGGAGTCGGAGGAGGTGGCGAAGTTGAGGAAGGATGAGAAGAAGATGAAGAGAAGGCGTAGGAGTCTGAGGTTGAGAGGAGTCAGAGGAGGAGGAGGATGAAGAGAGGAGGAGGAGGAGGAGGGGTAGGAATGAAAATAGTAAAAGTAGAGGAAGGAGTAGAAGAAGACGAAGAAGAAGAAGAAGAAGACGATGGTGGTAGAGAATGGGAGAAGTTGAGAAAAATGAAGAAAAAATTAGAACTTTTAGATTAATAATGACAAGGAACACCTATTTGGAGTTCCTCTAAGATAATGTTTGAACCAAATAAATATCACAAATAAAGAAAAATAGAACGAGAAAATGAGAAAAGACTGGTAAAAAAAGTAAGGCACAATACCTTTGCATGGTTGTAGAACTTGTAGATGTCAAAACTGAGTTCCTCCTACATACAATTTCAATCGAATACTATACACAAGCGCACACGTTAATAAGCACGCACACTCACACACCCACTCACATGCACATGAACACACACCCTTGCACATGGACCCATGCCCACATCCATTGAAAACCAAAGGAAAATTAATAGGAGAATGCAAATGTGAAGAAATGAGAGTATGTAGTTGGAGCAGGAGTATAAGTAGGAGAGGAGTCAGGGGAGAAGTGCAGGAAGGATGAGAAAAAGATGAAGAGAAGGCGTAGGAGTTAAAGTAGGAGTAAGAGGAGGAGGAGGAGGAGGAGAAGGAGCAGAGGAAGGAGTAGAAGAACAAGATGATGTTGACGACGACGACAGCAGCTGAGAATGGGAGAAGATGGGAATTTTTAGATTAATAACATAAATATAAATATTTCCTAGTAAATAAAAAATTATTGAAGACTCCATTATACCAAAAAGGAACATAATTTCAAAAATAACATTGATAAATAAATTATACCTTATTGAAGAAGCCATCAGAATGTCAAATTCGACCACTTTAGCAAAATTATACCACGAAGGCCAAAAAATATGTTCCTTGTCATTATTGTCTGTAATGGGGAAAAACAAAAACAAAAACAATTGCTTTGTAGAGTATTACTTGTATTAAAAGAAGCTCCTTAAAGTTTCAACTAAATAAATATCACAAATAAATATAATTTAGAAAGAGAAAATGAGAAAAGACTAGTAAAAAAGTAAGAGAGACCTTTGCATGCTTGTAGAACTTGTAGATGTCCAATTTGAGTTCCTCCTATATACAATTTCCATCAAATATCACACACAAGCACACAACCCACGTGCACACACAAATAAGCACACAAACTCACCCACCCACTCACATGCACATGAATACACACTCCTGCACATGCACCCACACTCACCCAAAACCAAAGTAAAATGAAGAGGAGGATGAGAATGTGAAAAAATGAGAGTAGGGAGTTAGAGTAGGAGTAGGAGAATGAGTGGAGTCGTCGTCGTGAGAAGTAGAGGAAGGATGAGATGAAGATGAAAAGAAAGCATAAATGTAGGAGTATGAATCAGAGTTAGAGTAGGAGTAGGAGTCAGAGGAGGGAGGAGGAGGAGGAGGAGGAGGAGCGGAAGAGAAGAAGCAAATGAAGGAGTTGGAGAAGAAGATGATGACGACAATGGTGGTGGTGGAGAATGGGAAAAGATGGGAAAAATTATATTTTTTAGGCTAATAATATAAATATATAAATATTCCCCTAGTAAATAAAAAGTTATTGAAGCTGAAAGTATGTTATATTGAAAAAGAATATAATTTCGAAAGTAAATAATTTATAAATGAATTATACCTTATTTCAAACCTTTAACGTTGGACGCAACTGTTATAGTAAAATATGTTCCTTGTCATAGAAATTGTTTGTAATGCACAACAAACAAACAAAAAAATTGCCTAGCAAAGTGTGCATATATATTAAAAAAACACCTATAAAGAAGCCTGGTGACAACTAATTACAGTTCCTCCAAGAAATAGTTCAAGCGAATAAATAATACTCATAAAGATAAATAGAGAGAGAAAATGAGAAAGCACCCCTGAAAAGTCGTACCTTTGTATTTCTTGAGCTTGTAGATGTCCAATTTGAGTTCTTCCTACATAAGTTCCAATCGACTACTACAAATAAGCACACAATTACTCACACACCCAAACAAGTACGCACACTTACCCACCCACACACAGACACACAGAGCAGATGCATGCATACCCATAGTCATACGCACACCCGCACGCACCCACAACCAAAAGCACACACGCACGCTCGCTCGCATAAGCACACAGCCAGACACCCACCCTCGCATACACAACCAAACGCATGCACGCACACACCCAAACCGAAACCCATGCACACCCACGCGCACTCACACCCATACCCACGCGCACCCACAACCAAACACACGCCCGTCCCTTGCAGACGCAAACAACCACACAGCCAGCTACGCATGCACAACCTCACACCCATGTTCTTTGAAATCATATGCGACCCTAAATTTAGGTCGGGCAATTTACTATGCAAACCAGCTTCGTACGTTCTTTTTCCCCGAGAAATGAATTGCAAAAGGTTCTCAAGTGCTGTACTTCAAATTATAAATTTCTACCATCTTCAAGAAGGCAGAATCAACCCTAGATATTCGAAGTCAAATTAAAGATGGGCAGGATATCAAAAAGGTTCGATTACATTAACCACCACAGCACAAACCATTCCTGGATTTCGCACTTAAGAATGAAGTTCTCATGACCAAGAATATAAATAAGCTTACCTGACTCAAATCCTTTTCAATATCGGCATTCATCATGTGGGTCCTAGTGATTTGCTCACCCTGATGATGCAACTTCTCAAGGGTCCTTCTAGCATCTTCCCTGTCGTCCTCTGAAATCTTCAGGCAGTTGTTAACCGCCTCTGTGTTCTCCCCAACCTTATACATAGCATAATTCTCCAGTTCTTGACACTCTTTTCTGCAAGCATGCAAAATTATATTGGCTGGCGATTTAAAAAATCCAACATTCTGACAACAAAATAAGATTCCAATACCAACACGAATATTGCTTCGGTCAACGTCTCTAAATCAAAAGAACCTGCCTTCATTCAAGACTCAAGTTTTGTACCGAGAAACATGGAATTTTTCAATCAGTAAGAAAGGTGTGGATCTCTTTCATGGTTCAACTATGCTCTAATCTGAAAGAAGGATATTATGGGATAATTTTGTAAACGCCACAATTGACTGTTCATATAACGTGTTCTTCACGTGAAAATGCAAAAGACCCCTAATGGCGAACAGCTTGGAGCGACACCCAGAATGCCAATGATATGTCTACTCATTTTTTTTTCTTTTTCCTTCGGTAAGTACTTTGAAATTTTAATTATTATGAGAAAGAAAACCCGTATGTACCAGAATTAAACATGAAATTTGACAGATTTTTACTCAAATCATGCCAATACGAAAAAAACATGGCAGAGAAAGAATTTGACCTTTTCGGAGACGATGTCTAGCATAATTAGTATAGATGCAGCAACGTGAATCAAGAACTATATGTCACAATAAATAACTTTTCTGAAAGCCAATGAAATAGAAGTAAAGATCCTAAGCGCAGAGAGAGAGAGAGAGAGAGAGAGAGAGAGAGGAAAATTAGAAATGGCACTGCTGCATTACATTGGTGTGCAAAAGAAAAAGACGTACCATTGAATACAACTAAAACAGCCATTCCCCCCTTTTCTCCGCTACCAAAGAAATCAAGAAAAGAAACGTATGACAAGGAAGAAAGATCGAGATCCGGGAAAAGAATCAGAAGAAAGCAGAAAAAAAGAGCGGAGGAGTACCTGAAATCAATTACCAAGAAGAAAGAAAACAGGGGAAAAATAATTGGTCTCTGAGTCGCGTAAAGAAAAGCCTTCGTACACGAACCAATCTCTCTCTCTCTCTCTCTCTCTCTCTCTCTCTCTCTCTCTCTCTCTCTCTCTCTCTCTCTCTCTCTCTCTCTCTATGTGTGGGTGAAGAAGATGAAACACATATGAGAGACGTCGAGGAAAGGCAGAGTACTCAAATAGCCCTTAATTTGAAAAGCTTGGAGTTTTCGACAAAATTTCAGACCGTTGGAATTCCTAGCCGTTTTTTTAAATTTTGGATCCGTTGTCTTTTTTAATGCAAAATAACCTTGCAATAGAATTTTTAAGAAAAATGATCAGAATTCATTAATATTAACACACAGTTGATAGTTGTTGGGCTCAAGTTTAGATTAGTGGAAGGCCTACGTACACCCAAACTTCGCATGATTTTCAAAACTTCAAAATGATAGATACATTTTGCACCCTCAGATTATTCATCAGAGTTTTACATTTTGTACTTCAAAATAGAAAATGTAATATATTGCATTAGGAATAACTACAATATGTATGTATAACCCTCCTTCGAGAGTCCTTTTTATGAAGCCAATGTATATTATATATAGGAAAAAGCCCCTTCGCCGCCTGGGGTTTAACTCCCGGGTTGATCGCTGGGCAAGAATTTTTTTATTTTTATTTTTATTTAGTGATTAAGAAATAATTTTAAATGTATTGGTGTATTTTTTTTATTTAATAATTAAAAAAGTGATTAAAAAAAAAAAAAAAAAATACCCAGCGGTATGTTTGAGACGGCATAGTAGCTGGACCCATTATATATATCTACAAGAAATAAGATTTTTTGCGACCATTTTGCGTCTGCTGAAAGTAAAGTTGCTGCAAAAATCTGTTAATTGCAACGACTTTTGACTAGTCTTGGAATTCTAAGTTCTAAGATCAACTTCTTGGACTGTACTTTTGCTGCGCTTTTAAGTCCCATTGAGACGAAAACATTTGCCGTAAAATAAAAACTTGTTGCGACGTTCAAAATTGCTGCAATTGGGTTTTGACAGGGCGGGAAAACTCATATGTCACCCCTCCCACTCCTTCAATTTTATCCCGATTTCCCTTTCTTCCCCAACTTCTTCTTCTTCATTTGTCTCTACCTGCAAATTAATTAAAACCCAATGGATATTGTTTGACACGGCTGTCCCTTCCACCGATAACCACCAAACTAATTAAAGTCAGATATCACAGTTTGGAAGGCTTTTTAATACGAATCAATCAAATAGATCATAACATATATGAGTTTTTTGTTTATATAGAGGCCGTGAGGCATATGTTATTATGTAATAGTAGATTTATGTATTATTCGAAATTCAAATGTTTGAGATGGAGCGTTTATCCATTCTCAAACGATACTTATATTCAACCCGTAACTTCCTTTCTTTAATGGGTTCTCAAGCATTTATCTTCTTGGTGGGTAATGTGAATTGGGCCTTGGAGGTGAACTCAGCCCTAGGGGTTAAGTTAGCGATTTGATTAGTTATCTAAGGCCATTGATCAACCCAATCGGCCTCAAAGGATATCGAGCCCTCTCCAATTTCTATTTTTTTTTAAATTATAGAAAATGTTTGCAATAGAATGTTATAGAAAAACAAAAATATTTATAATAACCATAAATGTTGTAATTATGGAGGATTACAATAAGATATATTAATTATGAAGGATAAAAAAAATAAAAAACAAAACAAAACCTACTAATAAGAAAAGAAACAGATCTTAGAATGTAAAGGGAGATCCTAAGAGCCTTTTAAGAAATTAATTAGGAATGAAACATCACTTACTATAAACGTTTCCCCATTTCCATTGGAAATAAATTTATTAAAAGTATTTCTTTAAAATGTCGTATAAATAAAATATGAATTGATATAGTAGATTGTCAGATAAAGATCTTAGATCGAGATAAAATCCTAGAATAACTTTATCCTAAATTATCTATAATTTACTGAAAAGTGTAACACTTCCGTAAATTGTAATGTGTATGATAGAATTTCTCACTTAGAGGGTGAGTACCTCCAGATTCAGACGAGAGAAGAAGGAGAGATTTGAGAATAAACTGTATAATACTTTTTGCATCAAAACTGAATATTTCCAACGTCCGCCTACTCATACAGCAGAGGCCTTAACAGAAAGTGGTCCCAACCAATGGGATATTGACAACTATTAAAAGGATATAATAGACATTACAAACGTAAATGCTAGTAAAATAGTAAACAATGTCCTTAAGAGTCATTTAACTACACAATACTTGATGCTGCCTCTTCCACGTAAAAGCTTCAGATGCTTTCCACCTCTTTGATCCAACGGCTACGAACTAACTCCACCTTACTAACTTTACCCTTAGTCAAATGCCGGCTGTCTCACGTACCCATCTTCTTCGTTCTTCCTCGTACGCTAGCCTTCCGAAACGCCCTTACTCTGCCTTTCCTCCATCTGCTACCAAGCTTGTGACAATACCCCACCGTTAGAACACCTTGCCTGCAAGGTGGGGATACTGATTTTTCAAACTCACATACGACTCCCAAGTAGCATCTTCGGGTCCCTATCCTTGCCACCTCGTCAGCACCTCTGTGACTGGTTTGTTGTTCTTCTTCACCATGCGACGGGCCAAAGCTTCCTCAGGTTCCGGTTTTAAGACCCCTGTAGCATCAACAGGGGGTATGGTGGCTAAAGGAGCAATCTTTGCTCCGATCTTGGATTTCAACTGGGACACATGAAATGTGGCGTGGATCTTGGCGGTAGGGGGAAGATCCAGGCGATAGGCCACTGATTCGACCCTCTCCAGTACTTGGAATGGCCCATAGTATCTTGGGGCTAGCTTGAGGTCCCTCCTCTGCGACACTGTGGTCTGCCGGTACGGCTGTAGACGAAGGTACAACCACTCACCGACGGTAAACTCCCTTTCCGACCTCTTTAAATCTGCATATTTCTTCATCTGTTCTTGGGCCCGTTGTAAATTCATTTTGAGAGTTTTCATAATCTGTTCCCTGGTAATTAACTCTTCATCCACAGACTCGCTCTTTGCCGTGCCAGGCACATAGCACCTGAGGCGAGGTGGGGCATATCCGTATAAGGCTTCGAATGGAGACAGCCTTGTGGAGGAATGCACATTAGTGTTGTACCACCATTCGGCCAAGGGGACCCACTTGGACCAGTTTCTTGGCTGATCTCCTGCAAAACAACGTAGGTAATTTTCCAAACTTTTGTTTACTGCTTCTGATTGGCCGTCTGATTGAGGGTGGTAGGCTGTTGAGAAAGCCATTTGTACCCCCTGCAATTTAAAGAACTCCTGCCAAAATTGGCTAGTGAATGTTGAATCTCTGTCTGATATGATGGTTAGGGGTAAGCCGTGTAGTTTGAATATGTGTTTTAGGAAAAGTTGGGCTATGTGTTTGGCTGTGTATGGATGGGAAATGGGCGTGAAATGGCTGTATTTGGTGAGGCGATCCACCACCACCCACAAGCTGTTGTAACCTTGTGATGTGGGAAGGCCTTCAATGAAGTCCATGGTGATATTTGACCATGGTTGGGATGGTACGGGTAAGGGTTGTAAGAGTCTGGCAGGGTACTTGCTCTCATGTTTCACCCTCTGGCACACATCACATTCTCTCACAAATTTCTTCACATCCGCCTTAAGTCCAGCCCAGAAAAACTCCCTCCGAGCCCTATGCATGGTTTTATCAAACCCAGCATGGCCTCCTAAGGCACTGTTATGCACCAAATCCAGTAGCTTAGCCTTAAAAGATTTATCATCTGGAACAACTATCCGCCCCTTATACAACATCAGGCCATCTCTATAATTGTAATGGGGTGGCAGAGGCTTAGAGACCAGTTCTTGAAACTGTGGGTCCTTCCCATAGGCCGTTTTCAACTCAACCAGCCAATCCACCGTAGGGAAGGAGAGTAAACAAAGCATAGCATCTTCTGGTTTTGTTTTTCTAGATAGTGCATCCGCCACACGATTTTCCTTTCCCTTCTTGTACTCGACTATGAAGTCGTAGCCCAACAACTTAGTCAACCATTTTTGCTGCATGGGGGTGCCAACCTTCTGGTCTAATAAGTACTTTAAGCTCTCTTGGTCAGTCTTAATAGTAAAAGACTGACCTAACAGGTAAGGTCGCCACTTGTGAACTGCTGAAACGAGGGAAAACAGTTCCTTCTCATATGTGGAGAGTTGAAGGGCCTTTCCCTTCAGTTTTTGACTGAAAAAAGTGATAGGTCTGCCTCCTTGCATTAGTACTGCCTCCACCGCTCCACCCAAGGCATCACACTCGATAGTGAAAGGTTGGGAAAATCCGGTAGAGCCAAAACAGGTGGCTGTGTGACTGCTGCCTTCAGCTTTTCAAATGCCTCCCGTGCCTCATCTGTCCACTCAAAACTGTTTTTGCGAAGCATCTGAGTTAGGGGGGCTGCTATCCCTCCATAGCCACGGATAAATCTCCGGTAATAGCCACTGAGGCCTAGAAAACCTTGTAGCCCCTTGACTGAATTAGGGAGTGGCCATTGCAACATTGCTCGTAATTTATCCGGGTCTGCCCGCACCCCTTGAGCTGATATGAGATGACCCAAATAGGTGATCTCACGACACCCAAACTTGCACTTAGTCATTTTGGCAAATAACTGCTGCTGCCGCAGGGTCTCCAAGGCCATTTTTAGGTGTTCCACATGGTCTACCTCACTCCTGCTGTATATTAAGATATCATAAAAAAAAACCAATATAAACTTCTGGAGGAAGGGTTTAAACACCTCGTTCATGAGGCTTTGAAATGTTGAGGGGGCGTTAGTTAGTCCAAAGGGCATAACTAAAAATTCGTAATGCCCCTCGTGTGTACGAAAAGCTGTTTTGGGCACATCTTCAGGCCTCACGCGAATCTGGTGGTCTCCAGAATGCAAGTCCAGCTTAGAAAAAAATTTTGACCCATGTAGTTCATCCATAAGTTCCTCAACTACTAGAATAGGAAACTTATCTTTAATTGTGACCTGATTTAGTGCCCTGTAGTCGACATACATGCGCCAGGTCCCGTCTGCTTTTCTGACCAGCAGCACGGGTGAGGAGAAGGGGCTTTGACTTGGGCGTATCACCCCTGAGACGAGCAGCTCCTTAACTATCTTCTCAATTTCATCCTTTTGAAAATAAGTATAGCGGTATGGCCTAACTGAGACTGGACCGGTATGTGGCAGCAATGGGATTGCATGGTCATGAGATCTAGGGGGGGGGGGGGGGTAATCCCTTAGGATCAGAAAAAACATCGGCATAGGCTTGTAACACATCTTGGAGCAACCCTTTTTCTTGTAAAGCACCATACGGTTCAGGTTCTTGGAGCAATTGTAGTAGGACCCCCCTTGTTTCCAGCTTATGCTTTTTATTGCCATCCCCCTCTTCAATGAGTTGTGATGCTGCCAAGCCTTTAATTTCCACCTCCTTATTCTGATAAGTGAATTTCATTATGAGGCTTTCAAAATTCCAGAGAATAGAACCCAAGCCCCTCAACCATTGGATGCCGAGCACCATGTCGCACCCCGCCAACACCAACACATGCATGTTATCCACAAAACTGATACCCTGGATATTAAATCTGGTTTGCACACTCTCCCCTTCACTTAAGAGTTGTTCCCCACTCGCCACCCTCACTCGCACCCTTCTTTCTTGGTTAATAGGCAACTGGCCCTTTATTACCACAGCAGGGTCAAGGAAATTGTGGGTGGAACCTGTGTCAATTAAAATGGTAGCCCATTGCGATCCCACCTTCCCTTTAACCCTCATAGTGCGTGGGTTAAGGGAGCCCGTGATAGCATGCAAAGAAATTTCCGGAATGGGTTCCACCGTAGATAGAGCCAAGGTAGCTACTGCTGGTTCCAACTTTGGTTTATCCCAAATGGTCTTGTCAGAAGAGTCTTCCCACACCTCTTCCAGGATGTACAACTTAGGTTTTTGACACTTATGGCCTGGACTCCACTTGGAATCACAGTGATAACACAAGCCCTTCTCCCTTCAATCTTTCATTTGGGCCTGATTAATTTTATGTACTGGAAGCTGAGGTTTAACAGCCCCTTTTGGAGGCTCAAAGTGAACGGAAGGGGGCGTTTTCAACAATCTAGGTTCATTGGAGGGCAGTATGGGGGTGCGGTGGTACCTCCTAGCAAGGGCCACATTCTGTTCTTGTAATCTAGCAAGGTTGTAAGCTGCTATTAAATTGGTAGGATTAAACATTGTAACTGTGACACGAATCTCCTCTTTAAGGCCACTGAGGAAACAACTCAGTTGGACAGATTTTGGCAACCCCTTAAGCCGATTGGACAGATTCTCAAACCTGGTCTTATAATCCTCCACTGACCCCGTTTGGTGTAATTTGGCCAGTGAAGCCATGGGGTCATCATAGACACTAGGGCCAAAACGCATTGACAAAGCACGCGTAAAAGAGTCCCAATCTGGAAATGCTCCCATTTCTTCCATATTTTGGAACCACACTAATGCTTGCCCTTCCATATGGAAGGATGCTAAGCGCACCTTGTGTTGTGGTAAGGTGTTATGAAAGGAAAAAAAATGGTTTACCTTATAGATCCAACCATTGGGATCCTCCCCATGGAAAGAGGGAAAATCCACTCTAACAGATCTGGTGCCAATTTCTCCAAATGATTCTTTGTGATGTTCATGGTGTGGGTGAGTGACTGAAGAAGATTCTGGTTCGTCATGTTTTTTATGCTGATTTTTCTGTTGCAGCTCCTGGGTCAAAACAGCCAGCTGATTAAAGATTTCCCTGTGAAAAGCAGCCATCTCAGTTTCAATATGTTTAAACTGAGATTCTGAGCATTTCTTCAAGTCCAACAGTTCAGATTCAAGGCCAGTGGTAGTTTGCTTCACAGCATTAAGCCCTTCCTGGAGCTGGGTGTATCTCGTACCTTCAGGCATGGTGAGAAAAAAATAACAAGGATCGGTGACGACTGATACCACTTGTAACACTTCCGTAAACTATAATGTGTATGATAGAATTTCTCACTTAGAGGGTGAGTACCTCCAAATTCAGACGAGAGAAGAAGGAGAGATTTGAGAATAAACTATATAATACTTTTTGCATCAAAACTGAATATTTCCAGCGTCCGCCTACTCATACAGCAGAGGCCTTAACAGAAAGTGGTCCCAACCAATGGGATATTGACAACTATTAAAAGGATATAATAGACATTACAAACGTAAATGCTAGTAAAATAGTAAACAATGTCCTTAAGAGTCATTTAACTACACAATACTTGATGCTACCTCTTCCACGTAAAAGCTTTAGATGCTTTCCACCTCTTTGATCCAACGGCTACGAACTAACTCCACCTTACTAACTTTACCCTTAGTCAAATGCCGGCTGTCTCACGTATCCATCTTCTTCGTTCTTCCTCGTACGCTAGCCTTCCGAAACGCCCTTACTCTGCCTTTCCTCCATCTGCTACCAAGCTTGTGACAAAAAGAAAGAAGAAAAAGTTGTCGAATATAACCCTTCACGGAATAGATCAATTTGTTAAAAATGTAAATTATGTCCATAACCAAACTCTTTCTATGGATATTATTGTCTCGACATGGTTAAAATTTTGCAGGGGAGTGTTTTCAATTTATAAATTTATTATTTAAATGTTTACACTAATGAAAAACTTGCATTTCCTATTCATTCAACAGGTGTATTAACCCATTTTGGAGTCTTAGTACGGACATAACTACTATATAATTAATTTACAATTTTATAATAAATAATATTTTTCTTGGATTCTTATACTTTAGCTCTAATATAATTTTATAATTTGTAATTATAATTATTAAAGTTGTCAAATTTTATTATGGATTATTATTTCTCTAATAATTTATATTATCAATTTTTATTAACAAAAACTCTGATAAAATATAAGGGTGACAACATGTGACATGACCTATGAATCCAATATGAACATGATACAAAATGAATAGATTTGCGTTTAATATAAGAATAATGATACCCTTGCAGTTTGTTGACAACCAGTTTACTACTTATCCTACGTGGACATTTTTTTTTTAAATTTTATTGTCAAGTAGCTGACACTACAGTAGTCTTTTGAAAGCGAAAGTTACCTTCTAACACAAGTTGAACACTATAGTATTCCTTTGCCGATTTGATGGTTGCTTTTGCTCAGAAGATAGAAACTTTTGCATTTTGAACTGGCACTAAAAAAATAAAAAAGAACCCGACTACTTTCAACTTCTTTGCTCACTCTCTCTCTCTCTCTCTCTCTCTCTCTCTCAAGCTACCATTTAGTTGCCCCACTGTTGAACAGCGCCAGCCACAGCCCACGAGCCCAACCCCTAAGCCCAAACCGAAGTTCAAACATGCAGCCCATCTAAACCTAGATGTCGAGCCCACTCTGAGCCCAGACGTCTAACCCATCTTTGTTGTGGTGATAATACTTCTATCCATTATGCCTTTGTGGTGCACATCCTGCAGTATGCAAAAATGAATCATTTACTTCAAATTTCTGAGATATGGAAAATAATTTGTATACATATTCTTGCAAGTATACATGTGAAATAAATTTGTATATACGTCCTATGTTTGAGTGAAATTTCTAAGAAATAAATTTGGTATCATCCGTACGTAAACTTAATTTAGTATAATGCAGTTGTTTGATTCAAAGGGTAACTTATTTTAGGAACTTATTAGGGCAATCTTAACTTATTTTTAGTAACTAATTTGGATAAATTAAGCTTACTTGTTGTAAGCGGATAAATTAAACTTACTTGTTGTAAGCACAACTTACTTTCAGTAACTAATTTCATAAAATTAGGCTTAATTCAAAGAAAGCATAACTTATTTTAATTCTTTTAGTTGGAAAAGTAAAATTTGATAATATATATATACACACACACACATTACACATTGGAAGTAGTTTTTAAGATAAAGACAATCTCTTATCAAATAATGATGTTAAAGTTTTAACTATTTGATACTATGCAAATATTGAGATGCTGTCACACTTTTAATTGCTTTCTAGTTTTGTTTAATTGATAAATATTTGTATTTAATTGATAAATATTTGCACATTTTAATTGCTTGCTTGTTTGGTTTGAGGTGGTCTAAATTTGTCTTGTTTTATTATGAATCTAATTATTAGACAAACATTTTATTCCTTTTATTGTCAATCTAATTCTAAGAATGCAGATGGAACCGAATGTTAGAGGTGAGGATATTGTTGAAGATCCTAAAGAGGGAATGCCATTTTCCTTAGTTGACGAAGTAAGGGCATATGATATGAAGTATGCAAAACAAGTTGGTTTTGGACTGACAAAGCAAAGTTCCAAAGTCGGAGAGGATGGGAAAATAAGATATTTCACCCATGCTTGTGTCCGTCAAGGCACCTTTGTGAGAACATCGTCAAAAATTCTTAAACCAAAACCGATGAAACATAATGGATGCAAGGCAAAGATTAATGCGATATTGGGTTCTGAAGGTGAATTTTGCTTGACCCATGTTGTTCTTGAACACACTTATGCTCTCAGTCCTAGGAAAGAAAGATACATTAGATGTTATAAGAGGTTGGATTAGCCAATGAAAAGTAGACTAGAATTCATTGATATGACTGGCATTTATATGAAAAGAACTATAATTCTTGCGTCGTTGAGGTAGGAGGGTATGAAAATTTGACATTTAGAGAAAGAGATGCATGAAATTACATACGTGAGGTTAGATTACTTCGGCTTGGGTTAAGAGGGGATGAAGCACTGCAAAACTACTTCACTTGTATGCAAGCACAAAATGATGGTTTCTATTATGTCATGGACGCTGATGATGAAACCAGATTGTGAAATGTGTTTTGGGCAAATGCCCACAGTAGAGCTACGTATGAGTCATTCGATGATGTTATAACTTTCAACACGACATACTTAACTATTGCATACTTTTGTGGGTGTTAATCATCATGGTCAATCAATTCTTTTTAGATGTGGCTTGATTTCCGAGGAGGACATGGATAAGTTTGTATGGTTATTTGAATCGTGGCTTAAGTGCATGAATTGCTGTGCACCAAAAGGCATCATAACAGACCAAAATAAAGCTATGCAAAATACAATTGCAATGGTGTTTCCAAAATCTCGACACTGGTTTTACTTGTGGCATATAATGAAAAAAGTTCCTAAGAAATTTGGATCACATAGTCAATACGATGGCATCAAAAGGTGCTGCACAAGTATTAGTTTTCCACGATTATTTCTTGAATACTATGTTATCCCCTTGGAAAATGATTTTTTTTTCTTTGGATTATGCACATTGGTGTGTTTATGACACATTGAGTCGTGATGAATTTGAGTGTTGTTGGCTACAACTTCTTGATAATTTTGATCTACATGATAATTCATGGCTTGAATGGCTATATTCTGAGCATCATCTATGGGTGCCAGCGTATGTAAGGAATGAATTTTGGGGAGGAATGTCAACTACTCAAAGAAGCAAGAGTATGAATGTGTTCTTTGATGATTATATAAATTCAAAGACAAAACTAAAGCAATTTGTAGGTCAGTATGATAATGGACTTAGGTGCAAGATTGAGAATGAGCTTGCAACTAACTTCAGTTCATTCCACACACAAATTCTGTGCATAACTTTTTACGGCATTGAGCAGTAGTTCGAAGCAAATTATAAAAATGTAAAATTTAAAGAAATTTAAGAAGAGTTAAGAGGGTTGATTTATTGTTGCCCATTAGTGGTTCAGAGTGAAGAGGGGATTTGTACATATCATGTTGCTGATCAGGTCCTCGCTATGAATGGGTTTATAAAAAGTACAAAATATGTTGTTGAGTTTAATGAGGAAGATTGCGAAGCAAGTTGCACATGTCAGTTGTTTGCTTTTAAGGGCATTTTGTGTAAACATGCCATCTGTGTGTTGACACTCCATGACAAGGAAGAGTTGCTTGCAAATACTTCCTTGATAGGTGGGGAAATATCTGAAACGAGATTACACGCTTGTTTGAAGTAGCCTTGACAATCTGAGTTATAGTCCAAATGCACATTAAATGAATAAATTGAACAAAGCTTTTTACTAGATTTTTGTAATTGCAGGCACCTTAGATGAAGGTTGTGCAAAGTTAATGACTCAGTTAAGTAAGTTGAAGCTGGAGTGGGTTGATGTCCAGCCAGTGTGTGATAATCGTTCAACTGAATGCTTAGTGATAAAGGGGTCTGACAAATTAAAAAGTCTTGTAGCTACATTTAGTAAAGGAGTTTATTGGTGGAAACAATCCACTATTGAGAAGGCAGTGAATAGATTGAAAGCAAGGAAGACTCAACAGGCTCAGTTAAGTCAGGTAGTTTAGGTCTTTTGTGTTTTTAATCCCATTTTGTAACCTATTGACATTAACTATACATTTTGAAATTATGAACAGAAGAATAGACCGTGCCTAGATAGAACAACTGTGTCAGATTTTGGTTCATCTAGCTTGGCCGAGCGTGACTTTCCTATAGCCTCTACTGCTCAATCAACTGTGGTATTGTTTTCAAGTATTGTTTATATAATATAATTCTTTGACGATATTAATTGTGGGTTTCTTCTCTATTCTTGGTAGTTACAACCATCTTTTCAACTTTTGGATGAGGAAATCTCTTGTTGTGCTCCTATCCGTATGTATCAAGATGTAGACATCGATATCCATATTATTATATCATAACACTTATTTATGCTAAATTTAAATATTATTCAAAATATAATAATTATTGGTTTAACTGTATAATAAATGCAGGTTTGGGATTGTAGATCAATTCTTTAGCAACATTGGTCAGACCATAATGTGGCAAACTAAGTATAAGATACAATATATATATATATATTAAGATGTTTGATAGTGTAATTAAGTTGAGTTGTTCTTGAATATTATTAAGATGTTTGTGCTCATTGTTGCGGTTAACTTTTGTGAGAGGCTTGGCATTCATTTTTTGCAACTGATTTACTTGTCAATTGGAAGAATGATTTTTGTGCTCATTTGCTGATTTGTGGTTGCAGATGATGATTTTTGTGCTCATTTGCTTATTAACTATACTGGAACTTTGATGATGCAAGGTTGGAGTGTTGATTTTGAGTCTTGGACTCCAAAATGGTTCAATATTTGTAACTAGTCACTTGGATTTGTAACCATTTTGTACACATTCTTAATGTTGGTAAATGTTATAACTATCGACAAAAACCATTTTGTATAACCATGATGCAACTATTGTATAACCATGATGCAACCACTTTCTTATCACTTTAGAAGTTGCAGTAGCTTATACTTGACAAATTATTTGTATTGTCCATCTATCTTGGAAGCCATTAAAATAGTATTGATTGAGACTACTTGTAAAAGACAAGTAGGAGCCAAAAACCACCTATTAATTCCACCGTATGCAGACTGCAAAATTTATTTTGTAGGAGCCAAAACCATTACAAGAAAAAGCACCGCAACAGCGTGTACCATACCATAAACATATTTTTTCATTCTTCTATTTAGAGGCACATATCAATATGTTGAAATGCACATATCACATATTGACTAAAAACCTTATATAATGCACATATCACAACGTGACTAAAAAGGTTATATATATGGAACTTTTTCCATTCCAGGGAGAAGTAAGCATATACAATATTTTCATCATATCAGAGTACATATACCAAACATAATATTTTCAACCAAAAAACCAGCAAGATTTTGAAGATGGTTTGAAGTTGTTAAATTAAAGTAGCAACCATATTAATACAACTAAGAAAAAAATCCAAGACATTATAAGTGTAGCCCACTGATTTATGCATGAGAATCTTGAATATGCTAAATGCTTCATTCCCAAATCCATTAAGATGTTAGGTAGCCTCAAAGTCCACTGTTGACCTTTACTCAAATGGCGCTTGCTGAACTGATAAATCAGTCTGAGTAGTTGAGCTTAACACAAAATTTGGGGGAATTTTGCACTACCAAAGCTATCACACAACAAAGCATGCGCTGGTTAGATTAAAGTAATGAGGCTAAGATCTCTAATGAAACACGAGTAAATGTAATATTTTAGAAACCCCAAGGGGATGTACTTCACCTTGCCATGACAAATTGTTTTCAATGCAAGATTCTCTTAGGAATCTATTTGTTAATGACATGAATTGAAGAAAATAAGATTACCTTTCGGTTCAATTTTTATTTCATACCTTTAAACTACCAGCCAAAAAGCCCCATGTTTCATTTTTATCATTCCCATTAGTTTAAACTCTCTAGTTATTGAAACCAGACATCATGAATACCATTGCCTTTTATCTATAAGATATTGTTATAAAAATGAAGTAACTCATTTGAACCCACATTTCAAAAAGACCACCATCATTTCAAATCGCAAAGAAGCATGTGCCATTGAATTAGAATCAGTAAGAAATACCAAATCAACCTTACCATTAAACTACTATATATTAGAAAGGATGGAAACATTTACATGAACCACTTTAAAAACTGGGTTTAAAACAAAAGTAAGAAATTACTCTATCACCCGAGATATGCATCATTAGTCATTGATCTACAATAAGTAAGAAAACTGACACCCACCTAAGGAAATTTCATTTCCAAGCTTGGTAATTGCCTAAAGATGGAAAGAGAGACTAGATGTAGCTAACCAACCAACTTCCAACACAAGTCAATAAATATCTACAACATCAAGAAGGATAACAGCATGTCCAAGCATGATCTGACAGTTTTGTATGTCATACTAGCAGTTTAAAAGTGGTTATATAAGTTGATATGAAGCTGTAAATTACTAAATCAACTTAAAAGATGCACAAGTTCTAAACAAGCTTACGGTATCCACCAACCTGCCACTCAAACAATGTTATCCATAGTGCCATAAAATTACTAAAGAAATGAATGTGTTTTAAACAGTCATGCACATTGGACTGACTTTTAATTATCTTGCACATTGGCATGATTTGTTTTCCAAAATAATAACCATCAAATGGCTACACGCATTGGTTTGGGGTATATAAATGGGGACACATTGATCCTTGCTTGTTTTCTAACATTTTTTTCCTTCTATTATGAACAAGAATGCACTAGGCTTATAAAGCACAGTATACACCAATCCAAGCAAGAATACTAGAAAAGAAAATTGTAGAGAGAGAGGAAAATTATAGGGCTTACTTGGCGACTCAGGAGGGTAGTCAACTGTGCCGGGGGGCGGGGGGCGGTAGACCTTGTGTGATTTTGCCCAAACATCCCAAATCTGAGACAGAGAGAGTTAGAGAGAGAGAGGGAGGTGAAGGAGAGGGGAGAGTAAGATAGCAACCTCACCTTCGAAGGCACTATTGAATGATAGCCACATTGCAGGAGGCATGACCCTAAGAGCAAAGGTGCCTTGGCCTAGCAGTGACATCAGGGCTGAGAGAGAGAGATTGGTTTCTGGAGTGGGTATGGGAGATGGGTATCTCACCTTTGACGGCACTGGTGTTTCCACACTAGTTGGTTGCGATGGAGAGAAGGGCTGGGTGGGTTTTAGGTTCTGGAGAAGAGCTGGTTGTTCAAGGGAGGAATGAGAATAATGGTTTCAATTCCTTTGTTTTTGATTTTCAAAATGAGTACTGTAGTGTCTGAGGAGTATTGTAGCGTTCAGCTTGTGTCAGAAGGTGACTTTTGCTTTCAGAAGACTACTGTAGTGTCAGCTGCTTGAAAAGAAAATAAAGAAATGTCCACGTAGGACAAGTAGTAAACCGGTTGTCAACAAACCTCAAATGTATCATTATTCTTAATATAATGGGTTTTGGTCAAAACGGATTGACTCATTAAGATATAATTAATAAACAAAACAAATCTAAAATAGACCCAAAACAATCCATTTAAATTTTATTTCAAAATTAAAATTTTATTATTGCTAGATTGTAATATTGATATTTCTCAACATACTTATGTTTTTATTATTGACATTATAATTCTGGACCAATGCTTATATTTGTTATTGTTGGCTTTATAGTATTGGTTCTATTATAGGTTAAAATTTGAAAAAATTTGATATTTTGTTTTAGTAGGTAATCTTACTTATTTATTTATTTTAAGATATTATGGCTACTAATAAATATATATTTCAACTTTTACGTAAAATTATGTTAATCGAGTCAAATAGGTTATACGGGTTAGTTCAAGCTATTTACATGAAATGAGTTAAAATGAGTCATATTGTGTTGACCTATTTCTAATTAATTTTTATATTGTTCAAAACAGATTACATAACACGACACACCCCTTATTTAAATAGGTGGTGTTAGGGTTTAAAAGTCTGACCCATTTAGCTTAACGGATCATGTTCAGATTGACTCATATAGTAGAATACTCACGACTTGATACGACAAAACCACGACCTACAAATACAAATTGCTAATCCTAATAAAATATTAAAAACAAGAAAAGTAATAATTATAATTCTAGATAAAATTTTGTTCATTAAAGAATGGGTAATTATGGAAATATGGCCTATTGCGGAGAAACCAAGGGAGGTTACACTTGTCTAAAAACTCTATAAATATGCCCTTTAGAGCATTTGGGTATGCACAAAAAAGAACCCTAGCCGCTTTCTCTAGAGGTAATTGTCTGGAATTCTTCAATATGAAGAATCCTAACCCTTCTCATACTTAATCACTTGTTAATTTGTTACTTTCTCATCTTCTTTATACATATTGAGGGTTTTCTTTACCCATATTTTATAGAAGAATGGAGTTGTATATTGATGGAGGAAGTCCAAATGAATGTATTGAGGAAAAGAGACAAGACTTCCAAAATATTTGGTACAAATCTCTTACATATCAATATCACATTGAGTCAATGAGTTACCAGAATGTAATGTTGCGCTGATCGGAGAAGGTAAGTAGCCCACCTTCGCCCTTCCCTTACTCTTTGATTTATACATGAAGTTGCACTTATTTGATTCTGACTATTCTCAACAGATTTGTTTTGTGATTATGTGGATTTTTTCGTGGCTTCAAACTTTTGATACATAATCTTGTCTTTTCATAAAAGCTATTAGTCAAAGAGTTGTACATTAGGGACATGGATCCTCTCCATTTCAATTTCCAAGTGAAATGGATAATATTTCATTTAATATAAAATAATGGCTCTTTTGATCATGTCATATTTTGTTGAAGAATGAAATGATGAAAATATCCCAAGTTTTGTACTAAATGGATATTATTAATTTAACCTGAAATGGAAAGGATTCTTTTCCATACATTAAGGGGCAAATTCTTGAACTATGTAATAATGTATGGTTTTATTATGAATAAACACAAGCCCCTTCCCTCCACCCAAAAAGTGTTGCAGTATGTTCTTCAGGCAGCTACAAACCTCGTTGGTATATTCTACTTCAATAATTTGTTGTATTGTAATGTCTAAGATCATTTTCTTATGGTTTATTTTTTAGGTGTTTACATTTAACAAGTTAGTGACTGATGGGAACCCATATGACATATGGTTGGCTAGCATGAATAAAAATCTTCACTCTAGTTCCTACAACATGAAAAGCAGGTGGAGAAAGTAAAATAATTAAATATAAAATCTGAAGAAGATATTCATTTATATTGTTTGGTTATAAAAAGCAGGTAGAGGTAGTTTAATCATGAGAAAGAGAGGCTTTAATGTTATCTTTTTGTAGCGTTTTTCTGGTTTATATACACAAAAGTAATCCTGACATCAATTCACATGTGGATGGATGTACACATTTGGTATGAAACCCTTATATTAAAATTGGTAAGAGATTTATAATTTTTTGTACAAAGAATTCAAAATTGAATAGGAAATCAACAATTCTTATATGCCATAATGGATTCACAAGACATTTAATTATTGTACCATTTTGAGTATTCCTCGTAAAAAATTATAAAGCTGTATAATAAAAAATTATAAAATTAGTCATTAGATTTTGAGAAATGATATTTGTAATCGTGATTGTGCAAGCACCGTGCAGTCTTTTTTAAAAAAGTGAATTAATACGGGACTTACATGAAAAAAGAACTAACTTTTTAATTGTGGACCCCCCTCTTTTTCAAAGCGATTGTGCAGCGTTTGCACATTTCATGGCTGTATCATTACTCTTAGATTTTTACTCAACAAGTTCTAGTGTTTATAATTTTCACAGATGAAATTTACAAAGAATAAAATATAATTTTTTACGACTTTGTTAGAGCTACACCGGGCATGCTAAGGCCATACGGCCATGCCTTGTCAATAATCCCATTAGGTTTCTAACTTTAAAGAGAGTAAAATAATTAAATACAAAATCTGGAGAATATCTCCATTTATATCGTTTGTTTATAAATGAAGGCAAGTGGAGATAAGGATAAATCTGTGGTTTGAAACTTCTTTTTGGCTCTATTTAAGGCCCCTATGCACTTAGTAGCAGGCACAATTCACAAAGCTAAGAAGCTCTCCACATACAAATTCTCTTCATGATTTGCCCCATTAAAACTAAAGCATTGTATAGTTTTCTTTTCGACATCTAAGCTACAAAATGGAGGAGAATTTAGAAGTTCTCAAATTCTCAAACAGGAAGAGAATGAAATGTCAAGATCAGCGTATAAATGCTTCATGGTCACATCGAATCAATGGATTACCTGATAAATGTAATCCCTCTTTTACTCTCCACTCTTGTTACATTATTTTGTACATGCATGTTTCTATTAGCATAGATCTTTGTACATGCATGCTGATGATAAGATTGTTTCACACTCAGTTTTTTTGATGCAGTTCCCATAATATTTGGACCTCACGGCGGGTTTAGCATGGGGAATCAAGTGGTTAGAAATGGGGAATCATGGTATTTTTCTTGCTCCATTTTTTATGTAAACTATTGTTGGGAATCTTACGATTTATTAATTAAAAATGTTCTTTTCCTGATACCAATGTTCTGTTGTTATCTGTCTTTTTTGTGTTTGGCATTTTGAAAGCCATTGTTTGCTGCTCTCCTTGTCATTAATTCTAAACCAATCGTACGCTTTTCACTCTGTGTTCATGAATTATGTAATGCATTATTATGCATATAACTGGAACATGGCGTATGCTATTCCAGATTATAATATCCTAATTAATATGCTTACATTACCTTTCCTTGTCTTCGATTTTGGGTTTATATATTAAGATCCATCCCTGTTTCCATCCAGCGGCCTTGGTTGATCAAGACCCATCCTTGTTTTCATCCAACTGGAGGAAGCGGAAAGCATAGGAGAATACCTTAAAGCGTTGATTCCTCAGCCTTCCCAACAACATCGGAAAGGTTTGGGTGAGAACAGCTAGCTGCAGGCGCAACCCAACCATATAAACGGAGAGGTTTAGGCTATTTTGCATCAAATTTTGATCAATTGTAGAAAAACCAAGAAGATTCTTATGTTCAATTACACACTTCAAAAGGATGACAACTTCTTGTTGGACTGATGAGTGGGTGAATAGAACACCATTGATTTTACATGTTAGCTAGGTAGTTTTAATGACCATGTGCCTGATGAGTGATTTACAATATATTCATTTCTATATCATTGTAATGTGTACCTTTTATTTTTCTTATTGATTATGAGGAAGTAAACAATCTTGAACCGGATGTAAGATCTTCAGATCTTTTTTTAAAAAAAAATTTTCACTTCTTATATTAAAGCTTTTACATGGAGAGTTGATAAAATAGATCCAACTCAGTTACATGGAGAGCTCATATTTTCTTGCAACACATTTTGTACTGACCTCTTAACAACAATAATTAGCATATATAGTAGAGTCAGTCAGATATGGTTCCACTAAACTCTAATTTTAATTAGTTTAACAACAAAATTGATCATCTCTCTCTCTCTCTCTCTCTCTCTCTCTATATATATATATATATTTAGGTAGAAAATGATAATTTCATTCATCAAATAGAAACACAATTAGAGACAACTGTCAAGCACTAGGACTTGAGATATACAGTATGAAATACAATCCTACCATAAATTAATACTTTCTAATACTTTCAACCATGAAAGCATTCCTAGTCAACTTATGAGCTACCATATTACCCTCTCAATAAACATGTGAAAATGTACAAGTACCAAAACAAGAAGAAAGTTTCTTTATTTCATGATAAAGCACACCTAACACCGAATTACTTATACTATTATCTTGTAAAGCTTAAACAATGATCAGTATGATATCCCCTTTTTACGTGTATTTTTATTAAAAAAGTATTTTAATTTAATTAAAATATTGGTTCTTTTGTTTTAAATTTATCGAATTTTAATTGGATTTATTTAGTTGTGAAATTTATTTTGAGGTGTTTTCTTAATATTAATTATCGTTTTGTGTTTAAATTGCTCCGTAATTTAATTTAGTTTATTTTTGGATTTTAAATTTTGTTGTTAGTTTTTATTTTATTTTAGTTAAAATATTGTGTTTAAATTATTTTATTCAACTTATTGCTTTTAAAATTATTTTTATTGAATCAGTTTCTAGACCTTAGATGTGAGAATTGGACCTCATTTCTTTTCCCCATATTTTCTTTTTCTCTTTTTTCTTCTTCTTCTTTCTTTTTCCTTTTTTCTTTTCTTTCTTCCCATTTTCTCTCTCGGTCTCTCTCTCCCCGCTTGACACTCTCTCTCTCTTCCCTCCCGTTCATTTTTTTTTGTTCAGCCACTACACTGCTGTCGTGACGTGCACCGCCCCCACCATCCTCTTCCCTACTGGCCGGCGCACCTCCCAACCAAATTTCAGCCCCTCCGGCACCACCTTTGAGCCACACGTGCCCCTCCAAGCCGCACAGCTTTTGAGCCGTTTTGCTGCTGTCATTCCACCTTCGGCCACCATATCTTCACTACTTCATCACTAACCCCTTGCCGACCTAACCCACCTATTTCCAGCTCCAATCTGCCGTCGGAGTAACTACCACGAGGTCAACTCCATTTTGGCCATTTTTCACCTCCACCGCCGTTTTCGCCACCACCCACAGCCAACCCTCACTTTCATTAGCTTCACTAATATCTCTAAGCCATTTTCTATAAATTCCAAGTCTTAGTTTGTTCCCATTCAAAAGTGGGTATTTTGTGACCCACGATCATAGTGCATTTTACATTGTTACGTTGCTTTACTGTTGCTTTTTGCACCTTTGCGATCATTCAAAAAATATTATATAGCGCTGTAAGTATTTTCCAAACTTCTTTTAAGATTTAAATGTATTTTTGTTTTAACAATAATTTTGATTGGTTGGTTATGCCGAACTGAGTCCGAGGAGTTGGGGGTCAGATGGTTTTGAGGATGGAGTTATTTATGTTTGGATGATGTTTAGTTTCGTGTCATCCATTGCATAGTGCACACATGTTTATGTTTGTAAAATGAAAACTGGGTTTTCGTATGATTGTATGCATGTTCATGTGCATATTTGGAAACTGGGTTTTTATACGAGAAAAGATTTTAAATGTATTTGAAATGAACTGATTGAACAGTTTGATAGAGAGTCACTGTAGGGATGGTGGTAAATAGGGACGGTAGTAGAGTCCCGCTTGTGATTCCCGCCTATAGACGGACTTGTAGGGATGGTGGTAAGCAAGAACGATTGTAGAGTCCCACCTGTGATTCCCTCCTACGGTGCATACGTAGGGATGGTAGTAAGCAGGGATGATGGTAGACTCCCGCTTGTGTTTCCCGCCTACACTGTTCTAATGGTTGGCTATTGGGCCATTTTCCCATAAAATGGCCGGATTGGGATATGTGGGCCATTTTTTGGAAAAATGGTGGTTGTTTTAATGGATTGGATTTTTGGGCCAAAATGAAATTTTGGAGTGCGTTGGAAAAAGGATTATTTTGGTAAAATGATGATTTTCGGGACATATGCATATGACATCATGTTCATGCATTTGGTTACTGCATAAATGTATTTTTATCTTGAGGTTTGTTTAGTTTGTTACTTACCTGCGGTACAGTTTTTGGTACAATAGATTTTGATGTAGACGACAAGGAGGCTGAGCTCAAAGAGGCGGCTTCGCCGGAGGAGTGATTGTGGATCACTCATGGATTGTGATTTCACTTGAATGAATCTCAACACAAAATTTTATCACTTGACAACAACTATCCAAAGAAGAGGAAATGCTATAGAATCAATCAAACTAGGGCCAAGTAATCGGTCAATGGACCCTCTTGTTATAGAATCTGCCTTTATTAATAATTTAGAACAATATATTCCTCTTGAAACCCTCGTATCCTGGAACATCTAGATAATCTGTTTGACAAGCAAATCTCGGACATAGAGAATGAATCCCTAAAAGTGATACCGGAAGGAGAGGAAATCTTAGAAGCTCTAAAATAGATTCCTAGCAATAAAGCTCCAAGCCCAGATGGAATGACAGACCTTTTCTATAAACACTACTAGAGCATTATAAAAAAAGAAGGCATACTGGCAGTGTAGAACTTCTTTAAAAGTGGGCAGCTCCTAAAGCAGATTTTAATCATACCAACATTGCTCTTATCCCTAAAAAGCCCAAATACCCCAAGCCAAACTGCCCAATAAGTCTCACAAATGTCAGCTACAAAATAATTAACAGAATCATGGTCAACTGTCTTAAAGGCTTGCTCCCAAATATCATCTCTCCACTTCAGACAGCCTTTGTCCTAGGCAGGAACATAAAATAAAATACTATTATAGCCCATGAGCTTTTTCACCATCTCAAAAGGAAGACAGGAAAAAAAAAAGATTTATGGCCATTAAGCTTGACATGGAAAAGGCATTTGACTTGGTGGAATGGGATTTCCTTTTTGTAGTGATGAAAACCGTGGGATTCAATCAAAGATGTATAAATTTGATAAATGAGTGCAAAACAACAGTGTCATTCTCCATTCTCATCAATGGTTCATCAAGAGTGTGACGCCTCCAACTCCCACGTACGAAAAGAATTGAGGCATCAGGATGATGACAACACGGGTCATACACCCCAATGACAAGTGCTAAGTGTGTGCACATGCAACACATGTAAGACAAAAGATGCAGCGGACAAGTCAAAGTTAGTTAACTAAGTATCAGAATTGTTAAATACAGATTTACTTAAATACAAACATTTTAAAAAGTAATACAATTGTCCGATAAAACCATGATAAAGCCAAAATACAATAATAAAAAACGGGAAATAAATCCCAACACTTGAGAAAGTGATCCCCGATCTCTCCTTCGGTGGAGCCATATCCTCAGGCTCTACCTTGTCATCTGCATCAAAATCTACGGTACCATGAAATCTACGGTACCATGAAATGATACCACAGGGTGTCAAATACTGTGAGATTGTGAATCTCAGTAAGTAATAAGCCAAACAACCCAAGAGATAAAAATGAATTAATGTAATCAATAAATATGTGTGCATATGATGAAATATGCATGATACCGAGAACATCATTTTTCTCAAAAATGAATATTTTCTAACGCATGCCAAAATCCCATGTTGGCCCAAAAACCAAGTTCATTAAAAATTATCATCTGCCATTTTTCCTAGAAAATGGCCCAATATAAAAATTGACCAATTTTCCAGAAAATGCTTCTCACAAATCCATTTATGGAAACCCGTCATTTTCCTAGAAAATAGCCCATTATCTATTTTTACCGTATGCACCATAATCTCTCTTAGGGACCGTCTGCACACCCTGGCCCCCTTCGTCACACCACGGGTAACGGCCGTGTGTGTGACTCCGTAACAAGCGATGCCTAGTTCTGTTCCCAACGTGATCGTGGACAAGCACCCTCTAGCCCCTGCCAATAGAGGGGCCACAGAATTGGCACGATCCTGTTAGCATCTCTTTCGATCCTGTTGTCGCCCAGTAGTAACCCAGGGGATGTCACTCAGTATATTCAGCTCCCGAGTGACCAGAGGAGCTCCACCAAGATAATACCTCATCTCGGTTTGGGGTCATGTTACACAAGCACCCAAAAACCATTTCTCACATGAAAACCTAGTTTTCAAATATACACATGAACATGCATGCAATTAAACCCAGTTTTCATTTACAAACATGAACATGCGTGCAATTATGCAATGTATATGACACGACACAAATAATCAACAACCATCAAATCTCAACATAATCCAAACACACAAACAACTCCATCCTTCTATCCAACTGACCCCCAACTCCTCGGACTCAGTTCAACACAGCCAACAAAATCACAGTAAATATTGGTTAGTGCAAAACTATATTTAAATCTCAAAAGGTATTTGGAAAATTACTTATAGTGCTAAAGGCAAATCTGAAAGATGATGGCTGGAAAAAATGTGGCTCATGGTAGGAACCAAAAATCAACAAAACTGAAAATGAAGCTCACGACAACACCAAAATACCAATAAATCAAAAATGCAACCCACGGATTTAAACCAAAAATAGGGCATGGTTGGAGGCCAAATCACTCGAAACTCTCAAGGGTTTCACTCAAGCATAAACATGGAAATACTAAGGAAAAAATAAGAGAGAAGCCGAGTATGAAAATGGGGCCAAAAACAAAGCAAGACTCCATGGATTGGCTTGCCAAAATCAGCAAAAAAAGGGGAAAAATAAATGTAAGAGAGAAGGGTAATGCACAGTTTTACAGCAAAAAGAAGGTAGTCGGTGCAACAGTGGAAGAAAAGAAAAACAAAAGAAGGTGAAGAGGAGATGCAGCAGTAGCAGCCAAAACAGAGAACAAAAGGAATGAAAATGATGAAGAAATGAGGCAGGGCGTGTGGCAGAGGAAGAAGAAAGAAAGAAGAAGAAAAGCCCTAAGGGCTAGGCACAAAACACACCCATTTAAGGGGGATAAGGGGCTGGGTTATGAAGCACACAGGCTGGACCCAAAAATGAAGGGATTTTGGCTCAAAAACAAAGAACAACCCACTAAAAATTAACCCTGTCTGAAAATAAAGATCTAAGAAATAGAAAGGTACAATATAAATAAATAAAAACCAAGTAAAAACACTACGACTATACATTAGCAAAATAAACTAATTTAAGCCCAACAATAAGATAATTTAAAGCAAAGAGCAATTTAAATGTAAAACAAGAATTAATATAAAGAAAGTCCATCAAAATAAATTTCACATCTTAAAATTCATCAAATAAATCCAACGATTAGCACGTTAAATTTAAAACAAGAAAGCCATTAATTAAAATAATTTAAATAATCATTCATTAAAAATACACATAAATACAGGGTATTACAAAGAGGCTTCTTCATATCACAGAGGAATTAGGCAAGGAGACCCATTGTTGCATTTTCTCTTCATACTAGTCGCAGAAGCTCTATCTAGAATCTTGTTAAAGGTAGAAGCAAAAAATAAAAAAAAAAAAAGCTGGAAGGGGTTAAAATTAGTAGAAATAGTCTATCGGTATCACACACACTTTTTGTAGATGACACAATTATCTTTGCAAAGGCCACAGAAAAAAATGCTCAAATCATATCAGAGTGCTTCGCAAAATACCAAGGATGGTCAGGACAGAAGATAAATCTAAGCAAGTTGTCCATGTTTATTACCATAAATACAAGCCCAACAACCAAAACACCTATTTCTCAATAGTTTCCTTACAAAGCATCATCAACTAGAATGAAATATCTGGGCTTACCCACCTCTTTCAACTAAAATAAAAAGGAAAACTACGCATAAATGCTGAGCAAAGTGGGGAAAAAATTGGAAGGTTGGAAATCAAAGCTACTAGCTCAGGCAGGGAGAACCATGCTAATCAAATCAGTAGTAAGTATGATCCCCACATACCACATGAGTTCATTCCAGCTACCGAAATCAATTTGCAAGATGTGACGCCCCCAAATCCCCACGCACAGATACGGAGAAATCGAGACGTCCGGATGATGACATCACAGGTCACCACCCTATCGATGAGTGTCAAATGTGTGTATAAGCAACAAATATGCACGAAGAAACACGCAGCGGATAGCAAAGTCATAAACTAAGTACTGAAATTTTTCTTTATTTAATACAAAACTGTTCAAAACATACATAATAAAGTATTACAAACTACAAATATTGTTTCAAACCAACTATAAAGCATAACTCCAACACAGAACTCCAGCGGAGCCGCATCCTTAGGCCCAGCCTCCTCCTCCTCCTCGAACTCTATACCAAAATTGACGGAACCAAAAATAGTGCCGCAGGTAAGTAAAATCCAAACACTACTAGATAAAAATATATAAAACTCAAACAATATATATGAAAGAAAAGCCAATGCACATGTCCCATGAAAACCACATTTTTCCACGCACGCCAAAAACCTATTTGGCCCAAAAACATTACCATTAAAACCATTCCTCGCCATTATCCCAGATAATGGCCCAAATCAAACCACCATTTTTCCAAAAAATGGATCACAAAGCCTCAAACCAAACCTCACCATTTTTCCAAAAAATGGCCCTTAACCAAAACCATAAAAACGATCCAATTATGCATGCACCATGATCTCCCCTAGGGATCATTCACACACCTTGGCTCTGTGCCACACCGCAAGTAACATCTATGCGTGTGACACCTAAACGAGCGATGCCCAGAGAGAGAAGGGTGGGCTAGTGCCGTGACTTCCAGCCGTGTGTGGCGGCTAACGGCTAGACGAATGGCCCTGAAAATTGGTGGAGATGATCACTGGTGGGAGGGGAAGATTTTGGTGGGAGTGGTGTACTACACGGCAGTGGGACGGCGGCGAACTGGGCAGCCGAAGGGTCGGCGACGAGAAGGGAAGAAAGGGGCGTTCGGGCATGCGGGGAGAGAAGAGAAAAAGAAGAAGAAAAAGAAAGAAAGAAGAAGGAAAGAAAAGGGAAAAGGAAAAAGGAAAAAGGGAAAAAGAAAAAAGAGAAAAGAAAAGAAATGAGGTCTAATCCTTACTCCGGAAACTAAAAACTGATCCACCGAAAACGATTTTAAAAACATAAAATGACTAAAATAAATTAAACACCATATCAAATAAATTAAAAATCAATTTAAAATACAATAATTTAAAATAAATAAACCAATATATTAATTAAATTGAAAACAACTATTCAATAAAAATACACGTAAAAGCAGGTCATCACACAAGACTCTTGATAGAGCCTTCAAAAACTTATGTTGGGGCTTCCCAAAAGACAAAAATCATAATCTGACATTAAAATCTTGGAAGTCTATCTGCCGACCAAAAAATGATGGAGGCCTCGGCATTAGATTGATGGAAAAGATGAATCAAGCAATGTTAAAAATGGCGTGCGGCATTCAATCCTAACGGCTAAATATCTTAAGGACACATCATTCTGTGAGGCATCACAAAAGACATCTGATTCTAGTATGTGGAAGGGAATACTCAAAACAAAAGACCAACTCAAAAAAGGGCACTGCTTTCAAATTTTTAGTGGACAATTAGTAAATTTTTGGTTTGATTTGTGGATCCCTACATTGGTAAATTTTAAACCAAAGCCAATCCAAGGTATGGCCCCAAACTTTCCTTCTCTTACAATTTCAGGCCTTATAAAAAATGATCCTCGGATTTGTACCCAAAATGCAAAACCTCTTTAATCAGGAAAGTATATCAGAAATACAAAATATCTCACTCTTAGCAAGAGCACATGAGCAAGATAAAGTTGTTTGGGCACTAAACCACAGTGGGAATTATTCGGTTAAAATAGCTTATTAAGCAACAATAATTGCCCAAGAACCAGAGTAGCAAAATATCTAAATGTCACTATTCAAGCCAATGTAGAGCCTTAAAATCCATGATTATCATAAATTACTGATTTGGAAGCTACTCTAGAATATCCTCCCCACTAAATCACTGCTTGGCAAAATCATCCCTCATTAAGAATCTAAAGAACGCCCACTTTGCAACCAACAGAAAGAAACTCTACTGCATCTCTTTGTAGAATGTCTTCTTAACCGAATCGTGTGGCAACAGAGCAGTTGGTCCTAAAACCTTACAAGTCTACCAATATACATAATTTTAGACTGGATTAGAATGATAATCCACCCAGAAAAGGAATTGGGGCTTCATAATGAGAAAAAACATCAATTCCAATTGTTCACAGTTATAATGTTTGATTTTATTTGGAGGAAGCGAAACGACATTATTCATAATCACACCTCCTTGTTACTCGAAGAGGCAAATATCTAGCTAGGCCACATCTATGAAGACTACAAGGAAGCTTGGAAAGGAAAGCTAAGACAACACAGAAAAGAAGAAGAATGGAACCCCCCCCCCCCCAACCCTCAAACTACCAAAGCTTCTATTTTGATGCAGCAGTACGTGATCAATTCTTAGCAGCATCAGTAGTACAAAGGAATCACAGGGGAGACATACTGGAAATAACAAAGGAAAAGCTTCAAACCACAATTCCTCTAGTAGTAGAAGCTAAAGCTATGTTGTTAGCTTCCAATATGGCTAGTTCTCAAGAGCTAGTGATAATAGAAGGGAATGCCCAAACTCCACTCCCTTCTGGACCATCGCCACTATCATTAAGGACATTCAACGTATCTTTCATCATCAACAAGGATGGTGATTTGCTAAATTTCATCGATCTCAAAATCAATGTGCGCACTCAATAGCGCAAGGGGTAGCTACCAATCTTGTTTTTGGAAGCTTACCCTTAGATAAAATCACTAGTTGCTTCTTGTATATTGATAGTAGAAAGGATCCACCTCAAATTCTGTATTTTAAATGCTTGATTAGAGAGAGAGAGAGAGAGAGGGAGAGAGACATTATAATTGGTTTTACACGGCCAAGTCCTAACAACAACTCCATCCCCTCCATAAATAATTAAAGAATCCATCCATGACAAAATTAAAAGCATGCATTCTACGATAATTAAGGCCTCGTTTGTTTTCTTAACTCATCTCATCTTATCGAATCAATATTATAACTTTTCTAAAATTCTACATAAAATAAAATAAATAATTTAACTTTTTTAAATTTTAAAATAAAAATAATATTAAAAGAAAAAATTTTAATAATATTTTATTTAACAATATTAATATATATATATATACATATGCACGTACATCAATAATATATATACACACATGCACGCATGTACGCACGCGTGAATGTCAGGCTTGCTTATTAACTATGTACTTATAAGCTTTAAGACAATCTTAATAAATAAACTTTGGATGTTTGCAAACAGATTTTATAATTTATACATACTTATATTAATTTTATTTATATTTATAAGAATTCAAGCAATATACATATATACTAATATGATTTCTTCTTAATCTTTTTAAATATTTAATTAAGGTATTGATCTCATTATAAAGTTCAAAATAAAACAAAAAGAAAATATGATAAATAAAAGAACTTGAATTGCTTGGCAAGCAAGAATGAAATGATTTTCCTCATACCGTTTGCAAGATGAATTGATACTCACGAAATATTCATCATTACGCACTCTCAGTCTAGGGTTTGAGATATCCCACCAATTACATTTAAATAACTAGACCATTTGTTCCCCCCACGTACTTTAACCTAATGATATCTTCGACAACTCCATAGAAGTAAATATTATTCTCCTTGTGGCTTCCTTTGACTATAACCCCATAATTTTAATTTTTCCTATATCATTATTTGTCAGCCATGTAAAATCTATATCCACACACCAAACATCCTGAGTATTGGATGGCCCACTAGTAAACTGGATATTTAAACAACAGATTGGAAAGACTATGGATGTGTATGTCGATGACCTATTGGTAAAAAGCAAAGAACCTACCTAGCACTTAGCTGACTTATGAGAATCTTTCTATGTACTTCACAAATACAAGATGAAATTAAATCTTGCGATGTGTGATTTAGGCGTAGATTCTGGAAATTTTTTAGGCTTCATAGTCTTTGAAAGGTGCATTGAAGCAAACCTCAAGAAGATCGACACCAAACTAAAAATGAAGATGCCCTAGAACATCAACGACGCCCAGAAACTGGCGGGTGGAATAGCAGCCTTAAATAGGTTTGTTTCAAGGTCCACGGACAAGTGCCTTCACTTTCTCAGGGTTTTGTGGAAGGTCCATCCATGGAATAAAGAATGCAATTTGGCTTTCTAAGACTTGAAACAATACCTTTCCAGCTCACTGTTATTGAAGCAGCCTAATCATGGAGATACCTTGTATGTGTACTTGGCAGTATCTTCACACACCGTTTCCACAGTCCTAGTTGAAAAGGAAGGCACTGCCCAAGCACTAGTATACTATGCGAGCTGTGCACTAAGAGGCATCAAAGTCAGATACTCGAGAATGGAGATGTTAGAGTTCACCTTAGTAAACGCTGCTAGATGATTACACACATACTTTCAAGCCCATCTTGTGTAGGTGTTGACTGAACACCTACTTGGAAGAATATTGTAGAAGCTTGACTCCATAGCTAGGTTGGTCGCATGGTCAGTGGAATTTAGTGAGTTCAATATTGAATATATACCCAGGAGTGCAGTTAAAGGACAAGTTTTGGAGGACTTCATCACCACACCACACAAGTAGCCTAGGTGAGTTTTTGTCGATGGATCAACTTGTCAAACAGGATGGGAATAAGGATTTACATTATTGAAGAAAGTAGCAAGGAACATTATTATTTGGTGATGCTCACATTCAAAATCACCAATAATGAAGCCTTGCTAATGGGACTCTCAATTGCCAAAGCATTGGGCATAGTGGAAATTGAGACGAAAGTAGATACCCAAATCGTAGTAAACCAAGTCATTGGAGCCTACGCCATTAAAGGGGAAAAATTGAAACAATATCTAAACCTGGTGTGGGAGATTTGTTACTAGATGACTTACTTCAACTTGGAGTAGATCTCCAAAGAAGATAGTGTCATAGCAGATAGACTGGCCAAAGTCACCTCTACAAAGGAAGAAGTAAATCTCCCATGGGAGTTACATAGAAAGGTAATAGAGATTCTAGCAATCGTATGAGAGTCAACCAATTGGCACCAATAGAGCTAGAATGGGCCAAGGCAATCTCTGAATATTTGGATTGAGGCAAACTTCCGGAAGAAAGAGGCAACAAGGAGAATTAAGAGAAGCGTAGCACAATTCGTCAAGGTAGACGAAATCATTTATAAAAAAGGGTTCGCCGCCCCTTTTCTAAGATGTATCTTACCAAAAAGAGGCGTAGTACATCCTAGCCAAGATACATGAGGGCATCTGCAGGAACCATTTGGGCGGCAAAGCTTTGGTGAGGAAAGCACTCTAGGCAGGCTATTATTGGCCATTTGCACTTCAAGATGCCGAACAATTTACAAAAAAGTGCATAAAGTGCTATTTTCTATAACCCATAGAGAAGCTATTTTCTAGAAGGAAAATTCTATACATCATACTATCATCCCGCTTTCATTCTAGTAAGTATGATGTGGTACATTTATCACCATTAAATGCTCATTTATTACATATTTCCTTTTCATTCAATGGTTATAAATGAGTCACATCTTACTTAATAGAATGAAAATAGGATGAGAGTGTGGTGAATAGTATTACTTTTTCTATAATGGCCCCTTGGCCATTTGCCCAGTGGGGAGTTGATTAAGTAGGCCCCTTCCCTCCAGGAAATCGGGCTTAAAACACCTCATAGTAGCCGTAGACTATTTTACAAAGTGGGCAAAGGTGGAACCCCTAGCAACCATAACTGTGAAGATTGTCACCAAGTTCTTGTGGAAGAATATAATTTGCCAATTTGGGATCCGTCATAGTATAATATCAGACCTTGCGAAATAATTTGACTCACAACATTACAAAGAATGGTGCAAGGAGCTGGGAATCTAAGCCAAGTATTCATCACCTCGACATCCACAAGCCAACGGACATGCAGAGTCGACAAACAAGTCTTTACTTGGGACCTTAAAGAAAAAGCTGACAGAAAAGAAAGGAGAATGGGTAGCAGAGCTCCTGGGAGTCTTATGGGCGTATAGGACACTAGTAAAGACTCCAATGAGTGAGACACCTTTCACATTTGTAACAGCCCGCTAGAAATTCAATGGTGGAATTTCTATAGACTTTAGAAATCTCATGAAAACTCCATAAGTTTTCATGAATCGTGTAATCGCAAGTGTTTTAATCTGTCAATATAGTCAGTATTATCACTCATTATGGTGCCAGAAATGTGATTTTAATTGTTTGAGGTAGTTAGAAGTGCCAGAATGTGTTATGGTCCATGCCACTAGACTCAGTTGAATATTTAAGATTTTATGGCGCAATAACTCATTTTCATAATTTCGAATGAAACGGCTGTTCGAAACTGTGAATTTATTTTTAGGCATTTCGGGGTTAAGTTTTGGTAAATGATTTTCACTGTAGATTAAGATGAATATTTATGATTTTTTAGTACTAAGTTTATTACGCATTTTTTGGGAGTGAATAGTAACTTCAATAAGCGTACTAAGTGCAGTGTTTTTAAAATCACATTGTGAAATATCTAAATTAGGTTAGAGAAGTTTTATTTGGACACTTGTTAAGATATTAGCCATACATAGTGAATAGTATTAGACACTTGGCACAAAGAGGAACCATTAGATGGATTTATGAAGAAAATCAAGGTGTGAGATCATGCCACCTAAATAAAACTTTTTTCATCTGATCAACCAAATTGAGCCAGATCAAAGAGGGTTTCAACCCTAGTGAAACCCTAAATGGTTGGAATCCAATTGAAACTCCAAAATCTTGGTTGAAACCGAAACCCTAAACGGTTTTTCCAAACCCTAAAATTGGCCTTCAAACCCTTTTTGATCTAATTTCTAGCATTGTGTTTAATCACTTGATTAAATCACTTCCACATGCTATTAATTTCTCAAATTCTTGTTATGACATCATTATCCAACCTTTTAAACCTTGAAAATTTGGTTGGACCAAGAAAAATTAGATTTGGGCTTGATAGCATCTCAAACCCTAATCAAACCCTCTTTAAATCCCAAATTGAAGCCCACTTGATTAAGGCCCACGAATTTGGCCACCTTGGCAAGGCTTGTTGAAGAAGTTTCCTTCCCCATGTGGCAGACCATTCAATTCCCTTGGCTGCACCCAATAGTGCCTTGATGAGATGGAGAAACCCACCCCATCAACCCCCAAACCTCATAGCTTCTGTAGCTGTCCTTTGCCCTTAACTATTCTCCACTTTATGTCACATAGCCACCTCAAATCAAGGTCATTCAGGTCCATATCTTCCCCCTACAGAATCCTTGAGTTGTGCAAGACACACTTTCTTCCCTTTCTTCCCTTTCATCACTTCTTCACCTCGTTCTCAAAGAGAAATCCAAAAGAGCTCTCTCAGGCAGATTTTTGGGCTTTTTGCATGGAGCTTTTCGACACTTTTTAAGTATTTTCACACGATGACTCCTCCATAAAAGTTGTTCTTATTTGAGTCTAGTTTCCATATATATATATATATATATTATTTGTATCATTCCATGGTCATTTGGTTGGTTGAAAGTATTTTTAAGCATAGAAATGTCATTCTAGGCCTGAAACTGGAGAGTATGTTATGTTTTGGAGTTTCTGACCAAGTTAATGGACATATCTTAGTCCAAAACGTTTATGGAGTGTTTTTAGCATATGTTTATGATTTTAAATTGAGGTTTTGTCGCATGAGTAAAGCTTTTGATGATAGATTTTCTTAGATCTAGAAACTTGAAAACTGGAAGTGGAAAAACAGTTTTTATTTGGAGAAAGTTTGAATATTTTGTGGTTTGATCTTACTCTAATGGCTTTGATATTTTTATATGATAATCCTAAGTCTCTTATTTTCATTTTATGATGTTATTTTGAAGATATTTAGTATTAGTTTCAAAGATATGATTTTTCTATACAAGAGAATTTCGGTTAGGCCTAAGATTTGATGTTTTTGGGTTAGATCCATGTTTTTATTGATTTTTAGCCATGTTATTTTAAGTTTTATGGTTGGATATTCTTTAAGAGACATTTTAAAACCATGTGATGCTTTATTTCAAAGATCTTACCTTCTTAAGCCATTGATCAAGAGATTTATCAAAGCTAGTTGAGGAAAAAGTTTTTGTTTTTGGACTAAGTATAAAACCAAAAACCCCAAGTGTTATTTTGTGACTTTGATGACTTTATTTTGATTATTTAAAGCATGTTTGATCTTAGGATGATGTTATGAATATGTTAGAAGTAATATTTGATTTTTTTTGGAATTCTTGGAGATGTTTTGATTTAGGGTCAAAGCTTGTAACTCAAGTATTTGGATCTTTTTACAAAAGGTTTGGTATTGATTATTAGCTTTTTCTAAATGGATTTTTAAGTATGATTTTAAACTTAAGATAGGAAGATCTTTGTTGCAAAATTTTGAAGTTGGAAGGAATTGCAACAAAAATCAAGAGAAATGGCCTATGGCTGTTTCGGCCATAGTGTGTTTTTTTTAGTTGTGATTTATTTTAAAATTTTCTGAGTTGATATTTGAGTTTAGGAAAAAAAATTTACAAGAGGGGTGTAAATTTTGAAAATTTTTGGAGTTAGGATGTGAAATCCTTAAGTTATGGATAAAATGGTCATTTTTCCACATGTAGAGGGTAAAATGGTAATTTTACTCTAAGTTATCTTTTTTACACATTTATAATTGTTAGTAATTAAATTTCTAACTTTTAGAATACCCTCTTACAGTTCCTCGTGTTTCGCACTTTATTGTTGTAAAACGCGACGATCGAGGTAAGTTGGCTTCTAACTTATTATCAGTTTATTGTGTATATATGATGGGTAAGGGAACTACAATTTATGTATGTATGTTATCATATATACCATGCCATGCCATGTCCTTACATGTTTATCTGTTACGCATGATTTATTCTGTCATGAATGCTTATCTGTTACACAATCTATTATGTCACGTATTGCTATATGTTACAAGTATATCATATTATGTTATGCCATCTATTACATGTATGCCATGTCATGTAATATTTACCGTTATATGTTATGCCATGTTATGGAATGTTGTCTGTTACATATTATGTCATACTACAAAATATTTCTATCTCAAGTAAGTCATGTCTCTCAAGTTACATTCAAGTCATGTTATGTAACGTCAGGACTTATGTTCTTTCATATTCCAGTCATGTTTAATCTCGAATATAGTTGTGCATTTTGAAAATAGTTAAGTTTCAGTTATCAGTTAATTTGTACTATGGTCAAGAATGATATTTGCTGCTTGGTATTGCGGTTAAGGCTATGCACTGCAGAGTACTAAGGTGAAGGAGTATAATCTACCATACTACAGATGGTTAAATCAGTTAAGTTATGTTATGGTTAAGGATAATACGCGCTGCCTGGTACTGCAGTCAAGGCTATGCACTGCCGAGTACTACGGTGAAGGAGTATAATCTACTGTTATGTTAAGTATGTTATGGTCAAGGATAATACGCGTTCTCTCGTACTATGGTCAAGGCTATGTGTTGCCAAGTACTATGGTGAAGAAGTATAATCTGCCGTACTACAAAAGGATGATACGCGTTGCCTGGTACTGCGGTCAAGGCTATGCACTGCCGAGTACTACGGTGAATGAGTATAATCTGCCATTATGTTATGTTATGTTATGTTCATGTTTATGTTAAGTTTTAAGTTTATGTTCATATCATGTTATGTTCACGTTTATGCTAAGTTCAAACTCATGTTCATGTTATATTATGTTCATGTTCACGTTATGTTTCAAGTTCACATTCATGTCATGTTATGTTCAAGTTCACGTTCATGTTCATGTTATGTTATATTCACGTTCATATTATGTCTCAAGCTCACGTTTATGGCATGTTATGCTCAAGTTTATGTTTATGTTATGTATGTTCACGTTCATGCTATGTTTCAAGTCCATGTTATGTTTCAAGTTCAAGTTCTCGTTATGTTGCTAGTCCATGTTGTGTTTTAAGTTTAAGTTCATGTCATGTCAAGTCAAGTTTGGTTCACATTTCTATTTAGGGCATGTTAGTTATGCCATGCTATATGTCAATTTATGTAATGCTTACTTACGATTTTAATTATGCATTCATGTTTTTATTGCCATGCATGCATCATTAACCTGTGTGAAAGTTTCCTATTAACTTGTTGAGATTTGTAATCAAATCTTACTGTGGTAGTCCCAACTACCATTCCCCCCAAATGGTAGGCGTTGTGTCAGGATCAGAGCAGGGAGCAGACACTAGTAGACTGGAGGAGGTTGACTAGACGCTGCAGACACAACGCGGAATTTACTGCTTCCATAGTTAGTTTTGGATAGATTTTGGCCTCGTTAGTCGAGTTACACAAGTTACTCGATGAACTTTCTCAATAGTGTATTTTGGAAATATAAATATGGAGTCTGGCTTCCCATGTTTTAGAGATTTCAGTCTTCTAAGACTCATATTGAAATCGTAGATGTTTATTCTATTAAGTACACTTGGATTACGATTTAACTATTTGGGATATTATAAGTTTGGTGTATAGTATTGCTAAAAAAAAAAAATTATCCACTGTGAATATTGCATAATGTTAGATGCATATTAGGAATATTGCATCTTATATCTCATGAACGGGGATAGGTAACCTCGTGTTGCATGTCCCGACGTTTCTGATGTCCGTTCGATCCCAAACAAAAATCTGGGGGCATCACAACATTGGCTTTTGTAAGTGAAGCGGTTGCGCCAATGGAAATAGGTGTGCCTACACACTGAACTTGCCATTTTAATCCAGTAGAAAATGATGAAGAATTAGAGGAGCACCTTGAGCTTCTGGAAGAAAAGAGAGAAAAAGCTGAGATCCAGAAAGTCCTCCACAAAAGGCGGACAGGACACTACTTCAATAAACGGGGCAAGACCAGATCATTCAAAGTAAGCGACCTGTCCTCAAAGAAACAAGAGTGACAACTCAGGACAAAGGAAAGTTGGGGCTACATTGGGTAGGGTCAAACATAGTGATAGCCAACCACAGAGTGGGGTCATATTGCCCGAAAGATAGCCAAGGAAAGGAGTTGCAGCACCCTTGGAATGTTGAGCACTTGAAGAAATTCTACCCTTAGTTGCTATTCACTTTTCTTTTCTTGCATGTATTCAATAAAGACAGGTGGTTGTCCAGTTTGCGTGCCTGTAACCCCCATACTTAGCCATCAAAATCAAGTCAGAGACTTACAGTGTAGCCAAAATGGTATGGAGGTTAACAGATCCCATGACCTCCATACTTAGCCACCAAAGTCGAGTCAGAAACTCACGGTATAGCCAAAAAGGCGTGGAGGTCAAAAGACCCCACGACTCCCATACCTAGCTTCCAAAGTTGAGTCAGAGACTCGTGGTGTAGCCAAAAGGGTGTGGAGGTCAAAGGACCCCCTGACCCCCATACTTAGACACCAAAGTTGAGTTAGAGACTCGTTGTGTAGCCAAAAGGGTGAGTTAGAGAATCGTGGTGCAGCCAAAAGAGCATGGAGGTCAAAAGATCCCACAACCCCCATACTTAGCCATCATAGTTGAGTTAGAGACTTGCGGTGTAACCAAAAGAGCGTGGAGGTCAAAAGACCCCACAACCCCCATATTTAGACACAAAAGTCAAGTTAGAGACTCGTGGTGCAGCCAAAAGTGCGTGGAGGTTAAAAGACCGCACGACCTCCATATTTAGCAATCAAAGTCGAGTAAGAGACTCGCAATGGAGCCAAAAGATCACACGATCCTCATGTTCTTTTTGGAAGAGGCCCTTTTTACATCTTTCAATTTACTCCCCTTTACATGGGAGTGGTTGGGTATACAAGAAACCTATCTATATTGGTAGGCAACAACAGTTTATCTGTCCACAAGGCACCTTCTTTGCCTTCACTATCATGTTCCTAAGCCCAGTTAGGAATTGTATCAACGCATTCTTGTTCATGACCAATAAGTTCAATAAGAATTTTATTGCCATCAGGGACTTTTCCCCAGTTGGCCAAAATGGAAAAATCAAGAACATCTTTTTCACAGGTTGGGAATTCCCAACCATTTCCAACAAGAAAGAAAAATTTCCTAGTTCAAGCTTTGCCATTAGAGTAGTGGGGCTCAAAAATGGCCAATCATTGCAAATGAACACAAAAGCTGTAGATATTACTTGGCAATTGTCTTACAAAGTAAAAAGAAAAGAATTCGCAAGCCATCAAGTAAAGGTATTTCTCCCCTAAGAGTTCCAGAACCATACTGTAATGCCTGTCCTTGTGCTGGGACTTTTAAAAAATAATTTTAAGAAAGAGACAAGAATTACCGTTCATTTTAAAACTTTTTCCTTTCCTTTCCATGATATGAAAGACTCCATGTTAATAAAAGAAAACATGCTTATCAATTTAAAGAGGGTTATAGCGGAAAACATCAAACTTTATAATTAAAACTCTTTGATACAAAACGTTATGCGTAGGTTTTCGTGCTCTTCCCCTTGGGCCATGTCTATCATGACACATCCTGCTCATCTTGTCTCTGAGAAGGCACACATAAAAAATTAAAATGAGTGAAAGACTCATAAGCATTACTTCATACAATCAACATATACTAACATAGGTTTTTCAGTCATGCCGTCATCACTGCATACATACTATACATAAGACATTCGTTCATTTAAAACATTTCAAGGTGGGGTTTTTCTTGAAAATGATTTTCTTTTGTAAAACGTTTCTTTTCTTCATAAAACATTTTCCAATGCCTCGTACTTTCATTTCTTAAAGGATCTGAGTATACATACATTCTTCCTTATCATAAATACATTCTCTTATCACTTTCCATTGGCCTACACACTGTTATGCCCCATGTGCTAGGGTTAGCGGTCTTCATTTGGACCCAGACTCCACCTGTGGCCATGGTTTAGGAATCTCTTTTTAGTTAGGGGCAGCACTGGGTGCACTACCAGTACTACTTTCTCGGTATTGCAATTGCCAAGTCCTTTGGTACCCATTCATTCATTCATGGACATTATGCATTTTCATACATTAAAATAGTCATTTCATTTCCTTTAGTTCATTCAATCCTTTCAGTCCTTTTACTTTCATTCATTCATCAGTCCATTCATTTCATAAACATCATTTAAAAGCATAAACTTAAACCTCAACATTTAAAAACAACCTTTGAAATCATAAACATAAGCATTGTTTAAAACATCAGTCCATGGCATCATTAAAGCATCATTAAACATCATCTTTCATGGAATCATTTAAAACATCAGTTCATAGGGGCATTTTAAAACACTTTCTTTGTGTCATTTAAAGCATAGGACATAAGCCTTGACATTTCTTTTCATGAAAATAAAGACAATAAATACTACTTATAGTCATCCATCACATGCATACATTTAAATACTTGGGATGCATAAAAAGGGGCTGCCAAGAAGGGTCGTTACATACATATACCTTTAAACATTATACTTAGCATTCTTTCATAAAATGTCATTTGTGTCATTTTGAAAATGAAAAGCATTTCATTTTCATATCTTTAGAAAACTCTAGAAGGGTATGAACATAATAATTACCTAGACCCCATGTCATACTCATTTCATGCAGTCAATTCATTTGCGTGTCAGGTGGAAACCTACATGCATACACATAACCTTAGCATCATTCTTTATCTAGTACATAAGCAACTAGACTAGAAATAGAACTACACCTCACATGGAAACATTCTCCTTCTATCTCATGATCTTACATTTCCTTTACTATGCTAAAACTTTTGGGATCCACTTACAGTCACTACCTCTTTCAAATTCAATGTCTTACCTTGAGTGTTCATCCACTAAAGTGAACCTTCATAATTCACCTTGGAGTTAAGACACTAAAACCTTTGTCTTACTTTTCCTATTAACCACATTCCGATGCATAACTCAAACCGACTAAGTCACGCATCCTAATCTTAGATAATACACACATTACTTCCTTTCCGGCATCCTAGCCTATACTTCACCCTCATTCCCGTCCATACATACCACATGGCTTTAAGCCAACTTTGAAGCTTAAACGTCATGTAACCATGCTTAGGATCGATTACCCATTATATATGGTAAATCTGTCTAGCACATGTGTCTAACAAGATTACACACGTAGTTTACCCCCTTTTATCACCTAAGATCAACTTATAATTTGTTGAACGTCCGCTTGTGCAAACAAGCTTTATACTTCGATATGAATTTCTACTCAAACCTAGACGCAGGACTTTCCTACTTCCCGGCCCTTCACTAGTTCATTCCAACACTTAACACAACAAGACTCCATTCACATTACACCTCTTTCTCGTCATGTAGCTCGATGCTACTCCCAAGCTATACCGTGACACCCATCACTATGAAAGAGTTACATAACAACTACTTCAGGACACTGTTATACAGTTTCCGACACTACACCACACATTGTACACTCCTCAGCTATGCCATCCACACCTTTGTGACACGCCATCCAGTGCATCACGACATCACATGGAGTACACTCCACGTGAACTCCTTTTCATCCACACTATGCCACACATTACTACGATGCACACAACATGGTGCATCGCTACAGAACATGGAGTACACATGATGTGTACTCCCTTCACATTACGCTACAACGCACACTACTACGACACACACTATATAGTGCGTCACTGCACGACATGGATTACATGCCATGTATACTTCCTTCACAATATTACGCCACATCACTACTATAGCATATACTTCACACCCACACTTTACAACACAATCCACAACACTACACAACACACTACACAATTACGCCCAACACTTCACTACATACCGAACTCCACAATTATCCAAAGCATAGTCCACAACCAACCAACATCTAATATAAATAATGAGAAAGAGAGGGTTATCCATCATCGGTATTTACCCATGCATTGCTAGATACCCATCATAGTCAATGACGTCGGTAGAGTCATACGCGGTGGCTAAACCTCATACAATGGCTATCCACCTTGTAAGGTGGTTGTCCACCACATAAAGTGTCAATTTGGGCTTAAGGATGGGTTAAGGGTGGTCTTGGGAGTCTCATGGTGGTCTTGGAATGGTAGTGAGGTGCAAAACACAGTGGCATCTAGCCATGTACAGTGCATCCAAGAGAGTGAGGGTGCGTGTAAGGCAAGGGAATGGCTGGAGACTATGGCTAGGCATGGAGGAGCTTGGGGGTGCTTAGGGGGGAGTTCGATCTAGTCCAGTTCAGTCCGGGGAGATATTGTAGACCAGACCGGACCTATTCCTTGGACTGGACCGAACTCCATAGGGACCGGGACGGTCTGGTCTGGTCGGTCCGTTCAGTCCAATGGCATTTTGTTTAATACTTATATAATTATATTATGATATATTTAATATATATACATATGGTATACTATTATATATATATATATATATATATATCTATTAGTAATACGCTAATACTATTAGTGTATTAGTATATAGTAAATTAGTAATAGTTACTAACTTATTTTCTATAACTAATAATACACTAGTACTAATACTATTATATAGTTATACTAATCATAAATTTATAATAACTAAATCATTTTAAGTCTATAACTATATATATTTAGTATCAATGTATTATTATACTCTTTAATGTATAAATATTAACTATAATATATAGTACCAATATATATCAATATATTAACATATTATAAGAGTTATGGTATAAATTATAATATATTATATATGTATAAATTTATAATAGTATTAGTATAGTTAACTTAATATGTAATATGTTAGTATTAAATCACTATAGCTACATAGAGTATTAGTAATATAGTATTTAATATAACTACATAGAGTATTAATAATAAGAGTATTTTTCTATTATTTAATATAGTATGACATAGAGTATTAATAAATGTGTGGGGTTTGAAGAGATATAGTAATACTGTTATTACATATAGTTATAAGTTATATGTATTAGTAATATATATCTATTATTATATATTACTAATACATATAACTAAGTTACTAAGTTACTAATATATATATTATATATATTAGTAATACACTAATACTAATACTATTAGTCTATTAGTATATAGTAAATTAGTAATAGTTATTAACTTATTTATTATAATTAATAATACACTAGTAATAATATTATAACTAATAACTAGATGTAATAACTAATAACTAATAATATGTAATAACACTAGTACTAATAGATAATAACTAATAACTAGTATTACTAATTTACTATATCTTTTCATTGTCTTCAAACCGAACACATTTACTAATACTCTATGTAATACTATATTCATTTATTCAATAATAGTAATACTCTTATAGTCTTATAATCTTATTACTAATACTAGCATATTAGATATTAAATTAACTAATACTAATACTTTTATAATCTTATTACTAATACTAGCATATTAGATATTAAGTTAACTAATACTAATACTAATACTATTAGATATAGTTATAGACTTATAATGATTTAGTTATTATAAATTTATGATTAGTATACTGTATAACTATATAATAGTATATTAGTATTAATTTAGACTATTAGTAATTTAGTCTTGGTATAAATATTAGTATTATATAAAATTATAACTATTAACTTATTAGGTTAGATAAAAATTACAATTAATTATATACAATTATAAATACTATATAAATAATAAAATATATTATATATATTATTATTCAGTCCGGTTTGGTAAAAAACCCCTAGACCGGGACCGGACCGAAACTAATCGGTCCACTAAAATTTGGATCGAGACCAATTGGACCTACTCTCGGTTCGGTCCGGTTGATACTCTCCCCTAGGGGTGCTAGTGGAGCTGTGGTGGCAATAGGGAGGCGACATGTGGCTAGAGGGTGGCAGATCTAGGCCAAAAGATGGAGAGGAGTTGTGGGAGACTAAGAAGGCATGCAGCGAGGTGGGGATGGTTAGAGAAGGTCACCGGTGAGGAAGCAGCTACTGGTGGTGGTGCGATGGCTTGGGTGGCAATGCACAACGATGTGGGTCTTGATACCTGTGGGTTTCGTGTGTGCTTACGTGGGGTGAAGGGGAAGAGGGAGGCTGCATGAGGGAGGGGGAGGAGTTGGGGTTCGTCGGCTATGCCATGGTGGTGAGGGTGGCCTCATGGTGGCTCGCAGCTGTAGGCTTGGTGTTGAGGGAGAGAGCCCGTGCAAGAAGAGAGGGAGAGGGGAGAGAGAGAGAGAGAGAGAGAGAGAGAGAGAGAGAGAGAGAGAGAGAGAGAGAGAGAGCTGTGTGAGGGTTGAGTTTCATAGTGGAGGCTTGCCAGTGTAAGAGGAAGTCGCCGGTGGTGGTGGTGGTGAGGTTGGGTGGTTGGCGGTGGAGTTGGGCTGGAGGAGGAGAGATTTGGTGGAGGGGAAGGGAGCTCTTTGTTGGGCTTAAGGGGAGAGGGAGGAGAGAGAGAGAGAAAAGGGAAAGTAAGGGGTTTAGGTATTTAATCTAGACCTTTCATCTTGGGGTTTCTAAAACGATTTAATGGTGGATTTTAAATACTGATTTGAAAATGCGTAAACATTGAATTAACTGAAAACACTGAGAAGAATTAACATAGAATATTATTTGACTAAACTTTAGCTTATAAAATATAATCTTTCATCATTAATTAAATGATAAAGTTTTGCTAATTACTTTTAAGAGAATAAAACCATTTAACTAATTTGGAATTTTTAACATAATTTAAATCTCATAATATTCTTAAATGATTAAAATTATTTAATTAAAATGATTTTATGCGATTATAACATTTTTTGAGATTTGCAAAAATATTATAATTTTCTTGCTTAAAATCAAGTTTAGTCCAATAACACTGAAAATATCCCGTATAAATATTTTTAGGACATTTAAAATATTCGAGGGCTTTAAAATACTAGACTTGCTTTAGTAATTGCTTGATATCTTTAAAAGCATACCATCAAGGTTTGGCACATAGAACGAGACTTGTGATCATGAGAGAGAGAATGGAGTGGGTTATTACACATATGGAACACCACGCTGGAGCTTAAAAGTACATGCCAAGCTTGTGAGTAAAGTTTGGTGGGGGCTATTTGGAGAAGATCCAAAACATCATGAATGGGGTGATAGAATGGGAGGCACAATTTGTGTAAAAGTGCACAAGTGATGAGTGCTACTCTCCTAGAGAAACCTTCCTCATCTACAGCACTAACCCCTTCGAGAGGAATGACGAATTCCACAGAATCAGGAACATGGCAAGAAGTCCTTAAGTTTATCAACTCTCAAGTGGTGATGGACCAGGTAAATCCCTCAAAAGAAGGGGGCGTTTGGACCTCAGAGGATTCAACCTCAGAAAGGGTGGAAACCCTAGAAGGGATTGTAAATTTTCAAAAAGGGAATGCAGGGAATAGAAAAACTTGAAAAGTGGTAAGGAGCCAAGGAAATGGAAAAGCAGATGAAAGAAGGTAATGATGAGGGATTCTTAGAGATTCTTGGGAAACTGAATGGTCACTTGTGTGTTGTTGGTTATCATTCTTGAAAACAAAGAGTGAAAGGAACAATTACATCCGGGGCATGCAAGGAGTTCATTGCTTGCACAAGCCTATACCTTAATTAACATAAAATCTCAGCAGGGTAGGTCCAGGGGCCGCTACATGTCCAAAGCAAGCAGGGTAGAAAGGAAAACATGACATATGTAATTTCCCATATGTTGCCACGAAAAAAATTAGCGAGGTAACTAGAAGGGATATTTGGTAACCATGGGCCCATTGTAGTGAAAGCCTAGTGGGCGAGTGCAAATCTAAGAATGAGTTTTATTGATATACATTCAAGATAATGGATAATGCCTTCGACTTATTCGGAAGTAGATCACTCTAATTAATACTGGGAGCCTTCAAGATATACTCTGGAGGTTTATCATCTTTACCACGTCATATCTCCATAAGTAACACTCAAACGTAACACATTTACATTGATTCATTGGCACATTTACTCATGACTACTTATCTAATTTAGGCATCAGCATTCCACTGGGTACCCCGTGCCACCCTTTTACTTCATTGCAGATATTTGTGTAGTTGGTGGTATGAAACATGTCCTCAACACTCCGCAAATCACCAATACCTACATATGAGAGAAATCATAAATCAAATTTCAAAATTTGTACAATAATTCAAAATACATAAATAAATTAAAAAAAATACAAATCTCAACTTCTCCTTCAAACATAGCTAACAAACAAACTTCTAATCACTCTTTCTATAGAACGTACTCTCTCTCTCTCTCTCTCTCTCTCTCTCTCTCTCTCTCTTTAACACACACACTCTCTCTAGGATGCTGCTACTCTCCCTTTCTATAGGAAGCTCTCCACTGTTTGGTTTAAGAGAAATGCACTGTGAATATAAGACTAGAAGTATAAGGTTTTAAATTCTGAAACGTTGCATTCAAATGGTGTTTTACCCGTTCGAGCACGAAATTTCTGCAATGGCGCCTAATTTTTGCATGCTTTAATTCATCTTTTATCCATTCGAATGCTTTACAAATGCATTCAAATGCCAATACCATAAAATTTCCCAACATATTCCCTTAAATGTAGGCAAATAAGGAGGGAAAGTTTTCCCTCATATAGGATCTCACCTCAATAAGAGTGGAGATTTGATTTGAATAATTAAATATGTCATTCGAACATTTTGGTAATTCCGTTCGTATACTTTTCAAAATTGTTCGATCCCGAATAGGTATTGTTCAAACGATAGTATACCCATTCAAACAAGAAAGTCCTAATATTATTATATATATATGTTCAATATAATATACTAATATTATAATAGAGTCAAAATAATATACTAATATTATTATATATATAATATAGACAATATAATACACTAAGTGCATTTTGGATTTTATCTTTCTATACCATATGCTATTTTAATATAATATACTATAGTATAATATATAGTAGTATAGTATATAGCATAGTTTATTAATATACTAGTATTAGTATAGTATTATTAGTATAAAGTAGTAATATACTATACTAGTTATATATTATGGTTTATATACTATATAGTAGTATGTTATATATACTATAGTAGTTATATATATAGTAGTTATAATATATTATACTGTATTCTATTATACTATATTCTATATTATAACTGGAAGCTTCTACTATTCAAACGAAACAATTTATGGTCAAACTATTAGAACATTGGTTTGAACAAAAAATTCTGGTTCGAATAGATGAATTCATTCTAATAAACCATTCAAACATAAATTACTAGTTCGAATGTGATAGTTCAAGGCATAAGACCTAGTTTGAATATTGAACGGTTTATTTTTTCTGAAACCCTTTAAATAATCACTGTTGTGAGCCATCGTTCGCCACCAATATCCGTCGTTCTACGAACATTTTCTGCCGTCTAAGGGGTACCACCATTCTTGTCTATTTGAGCTTGATATTAGGACAAAATTAGGATGAAAATGGGTTCAGATTTCAAATCAAATCCAATCCCTTCTGTGGCATTTTAAGTCCGCCACACATGGCATTCGGTCATAGAAATGATGGAGCTTTACTCCATGTAAGTCTGTATGATTAAAACCAATGATTCTTGATGAATTGGTAGTTTTTTAGTTCGTTTTCAAGTCGACTCAGCCATGAATATTCATGGGTTAGCCCATTCAAATAGCCTGAAAACTGTTCGAATAGTTTTTGCCAAATAGACATTTTCTAGCTTGAACATGGCACTACATGATCGAATGGAAAAAACTGAGTTAATCTTACTTTGAATATATTTACTATGTTCGAACGGATAAGCTAAACATTAGTAAATTATTAGAATGATGGTCATATGGTGATGCCATTATGATAATATTTTTATTTATTCAAATGTGTATAAACCATTCGAGCAAGTGTCACTTTTGTTTGAACAACTTTACTTATTGTTTAATTTTATCCATTCGAATGGAGTAAATTTAATCGAATGAGTTTATAACTAATTTTTCCATTGAACTGGAAAATTTCTATTTGGCAAAAATTATTCGAACAGTTTTCAAACCATTTGAATGAGCTATTTGAATAGGCAAACAATCCGTTTGAACACTACTTAGTGTAATATTTTATAACTTTCTATTCATTGTCTTTTTTTTTTTTTTTTAAACAGTGAATTAATGGTATATGTTGGAAGAGAATTATGTGAGAGGGAGGGCCAAACTAGCAGTGAAGCCAGTGAGCCGAGGAGGCTAGTATTGTTTGAGCAGGAGAACATTATAAAAGACTTCCGTGATTTTTTCTTGGACGGGAGGAGTCTATTATCTATTATTAGCGATAAAGGACGGAGCTCGATTTGTCAGCAGAGAGAGTTTTTGAGATTTTCTGTGGGAAATTTTTTTGGACTTTGTCATTAGATTTACGGTCATTATTTGACTTTTGGCTTTCTAAGAGAAATTTCAGATTCTTTAAAATAGATTTAGAACTTCCTTATTATTTATTTTTTAATTTTATTAAATCTTCTTCCACTATGGTGCTTAGACATACAGTCGCCTAATGGAAAAGCTGGCTCTTATTATAACTTTCTTGAAGTACTTTTATACAAATTATATCATTTAATAATGAATCAATGATCATAATTTTATAATATAATCGAAAGCAATCAGCCATTTAATAAGCAAATCGAGCTGAACTCAAATTTAACCAAGTTTTGATCCAGGCATAGGCATATATATTAAGGATATGTAATTTGAAAAACACTCACCACTTGCAACTTCTTAAAACATATTCCAAACGCCATATATAGGTTTATTCAAAGATCAGATAGTACATATCACCCATATATATATATATGCATAATCATACGGATGCCTGCAGGCTTCAGCAAGCCCACTGCATGCCCACACGAAATTATAACTTACCTGCATACATACATACATATATATATATATAATCTAGGAGAGAACATTGCACACCCAGACACTCAACCTCTTGCATATATATGTAGAAGCACACGTACAGTACTGATCATGTAGTGCAATACAGCCATATTTTTGTTTTATCATCACTGGGAAAGGTGAGAGCCGATGTCTTTGCTGAGATCAAGTACAAATTGCAAAAAAGTGTTGGGTTCTGGAACATCCGCGCTCAGCTTTTCATATTCAAAGGTCCAATGAACCACGCTGCCCTCACTCTTTGGTGTGGCTTGAAGAACGGCTTTGAAGCTCTTGTACTCCTCCATCAGATCTCCCGCTACCACTTTGAATGTCACCGAGTGGTTTTTCTCATCTATTGCTTCCACTATCTCCTTTGCAACTTTAGCTTTCCCATCTATGATTCACGTTGAAAAAATTAATTTGAGATATCAACATCAGTACCCTGAAGCCCTCTCACTCTCTCTCTCTCTCTATATATATATCGAATCCTGAATCCTGAATCCTTAACAAATATGCACCCCTCACGAATGGCAATTTATTTACCCAAGTTTTAAAACAAGAAGAAAAAATTTGTGTAAAATCAACGATATATTTATGTGAAAATGCAAAACTTTTGCTAAAATCAACGTTATATTTGACAAATATGCCATTTAATATTGAAAAAAGAGAATCTGCATTTCAAAATCAAATAATGTAAGAAAAATTCAGCGAAAACTTGGGTACTTTTTAGTGGTAAGATGAGCATATATAATTTGCTTACCATGTACATAATCCCAGCAGATGACAGAGCCCTCAGTGCCCCAATCACCTTCATGCAAAGCACAACCCTGTACTTTCTCAGGGGAGACATTGGAAATGTGATGTGGTCGGCCGCTGAAGATCTCACGAAACTTCTCAGCTGGTGCCTTAATTTCTACCTCTCCCTCCACCTTACCAGACAGAGACATTTTTCTTTCAGATGTTGTTTCAAAATACTCAGAAAACAGACTAGGATATTGTAAATTGCCTTTGTTGTAGAAAACAGCTATGCCAACCCTTACGCTTAAATAGAAGACGATATGTATCACGTATAATAGAAAAACAAGATCCTAGATATACATGTGGTCATCATCCCCTGATTGTGCTCTAATTACAGAATATTAGAAGTATGGTCCACTCCTTGCCGGCCGCCATGCAAATTATGGATGGAGTTGTTGTATTTTTGTTTGACTTTAGAGACAATTGAGACTGTTTCAAGTGGGGTTTAGTTGATTAATTTGCCATATCTCATTATTTGGACCTTTCTTACTGCAACACATGCAAAATGATTTGTGTGACTGATTAATGATTATTATTATTTTTATATTTGAAAGATTTAAAAACCAATTAAAATGTTAAAAAAATAGCCTTATAATATTATGTATCACGATAAATTAATCAGCCCATAAGTCTTGTATATAATTCGCTTAATTAATTAATATTGCATGCAATGGTACCTTAGAAAATAAAAAGAAATCAGGGCTATATATATATATGCCCACAAGTTCCTCCTCTTTTTCCTCTCGATCTCTTTCCTCCCCACCGCGATGCCTCTCTCTTCTTTCTCCCTGATCTCTTTCTCTCTCTCTCTTTTCATTTTTTTTTTCTTTTCCTTTTCCACATTTTTTCGATCTGCAAAACATGCATGCCATTCAAGAAGATCACATTTTGATCAAACTGTTAATCTGCATTTGATCAACCTTTGATGTTCTTCCGATCCGATCCGGTTTATAATATTTATGACCGAACTCTTGTATTTTTGTTTTTGGTTAGTTTCGTCTGTATTTTATTCAATGGTTTTTGTGATATATATGTAATGCACTTTACATATTGCTTTAGAAAAAGTATATATGTTTAGTTGATTTTACAAAGCTCACCATTTGCATTAATTTTCTTGCAGGAGCTGATCATACAAAATCATGTTCCCCATGACCATCAAGACATGAGTACCCCTTGAAAATGTCATTGACATAAGTGGCTTTCTCTTATTTGGCGTCTTCCATCGGCCACGAGTCCACTTAATAGTGCAATATTAATATAAATGGCAGAATCGTAGTTTACTCTTTTCGAAAAAATATATATATATTTTTAAAGTCTCTTTATTTTTTTTTAATCAAGAATTGAATATTCATCAATAAATTTTACTACAATACCAAAATCTCACTCATTACAATAGTTATCCTTAAGAACAATATTCATAATCTGTAAAGGTTTTTCTTCTAACCTGCATATTCTTTACTCAGTTTGCAGTAATGCCATTTTTACATGTAAATGAGCTGCTGCATTTGCTTCTCTGAAATTGAAAGTCACTTTCCATCCAGGTCTTCCATCTAACATACATCTAACATCATATACCAGAGCGCCATTCTCTCTGCTAATTTCTTTATTATTGTTTGTGGCCTTTTCAATCACCTAGCTGTGGATCCCCTTCAAAAATTACCCTAGCAAATCCCAAATCCTCCATTGCCTTCATTAATTCCATAGCTTCAGCTATAACAGGCTTCATATAATGAATAACATTTGTGCATGCATACACTGGCCATAATGTCACCTGCCTCATATCTGACCTGTCTTCATGTAAATCTCTTTATTGATACACCAAACTCACCACTCGTGTGAAAGCCAGCTTAAATAAAAATAAATAAAAATATTGGTACTTTGTCATTTTTATTAATATGATGAATTTCATGTACAATGAGTCACCTATTACACACTAAGCATATAAATAACATAATTAAAAAATTAAGAACGGTGCTACTATGCCGCTCAGTGTGTACCACTGGGCATGGCTTCTAATGCATTTGCACTTTTTTAATTTTTTTTCTTTTTCTTTCAAGCTTTTTTAAACATCATTAAATATTTAAAAAAAAAATACACCAATTCACTAATATTCGCTTTCTTAACTATTAGCACCCATATTATCGTGGGGACAAACTCAGGCAGCATAGTATCATTTTCCTTAAAAACATTTAGCACCCATATTATAATCTCATATATCATGCAATTGTGGATTATGTTCAAATTATTAGGATAAAGCAATGATGTAATGATCATTGAATGCAGATGAACTATCGATCAATGGTCAAGAAATTAAAGAAAACTATATGAGTGGTACTGGGACAAAAGAAACAAATTAAGAACCGGACACATGATGTGCCACATGCAGGTCCTTCTCTTTCTTCTCTAGTTGAGAGAAAGAAAGTGTAAGGTTGAGTTTCTTTTTATCTTGATATAAAGAAATTGTCTCTCAGTGCAAACTGAGAGTCTAGTTTTTCTTTTTTTTCTTCTTTAATCTCAAAGCAAATCTAAGTGGTGTTACAGTCATCAAACTTGGTGAAAGAAAAGTAGCAACCACAACCTCCCTAAGAAGCCAAAGGGATCAATCTGCAATAACAATAAGTACAACGCTGTCGACCAGCCTGCAGAGGTAATCATGGCAGAGGAGGACCTCTCAAAGCTATGGAAAGGCCTAAACCTTACTGAAAAATGAGGAAGGCCTAGTTAAACTCTTAGATCAAGATGTTCTTGCAGCAGCGAAAAGAGGAACTATTTGCCTCTTGGCAATGGTTATCAATGAAAGGAACTTCAATAAAGAAGTATTTCGTTCCACCATGCCTCAAGTCTGGAAAGTCGAAGATGGTATCACATTCACTGAGGTAGGCGACAATAGCTTCATCATGGAGTTTGAGAACATAGATGACAAAGACAAAGTTCTCCAGGGAAGGCCCTAGACCTTTGACAGAAGCCTCATAGCTATCCAAGATGTTGACAGCAGCCTCCTAACAAATGAAGCTAGGTTTTCTCATGAACCTTTTTGGGTACATGAATTACATAATGTCCCATTGGCTGGCATGAATGAAGACTCTGGGAAACAAATAGCATATGCAATTGGCAAAGTACTCAAAGTCAAAGTAGATGAAGAAGGGAAGAGTTGGGGTAGATGCTCAAGGGTGCAAGTGGAGGTGGACATTACCAAACCCCTAGCTCAAGGAAGGTGGCTCCAAGTAGGTGAAAGGAAAATATGGATAGCTTTCAAATACGAGAGGTTGCAAACATTTTGCTTTAGATGTGGAATCATTAAACACCCAAGGGGCGGGTGCCACAACCAAAGGTTTGGAAACTAGTTTTAGATTGAACTCTCTACCCAATATGGCCCTTGGCTAAGAACTGCCCCAACCAAGTTCTCTCCAATGACAACCAAGAGCTATGTACACAGATCAGAATCCAACAACCCATCCCCAAGGTAGCAACACCCAGCCATGGCGGGGGCTGGCCAGGATACTAGAAACGGCACTGCAGAGGGTTCTATGGCACAAAGTTAGGAGGTAGCTGTGAATCTAGCACCTATAGTGCATAGCTCCATGCAAAAGTTGTCTGCAAGACCAACAACTCAGGAAAAAAGCCAAGGCTACTACACGACAGGTAAGCTTGCCCCTACTGCAATAGTTGATAAATCTGACTTTTTGACTCATGAAGAGACCCATACTACAGCCCAACATTCCTATTCACTACCAAAAAAATCCTCAATTACAAACTATTCCAATGATGACATGGAACATGAACCTATACATATAGACTCTGTGATAGAAGAGGGCCATTTCAATTTTTCAAACAAGCCTATTAACAATAGTGACTAGGTCTCTCCCTCACAATAGCCATCTATCATATACTCAATCAAAACCAAGAAATCCAGTTGGAAAAGGAAAGCACAAAAATCCCACATTACCAATTTAGATGAAACTGCTGGATCAGCAAACAAGGCAAAGAAAAGAACCTCAAACATTATATTGGGAGATATCTCAAACCAATATGGCTATAAGAAACCAAGACAACACACTATGTGTCCTGAGTTTTACCATCTGAATTCAAAGGTGGAGGCTGCCAAGCAGCCTCACCTACAACCATGATATGTATCAGTTGGAACTGTTGAGGTTTGGGAACCCCCGAACAGTTCGAGAACATCACCTTTTGGTGAGGGAAAAGGTCTTGGACTTTTTTTTCCTCATGGAAACAAAGTGCAATAGAGATAAAGTGGAACAAATTAGGAGACAAATTGGCTTTCAGCAGAGTTATGTGGTGGAGAGCAAGGGCTTAAGTGGAGGGCTGGCCTTCCTATGAAAAGATAATATGGACGTGGTCTTAGAAACTTACACCAGAAGCCATATTTCAATTTCTATAAACTTACCAGAGCTAGGAAACAAAGTCCTCATCATTGGTTTCTATGGCAGCCCTGAATCTTTAAAACGATATGGCAGTTAGGAGCTTCTAAAAGCCTTGAACCCAAAGAATGACAAAGCTTGGATATGCATAGGGGATTTTAACGAAATTTTGAATCAAAATGAGAAGAAAGGGGCAGCAGCAAGACCATATAGGCAGATGGAAATATTCAGAGAAGCAGTTGAGGAATGTGCTTTGAGTGAGGTACAATTTCAAGGTGATTACTTTACTTGGAGTAACAGAAGGGAGGGGAGATATATACTTTACAAAAGAAAAACTAGATAGAGCTTTTGGAAACCCAACCTGGTTCAGATTATTTGAAGACTCATTTGTCACCTCACTAGCAGCTCAGAGTTCTGATCATAGCCCCATAGTGCTACAACATGGTAGAAACGAGGGGCATAGATACAAAGAAAGACCTTTCACATATGAATCCAAATGAGATGGAAGAGAAGAATACAATGAACTCATATTAAGAGCCTGGAATGCAACTCCCACTCACTTGTCGAGCATCAAAGAGGTTACATAAGGACTGGAGAGATGCAAGTGTCACTTGATGACCTAAAGCAAGAAATCCTTCCAGAACTAGAAAGGGCCATCTCTACAAAACTCAATCACATTAAGCTACTTCAGAATTCAAATGAGGGGTAGAATAATGAGAAAATAAAAATCTTGAGAAAGGAGGTGGATTGCCTACTTGAAGAGGAGGATATGAGATGGAAGCAAAGGGCAAAGCAACAGTGGCTGAAAGATGGTGACAATTGTGCAAGCCAAAGGAAAATAAACAATTCTATAAAGAAAGTTTCAGATGAGAGTGGAAGACAAGCCTCTATGCTAGAAGGAGTAAGCCAATTATTTCAAGGTTTTTTTCAGCACCTCTTTACTTCATCAAAGCCAAATAGGATTAAGGAATGCATCAAGCACACCAAAACAACCATTACTGGTGCAATGAATGATTCATTAACCAAGAAAATTGAAAGTTTTGAGGTTGAAGAGGAAGTCTTTAGTATGTATGGCTTAGGATCTCCATGATCCGATGGCTTCCCTGCCATATTGTACCATAACCATTAGGCAATAGTAGGCCCAAAAGTATATGTTGTAGTCCAAGAAGCTTTTCAAACTAGTGCATGGCCTGATGAGTTCAACCCCACTCATATTGCCTTATTCCTTAGATCAAAAACCCAACTAAAGTCACTAAATATTGACCTATCTCTCTGTGCAATGTAAGCCACAAAATCCTTGCAAAAGTCTCAGCCAATAGACTAAAAAAAATCCTTGCTACTGTTATATCACCATCTCAAAGTGCCTTTGTCCCAGGAAGGATGATTATAGATAATGCCATAGTTGAATTTGAGGCTCTTCACACCATGCAAGGAAGATTAAAAGGGAGGGAATGTTATATGGCCTTGAAAATGGGCATGAGCAAGGCATATGATAAGATAGAATGGGTCTTTTTGGCAGTTGTAATGAGAAAAATGGGTTTTGATCAAAAGTGGATTGAGATCATAATGAGGTACATCTCAACTGTTTCCTATGCCATTCTCATCAATGGTCCCTTAGAACCCTTTCATTCCATCTCGTGGCATCAGGCAGGGTGATCCATTATCACCCTACCTCTTTATCCTTTGTGCTGAAGCCCTTAGTTGCATGCTACAAGTAGCTGAAATAGTAGGTGCATTAACAGGAGTCCCTCTAGCTTGAAATCAGATGCATATAAGCCACCTCTTCTTTGTTGATGATAGTCTTCTATTCTGCAAGGCTAATCCTTTAGAAAGTAGTAGATTAATCCACCTCGTAGAAGTCTATGAGAATGCTTCAGGTCAAAGATTAAACAAAGACAAGACCTCTATCTATTTCAGCAAGAATACTAACCAAGAAGTGGAAAGGATCATTGTTCAGATTACGGGTATTCAAGCCACTCAGCCCTATGAGAAATACTTAGGCCTGCCAGCCTTCAAATTGGCAGATCCAAATCAAAGGGGTTCAAGAATATTTTGGATAGGGCAAGGAGTAGAATCAGTAATTGAAAAACCAAATCTCTATCTCAAGCTGGAAAAGAGATCTTAATAAAAGCAATGATCTAGGCTATACCATCCTACTGCATGGGAGTTTTCAAGATAACAAAGAATATTCTGATGGAACTCAATCGAATTATGTAGCAGTATTGGTGGGGTTAGAAGGCTAAAGAGAAGAAAATACATTGGTGTTCATGTGGCAAATTGGGACTGGCTAAAGCTGTAGGTGGGCTTGGATTTTGAACTTTTGAAAACTTCAATTTGGCTATGCTAGCCAAACAAGGGTGGAGATTACTCCAAAATCCCCAATCCTTGGTCGCAAAAGTTTTATCCACAAAGTATTTCCCAGATGGTGACTTCCTAAAGGCCAAGCAAGGGAAAAATGCATCCCTCATATGGAAGAGTATCATGGCAGCCAAGCCCTTCATTGAAGAAGGGATGTTATGGAGAATTGGGAATGGTCTCTCTATCAAAACATGGCATGACAAGTGGATAGCAATTACTACATTAGTTAAAATACAAAGTGGGACTACTAGACTCTATCTAGCGGCAAAGGTAGCTGAATTAATAAACCAAGACACATAAGCATGGGATATGCAACTGATCAAGGACATCTTCTCTGAAGAGGAAGCAGCAACCATTCAGAAAATCCCTATAAGTATCTATAACAGCCCTGACAAGATAATATGGAGAGGCACAAACAATGGAATATTCACTATCAAAAGCGCCTACCACATGCAAAATGATATTTAACAGAGGACTAAGGGACAACCCAGTTGTGAGAAGGAAAAAGAGAAATGGGGTAAATTGTGGAGACTAGCTATGCCAAATACAAAGAAGTTGTTCATGTGGAAGGCTTGCAATAACATTCTACCAACAAAGCTAAACCTGTTCAGGAAGAGAGTAGTAGATGAGCCTGACTGTCCACTCTGTTTACAACATGTTGAAAGCACTGAACATGCAATTTGGGAATGTGAATTTGTGAGAGATGTGTGGGGTATGTGTTCCATGAAACTGCAAAAGAGGAGCCTTCAAAACCAATCCTTCAGAGAACTAGTGCTCAACCTACTGGAGGAGCTAAATGACGAAGTGTTGATTGAGATGGCAGTGGTGGCATGGAGATTGTGGAAGAGAAAGAATGAGGTGATATTTCAGAAAGAATTCACCAGCCCCATGACCGTTTTAAAACAACCAAGGCAAAAGATGTAGGACCTAAGGCTACTGCAAAGCTGTGATACCTCGCTTTTACGTGTGTTTTTATTAAATTAAAATATTGGTTCTTTTATTTTAAATTTATCGAATTTTAATTGAATTTATTTAGTTGTGAAATTTATTTGTAGAGTTTTCTTAATATTAATTATTGTTTTAAGTTTAAATTGTTGTTTATTTATTTTTTTAATTTATTTTTGGATTTAAAATTTTGTTGTTAGTTTTTATTAGTTATTTATTATATTTTAGCTAGATATTGTGTTTAGTTTATTTCATTTGATTTATAAATTTTAAAGTTGTTTTCGTTGGATTAGTTTCTGGACTCTAGATGTGAGGACTGGACCTCATTTCTTTTACCTATCTTTTCTTTTTCTCTTTCTTTTCTCTTTTTCCTTCCTTTTTCTCCACTTTTTCCCCCAGTTTCCTTTCTCTCCTCCCGCACGAAGTCTCTCCCCTCTCCCTCCCATAGTTTTTTTTCTTCTGCCCAAGACCGCTATTCACCGCCGCCATGTACCACACCACCCACTCAGTTTTCTTCCCTCTGACCGGTGATCATCCCCACCAAATCTCACATCCATTTGTGCCACCGTTAGCCTCTGTGAGCCCCACCAATCCGCACGATTTTTGAGTCGTTCTGCCGCCGTCATTCCACTTTCGACCACCATCTCTTCACAACTTCATCACTGACCTCTTGCCAATCTAAACCACCCATTTCCGGCTCCGATCCATCACCGGAGCAACCCCCACGATCTCACTTTCCGTTTTGGGCCTTTTGGCCTTCCATCGCCGTTTTCTCTACCACCCAGGGCCAACCCTCACTTCTACTAACTTCATAAACACCTCTAAGTCATTCCCTATCAATCTCAGTCTTGGTTTGTTTCCATTTAAAAGTGGGTATTTTACAACCCACGGCCACAGTGTTTTTACACTGTTACGTTGCCTTTTCTTTGCCCTTTTCATCTCGTTGATCCTTCGGATATTATTATATAGCGGTGTAAGTATTTTTCAAACTTTCTTTTAGATTAAAATATATTTTTTATCTTGAGATTTGTTTGGTTTGTTACTTACCTACGATACCGTCTTTGGTACCGTTGATTTTGATGCAGAGGATGAGAAGGCTAAGTCTAAGGAGGCGGCTTCGCCAGAGGAGTGATCGAGGATCACTTGTGGCTTGTGGTTTAATTTCCTATCTTTGATTGGTTTTATATTTTTACTGGTTATTTGTAAATTGCATGTATACACATTTAGCCTTGGCGATGGGATGTGTGACCCGTGTTGTCATCATCTTGATGTCTTGATTTCCACGTGTCCGTACGTGGGAGTTGGGGGCGTCACAAAAGCACCACCTCAATATCAACAACAAAGCAAGATGGCAGTGTAGGACCAATGAATCAATCGAAAGCCTCTCCAATGGGACACTACAAAATAAACTGGGATGCAGCTATTGATCAAAAGAAATGCAGGGTGGGCATTGGAACCATTATTCTAAATTGGGTGGGACAAGTAATGAGTACAGTATGATTGAATAAACCCGTATTCCCTGACCCCCACCTAGCAGAAGCATATGCAACCCTTCATGCTGTGTTACTGGGGCAAGGTATTGGCTTGAGATAGATCATCCTAGAGGGTGATGCACTTAATGTGGTAAAAGATAAATGTGGCAGGTCAACACTAGGTTCAATCAGGTTTGATCATCTCAGATGTGCAAAAAACTCTACACAGATTCAAAAGCTAGGCAATGATTCACACTAGCAGGTCTGGCTCATTACTTAGCCAAGAATGGTCTAGCTATTGAAGGGGAACTCATTGAACTAGAGGAAGTTCCCAATTGTATTGCTCATATGTTTTGAATCATGGTGTCTAAGAAGAGAATTAGTCTCGGAATGTCTTGGATATAGCTCATGTATCAATCATTTAGATTAATGAATGGAAAGTATCCTGTTATCAAAAATAAAAACTAAAAACCCAACAAGATCAGATTCTAGTTAGCTAGCTAAGATTGATCATTGTGTGCAAGGACAATGCTAGGTTGATTACTAAATGTGTCCACCAAATGTGCATACTAGTATAAATAATAAGTTTCTTTATTTTTTAAAATTTTTTTAAACATCCTTAACCAGTAAGAAAAAATTAAAAAAATGTAAATTCACTAATAGTCACTTTCTTTACTATTAAGAAAAAATAAAAATAAAATTAAAAAATTTATAAGTGAGCACATCTGGTAGATATATTTAATAAGCATACTATCATTTGCTGAGATCTTGACAAATCAATTAGGATATATAAAGTTATTGCTAAAAATCGAAATCTTGTAAAAACTTCTTCACAATTTCATCTGTATATTAATTTTCCCTAATTGATATTATTTTCACAATAAAGTACTATTTGATCAGTTGGTATAACTTTTTCAATATATATTAATACTATGATTCGATCTAGGGGACATTCATTGACAATTAATATTATTTAATGGTGACTATTATTTGATCCTGACAACCTTTTTTAATAAAATTTGTCCTTTCATTTTTTTAATGTGTAAACAACTGCCCTAGCTGTCATTTGTTGATTATTATCTTCATTATTACAATATTATTACTTTTGCCCTAGCGTGAAGCGTGAGAATAATTAAATTAATTTTTTCATTATTTTTATAATTAATTTTTATTATATTGATATATATGATCGAGGAATTAATTTGTGACGTCCCCGATTTGCACGTACAGAAACACGATAATCGTGACATCAGAATGATTATAACACAGGTCACATACTCCAAACAACAAGTGCTAAGTTTGTGTACACGTAAAAAGTGTACAACAAAAATTACAGCAGATAAATAAAGGATAATCAACTAAGTATCAGAATTTGAAACACAGATTTTCCAAAATAAAGTGCCTTTAAAAGGTTATATAGTTATCCGTGAAAATAAAGTAAATAGCCAATACATAGACAAAAGAGAAACAAATCCCATGATCCAAAAAGTGACCAAATGTCACTCCTCCAGCGAAGCCAATCCCTTAAGCTCAACGTCATCCTTTGCATCCAAATCTATGATTCCATAAAACGGAACCGTAGGGAAGAATACCAACTAAGATTATGAGTCTCAGTATGTAAGTAACCAAACAACCAAAGAGATAAAATATATTAATGCAACCAACATAAATGCGTGCACATGATGGAACATGCATAAGACCAAAAACCATAATTTTCCTCAAAAATAACCATTATTCCAATGCATGCCAAAAATCTCATTTGACCCAAAACAAGCCAATAAATACCATCTACCATTTTTCCGAAAAATAGCCCAAACATAAACCATAATTTTTTCAGAAAATGGTCATTGTATTCATTTAATCATAAATCGCTATTTTTCCAAAAAAATAGCCCAACATATCCATTTATCAGTCACTGTATGGGGGAATCGCATGCAGGATTCTACTATCGTTCTTGCTTACCACCATCTCTATCATGTGCACCGTCGGCGAGAATCACAAACAGGACTTATCACTATCCCACTAACCACCATCTCTACAGCTTGCATTGCAGGTGAGAATCTCAAGCAGGACTCTGTCACTATCCCTGCTAACCACCATCCATACAATTCATTTTTCCTCTCTTTCATTTGTTTCAATTCATTCATTACAAACATACCCAAAATCTTTTCTTACATGAAAACCCAGTTTTCATTTACAACACATGAGCATGCATGAACATATGATGAATGTCATGACACCAACACGACATATAAAATATCTAAACACAATCCAATTCCACAAACAATCCTATCCTCCAATTCGACCCAACCTCCATACTCCTCGACTCAAGGTTTGGCACAACTAACTAGACTACAGAAAATATGTTAGTTTAAAAATATATTTAAATTTCAAGAAACGTTTTTAAAAAATTACTTATAGTTATGGAATAACATTTTGGAGGATCAAAGGTGGTGCTAACGATGGTGGTGCAATGGCAGAATAGTATTTTTGAATGAAGGCCATGGGTCTCAAAATAGAAAATTTTGAAGGGAAGCAAAGGAGAGCTTATGCTAGCCATGAATGAGCTAAGGGAGGTTGGAGAAACTAATGGTGGTGGTTGATGGCCTTGGGTGGTGGCGTGGGCGGAGGTTGGAGGCCAAAAGGGACAAATTGGAGTGAGAGCTAAGGAGGCTTTGAAGGGGACGGATCAGAGTTGAGGATGGTTGGGTTAGGTGGCTGGGGTCATCGATGATGTAGTGAAAAGATGGCCGCGAATGATGGCGGCGAATGATGGTGGCACGGCAGCCCAGGAGCTGTAAGAGGCTGTGGCTTGAAACGGGGCGTGGGGGAGAACGACGACATCGGTGGGGCTGAATGGCAATAGAATATAATAGTAAAGTCCAACAATAAAACAATAAAATAATTTAAAATAAATGACAATTTAAATAATGAACAATATTTAATAACAAGAAAGCACTTTAAATTAAATTTTATAATTAAAAGTCGTAAAATAAGACCATGTAAATCATCTAAAATTTAAAACAAGAAAGCTCATAATCTTAATAAATGAAATAATTATTTAATTAAAATACACGTAAATATGAGATATCACATTAATATCTAAACTTAGTGCTCTTCAATTAGTATTGCTATTATATAGTAAATCATATATAAAGAAAAGACAATGAAATATTAAATTATGGCCTTTGCCATTGATCTCTCTCTCTATATATATAGTGGGTGTACAAACGTAGTTTAAGTTGGACTTAACTGAGACCAATTTAATTCAGTCTAATTTTAAGTTAAGTCTAGTATCTAAACATTCAAATCTCAAATTATTAAATTTATCTTAACTTAAAATCTTTTTACATGTGAGACTCAGAATCTTTTTCAACTCAATATCTCTTTACATGTAGAATCCGCAATCTTTTTCAACTTATCATAAATACATCTAAACTCATTTTAACATCCAAATACATCTAAACACATCTTAGGTGGGTCTCACAAAACCCACTCTACTATTTTAACTCACTATCATTTATAAATAACTCAATTAATCTCAACTCAGCTTAAGATCGGGGTTTAAATTAATCGACATTGATGTGACAGGTTTTAAATTATTTTTAATTTACGGTTGTTATAGGATAAATTAAAGTTTTGGTATATGACTTTATACTTTGTCTAATAAGTGGGTCGAATTACTCAGTTAGAATAAAAAAACCAGAGCAGACTCAAAATTAATATAATAAGTATGTATGTTGGGATCCACACGTCTCCATTGGTTTGAAGTCTAATTCAATAAAAATTTTGGAAAAATCTAAGTTTGATTTTGGTCACACTAGGATCAACTGCTACATACGAGGTATTATAATATATATACACGTTTCAAGAAAGCATCTGCCTTTTTCTATGAAGTCGTTACCAAATCTGGCAATCATATCTAAAATAATATTAAAAAAAAGTAATAAATAATGAAGACGTGTAAAATGAAAACAAAAAAGCACGAAGAACATGTTCATGAGAATGACGCTTGTGTAAGATTGTTGGATTATTTTGAGGATGGTGACTTATTTTATTTTATCTGTAATGCTTTAGTTAAATCAAGGATAAGTACAAAATGTATCGGTAGATATAATCTTTGACGTAGATATAAATATGAAATATTATTATTTTAAAAAAAAATCTATTATTAAAAAAATATTTTTTTTAATGTATGAACCAGATTTATTTAATTTTTGACAGATGGAGAGAGAGAATGTCATGTTTGGACATCATAAAATTGTAAATATTATTTTTTAAATATAAAATAAATACAAATTACAACAGAAAAATGCTAAAATGGCTAGCTAGCTGCAGCCACACATGGACATGATATATGGTTGTCGTGACTGCGAGTAGTGTCCCCTATAACCAACAATTATGATTTTTAATTAAGCAATGCTACATATAGTCACTTTTGCGTACTCCCTGCACACTCCACTGATATGATTGGCTGGATTAATTTTTTTTTAATATCCAACCAATCATATCACTGGAGTGCACAAAAGAGTGCACAAAAATGATTGCACATAAAATTTTGTTTTTAATTAGGGGTGAGCAATTAAACCGCCTACCAGAACCGACATGAAAATTTCGACCCAACCCGCTGCAAAATAACCGTACTGAAACAAAAATGGGTCGAAATCAGGTATTTCCATTTACTACCCATTTTTAAACGGACCGGGTCTGGTAATTACCCATTAACCACATCTAATGACTAATGCTTCGAATGACACCGTTTACAATCCTAAATCTTCCCCCTTCCCAGTTCCCCCCATTTGCTACTTTGCATTTTCATTCTTCGTTTCTTCCGAAACCCAAGCCCTATGCTTAGTGGCCAGCTCTCAGTTCCCTCTCTATGACTCTCTGCCTCCTAGCCTCACACTAGCGATTCGCCCATCTCAGCCTCACAGTCGCAAATTGGTATAATAATTCGTCGTTATATTCAACAAAGTTGGTAATAAAGTCACGACGTATCGATTACTAATCAATCGACGTTGTTTGATTAAACACTCAAGAAAGCTCTGTTAGGTTAAAAGCTGTATTTCTCTTGAAAAAGATAGAATGCTTTAGTTACCATGATCATCTACTTGAATAACATGTCATATGGGGGATATGGGTCAGATATATATAGTTTTGGGATTGTGGCTCTGGAGATAGCTTGTAGATGAAAACTAATTGAAACCAAGTCCACAGTAGAAGCAATTATGTTGGTAGAGTGGGTTTGGGAGCTTTATGGAAAGGGAAAGCTTCTCGATTCAACCGACCCTAGATTATGTGGAGATTTTGATCGGCAGGAAATGGAACGTTTGATGATTGTTGGGCTTTGGTGTGCTCATCCAGATCACACTCTCAAAATGATCAAAACGGAATAATCGAACCCGACTAGAAAATTTTCGGGTCGGGTAATCGGGTAATGGAAAAGATAAAAAATAATTTAGATCGAAACAAACACATTCAGGTCAAGTCGAAATAGCCTCTTTCTGTGTTGGGTCGGGTCGGGTTGGCGTACAACCCTATTTTTAATTTTACAGAGGGTCCTAATTTGTACGAGAAAAAAATTGTATTTTCAATTAAGTTGTTTTTTTTTTTTTTTCTTTGATCTCTTTGGTATGTGAAACTCTCATTTTAAAACATTGAATAATTAATATTTGATTAGTGCTACATGTACTTACACTATTACTCATACAATACTAATTTTATTACTTTTCTTTTAAAATTCAAATTTTGAATTTCAAATTTCATAAGTTTCAGCATATCAATAACTGACATGTGGAGAAGTAAGTTTTTTTATAAATTTTTCTAAAGCACTATTTTTCTTAATTTCATTACTTTGAGGATTAGTCTTGTAAAGCCAACACCCTTTTTTTTTCCTTTTTTTTTTTTTTGTAAAACATTATTCCATTTCATTCATATAACGGACAATTACAACTTTTGACCACAGAAATATAAGCCAAATTCTTACTTTTCTAGCTTCCCAACCTACAAATTTCTTTGTGGTTGGCAGGGTCTTGTCCAAATCTCTCCAGACTAATCGTCTGAGAGACAAATCTCTATCTTAGCCCACTGCCTAGGATAGCACACAAAGCTCCCCCTCCTATGGAGTGGAGCACAAAACTCTATGGACCCTTGGTCCTAGAGACAATTTCTTATAAACTAAAGGAAAATAACTAAAGATTACAAGAAAATACATGAAAATCGAGAAAATACACATAAACACACAGAGAAAACATAGAAATTGAGTCTAGGAAAATGCCCAGCAGATCTAAAAGATTCAGTTGCTCAACCTCCACACGTGGCAGCAAAAAACTCCCTAGATGAAGGTACGTGGGCTCCACGGGCCTACTTCAACAAGTGTGTGTGGCTCATGTGCCTCCCATTTTAGAGAACTTCCATATGATAGATCGTCTCCTCAGGAGTCTTGTCGTGGGGTGCGTGTTGGTAGCCAGGCACCAGAGAGCTTTAGATCGGTGTTTTCATCTTCCTTGGCATGAAAAATGAAAAAACCAAAAGAAAAATAAAAGAAAACAAAGAAAGAAGAATGAGAAAGAAGAAGATGATGGGGGAGGAGGGAGGAGCCCCCCCCCCCCCCCCACCGCGAGCAAATCAGTGCTAGAAGGTTTTTTAGAGAGAGGTTGGAGCTTCTCTCTCTAAAAAGCAAGTGTTAGTTTTCAAGCCAACACCTTTAAATGCATGTTTGGCCATTTTGGGACTACATTAGGGCACTAGTATCAACTAAATCACATGCCAATGCCAGTCAAAAAGTGACTAACATGAAAGAAAATGTGTTTACATTAGATTAGGCATTAGTAAGTCATATTGGTTGTAAAAGCAAATTGGGAACCAAACGCACACTAATAAAATAGGGAACATTTAGATCAAGCGGTAGCAATTCATTGAGAGTTTGGAGTGCAAGCGGCTATGGCATAAGAGGTGGAAGAAGTGGCGGGAGATAATATAGAGAAGGTTCTAAATGGTGACATCCCTAACATTTATGGAGATAATGTAAGAGTTTTATTTAAACTCTATGTCCCATACACACATATCTAATGAGTTTAGATTAGCTCAATCTTATCACTAAATTTAAATGAGTTACAGTGGGACTAGAATACCTCTATATTTAATCACAGTGGGATATAGAGTCTCTAGATTTCATGATGGCCAGAAGTCTATAAATAGTAATGAGGGGTTAAAGGGTTCTCACCTACAACATTATTATGCCTCTAGCCGTTGGGAGACACTTGTAGTAAAGTTGTTACGGTGATCATTCTCTCATAGTCAGGTCAGATCCATTATCAAATTATAATGGAAAAATGTACATTTTCTAGCCGTTATTATTTTATTATCTTGGATCATAGAAAATCAAAAATTTTATTATTAATATTCGCAGTAAAATATTTAATATGTGGTATCAGAGCTTTAGGTTAAAGATTTTTTATGATCTTAAAAAAATATACAATGATTATAAGTTTGCATGTATCTGTAATTTTATCATATTGGGTAGATTGAAAATACTCTCCTTTTAATTTGACACATAAATTTATGATGTTTTAAAACATCCACTCCGTGTTTGATTTTCATGATAACCCACACAGTGATACTATGTAAATGTATTTTGGTTTTTTCAGTGTTTCTATGTTTTTATTTTGCCAAATTATGTTTTTGCTGGAGGAAGAGAATCTCTCATAAACCGTTCTCAATTCCAACAACATATTGATATATCTTTTTCCAAGCAAACTTTGCTTTGATTTTATTTTATTTCTCCATTGCTTTTCATACAGTGTAATCTGTATTGTGTATTATAATGGGGGAAGGTAGCTGAGGTATGTCTGCAGAGAAGAATCTCGCCGTGAGTTGCTGGGTAAGGGCATAACTCTTTAGATGGTGGCTCAACACGCTGTGTAAAGGAGTGGCTTAGAGGGGCGGCACAAAGGGGCTATGAAGTCTAGAGTGGGTGCCGCTCGTGGCTGTTCTTGGTTCTCATCGGATGAGGGGAGGGTCGGTGCTGTAAGGAGGTTGAGAATCTCCTCGCCAGCGTCCCTGTAACAGTGGCAAAGGGGTCTAAAGCCCACTACCATGGAAATTCCCTGGTATGGAACAAAAAAACAAAAAATACAAAAAACAAGAGGGAGAGAGAGAGAGGGAGGGAGAGAGAGAGAGAGAGAGAGAGAGAGAGAGAGAGAGAGAGAGAGAGAGAGAGAGAGAGAGAACATAAGGGAATTAAAGAATCAGGCCGACTGTACAAGCTTGACCCATTACTGTAACAAACTAGGCCCCTACTTGTTCTTGAACCTTCGGCCAGGGTTACTAAATCGGTCTGGTTAGATCTAAACTGGTCAGAATATAAAATATTAGTATATTATTATTTTAATATTATTTATCAAAAAAATTATTAATTAAATTTTATTCATGTTAGTAAATTTTCAATACATGTTATTATTGGTATATACATGTGTTAAATTTTATGAAATATCTTATGTACATGTTATTATTATTAAATACATGTATGAATTGTTTATTTTGGATCTTATTATCTTGCCATATATATTTGTTTGTCCAATATGGTGCAAATGATTTACATTATAATTAAAGAAAAGATTGGTTACCCAAAGGTACAAGATTTTCTTAATTTTGGTGAAAAATTATTAAACTCCATAATAAGATGGGTATGAGGAAGTGGACAAATTCGTTTGTCAAGATCTACTTCCAAACAAGGGTCTTGATGATACTATTAGTTCATCCATTAAAGTAGGATTGGAATAAACAAATTTGTGTGTCAAGATTTACTCCCAAAGGAGGGTCTTGATGACACTACTTGTTGATCCATCAAAGTAAAGTTGAGGTGAACAATTTGTATATCAGAGTTTAATCCTAAAGGAGAATTTTGGTGATACAGCTAGTTCATCCACATAATTTAAGATTGGAGTGAATACTTTGTGTGTCAAGATCTACTCCCAAATGATAGTTTTGATGACATTACTAGTTCATCCATCAAAGAAAGGTTGGAGGGAATACTTTGTATGTTAGAGTTTATTCCCAAAGGAGAATTATAATGATATAGCTAGTTCATCTACTAAATTTAAAATTGGAGATAACACTATGTGTATCAAGATCTACTCCCAAATGAGGGTCTTGATGACACTACTTCTTCATCCATAATTATTTAAATTATGATTATTGTTTGTGAGTGTCAAACTCAAAGCATTAATGTGATTAAAAAGATTTTCTCATAGTAAGTATACAAATATCTTTACAAGGTTTTCTATATGGAATGGACTATAGTATAGAGAAACATGAGCATGTCAAATTTACACTAAGAGTTTTAACTCCTGATTTATACATTTTAAGTCTAATATCAATTATTATTGAGAATAGTGATAAGGGTTAGAAAGGTATAATGTTTAAGAATATTGAATTGATTATTACATATCAAACTATAGGAATTTCTTAGTTTTGCACATAAATGGTTTACTTTAGAGGCATTATTATTTTATTAAAGTAATGAGATATATATGAACAAGTTAGTAGCATGGTTCTTAGGTAGATACAAATTTATTTTGCTAATTTTTATGAAAAATCATTTGTATCTTTTGGCAAAGGAGGAAAGGATTGTGATAAAAATATAAGAATTGTGTCAATTAAAGTTTAAAAATAACAATGCCACATGAAGGTTTAGTTTCCCTAAGCATAAGACATGAGTTGAAGGGAAGGGTAAACCTTTTTTTATTGAAGGAAAGCAAATCAAATATATCAATAAAAAAATGTCACAGGAAATAGAGAGTTTCTTGAGATAATGCATATAGACGCATGTAAAACATTTTTCTTTACAATGTTTGGTAGATATAAATATTTCATTACTTTCATAGATGATTTTCACGGTGTGGAATCTGGATGTATCTATCTTGAGAAGTCTCAAGCCATTAGTAATTCTTGAAGTACTTCTCATGGGGAGGAAATGCAGTTAGATAGAAATATGAAAATCATTTAATTGAATTGGAGTTGTCATGAAAAAAATATTAAAAGTTGGGTCATAACTCCGACCTATTTCGTTAACTTCTTGAAAAAAAATGTAGTAAAACTGTTAAAAATAATGGTCTAGAACTTATAGCGTCTTAGTAATGTAGTCTTAATGACTTATTTTTAACTTATGGATTGATTTAAGGCATATACATGTATCGTAGTCAAGTTAAAGTAATACCTTATAACCCAAATGAAAGAAAGTTGAATCCTATAATAATTATTGGGTACATTATCATTATTGATTAGTCAAGATATTCAAATGATTTAGGCTGTATTGTTTCTATTTATAGTTTGAATTTTGAGGAAATTGAAATGTGCAAAATCAATGAGAGCATAGAAACTAGAGATGTGATTATTGTAAAGTACATTCATCTACTTCAAAAATACTTATAGGTTCATTTTTATTATTATCTCAATGATAATGTGAAACAAGAAGCAAACGATCATTTATCTCATAAGAGAAACACTGCTGAATAATTGGCCATGGAGACATCAAAACAGGTACCTCATATAATCTTCTTGATTTGCTATTTGGTTGGGCTACGTGGTGCATCTTCAAAATTTGAATTTGACATATAAACAAATAAAAGTTCACATTTGTTTTCACAAGTTTTAGAAATAAGTGATTCTATAAAACATCGATGCATAAAAAAGCAAGTGACTGAAATCCATGAATAAATGTAAAGTCTATAATTTCATCTAATTGCCTAAAAAGTATAAAAGTTTATTAATGTAAATGGGTCTTGGAGACAAAACCCTAATTTTAAAGGCAATGTTGAACGATATAAAGTCAGACTTGTAATCATGGGTTTTATTTAGAAATGAGTATTGATTGGAGAGAGATTTTCTATTTAATCTGAAAGAACTCGTTAATGATCACTATGGCATTAGTAGCTCATTATGGTCAAGAGTTACATTAAATGGATGTGAAAACAATTGTAGAGTGAAAGTCTGAAGTTTACAAGAAACGAATAAAAGGATTACTTAGAAAAGGTAATAGATTTTTTAGAAATTGGTATCTAAAATTTGATAATACCAATACTGTTTTGGATTTAAGAAAAATATTTATTGTTAATGTATACCCTCGTAGGTTAGTGTGAGTATATTTCTATTTATGGTCATGCTTGTACATGACTTTTTGGCAAGTATGAGGCATGGTTTGTAGTATGACATTAAAGTCATGTCTATAAAGTACTTTAAAAATGAAATTTATGAATGAGACATCATTCGCAATTGGGATTGAATTTAATACCAAGACGATGACTGTTAGGATTGTCTCAGTATAGTTGCATAAAGTTTTGAAAGATTTTGCATGAAGAAATATTGGTCAATGGATACTTTATAAATAAAATGTGACATGCTAAGTATTTTACAGTGTCCTAAAATTAATTAGGCTGTTAAAGAAATTATGTATATGATTGTTATAAGAAATTTGATAATTGCACAAACTTGTGTAAGGTTAAATATCAGTTTTTCAGATGGCATTCTTGGTTGTTGCCAAACTAACCCAAGGATGTTTGACCCAAAAGCTGTGACAAGATTGCAATGTTATTTGCAAGAAATTAAAGACTATATTGTTGTCTTAAGAAGAACTGACACTCTTAAGGTAACTGAATATTCAAACCTTATTTTGTAGGATTACTCTATGATGGAAAATACAGTTATGATTATGTATTTTGCTATTGAGTAGAGTTATTTTATGGAAAAGTATGAGGCAAATCTCTTACTATTTCATGTGCAATAGGGATTGAGTTTGTGGTATGCTTTGAGGCCATAGTGTATGATATCTAACTGAAGAAATTTATCTTAAGACTTGAAATTGTCAACTTATAGCCAAGCCGTTAAGAATGTATGGCAAGAATTTCTCAGAGTATTTTTCTCTGAATGATGAGTATTTAATAAAATTTTAAATACCTAAGTGTTAAGGAGAAAGTACAAAAACAAATATGTCCATAGTGTGTCAATGATTATAATCCAAAGAACATATTGAAAAGATGGGTTCTATGCTTATGCCCATAATGTGAACATGTTATTGAGATCGCTGATATGCCGAATATTTTGTTATTGGACATTAAAAGATATCTATTATGGTTGGTTCTATTTTCTTGTATTTCCACTTTATATATACATTAGATGGTATGAATGAATGACAACAAGATTACGTCTGTAATATACATGAATTGGAACCCATGGCATCACATGAGTATTAGCCTTAATTGTCTCAATTAAAGATAGTGTTAAATTACGTTACTAGTGTTGTGGTACATGGAAGAGAATTTGTTGGTTTTATAATAGAGGATCGCCATGACTCACATTGTAGTTGATTTGACATTAATATTATGGAACTCATGTAATGTATTTTGAGTTATGAAAGCTTTTTGGAAATGAACTTGCGCAATCTGGTTAATTTCCTATAATAAACCCATGCCAGAAAATGTTATTTTATTGTCGTATGGGCCAAGTGGGAGAATGTAAGAGTTTTATTTAAATTCTATGTCCCACATACCCATATCTAATGAGTTTAGATTATCCCAATCTTATCGCTAAATTTAAATGAGTTACAGTGGGACTAGAATACCTCTATATCTAATCACAGTAAGACACAAACTCTCTAAATTTCATGATGGCCAGAAGTTTATAAATAGCACTGAGGGGTTAAAGGGTTCTTACCTACAATATTATTGTGCCTCTAGCCATCGGGAGACTCTCGGAGGTAAAATTTTTAGGATGATCATTCTCTCTTAGTCAGGTCAGATCCATTATCAAACTATAATGGAAAGAGATATGTTTTCTAATTATTATTATTTTACTATCGTGGATCATAAAAAGTCGAAGATTCGATTATTAATGTTCATGTCAAAATATTTAATAGATAACAATAGGGACATCCAACCAAATGGGCTCCAGGACATTAATGGAAAACATGGGTGTGCAAGGGGCGAATCAAGAAGGTAGTTAAGAAAATATAAGTGTAGATCATGATGATTATATTGAATGGGGTGATGGAAATAATATCTTGGTAGTTGCTATGGAAGAGATTGTGGGAGAGGATATAGAGAGTCCTGTAAATGGGGAAATCCACAACATCAATGGGCATGATAATGGAGGCTTCCAACCAAAATGGCTCCAAGAAAATGGGGAACATATAGTGCAAAGGACAATATGTAATTGAAAGTTTCGAGTATAAGGAGCTGCAGTGGAAGAGGTGGAAGAAGTGACTGGAGAGGATACAAAGAATGTTGCAAATGGTCACATCCCAAACATTGTTAGGGATGACAAATGTGTCTTTCAACCAAATGTGCTCCAAGAAAATGGTAAACATGAATTACAAAGGAAAATCAAGAATGGAACAAAGGAAACCAAAATGAAGACACATTGAATGGGTGGAAGAAAATGATATCTTAGTACTTATTGTGGAAGAAGTAGCAAGAAGGGATAAAAAGAATGTTGTAAACGGGGAACATGAAGTGCAAGGGGCAATAGGTTATGTAGAGTTTGCAGTGCAAGGGGCTGTAGTGGAACAACTGGTCGTAGGGCATATAGAGAATGTTGTAGATCGTAACGTCCATAATATTGATGTCATGATAATGGGGACTTCCAACTAAATTGATGGGCACAATGGTGGACCGAGTCTTAAAGATCCATTGTAAGTTCTAGATGGGCCAATCATAAGGTCAAGAACAAAGAAGATTAAGGAAGAAATGCAAGAAGTGGTGCAATCCACATGGGCTGAATTTGCAAATTTATCAAGTAAGATCCCAATATTCAAGATGTAATAGAATAAGAACTAGCTTTAATCCATGTGATATAAGCTACAGAGGGAGTGGTATAGCCTAGTGGTTTAGTGTAAGCTCTTTATTTCATTACGTATAGGCGTGTGGGCCTATTTTATGTTTCTATGGTTATAGGTTTTTGGGCTTATTTAATTCATTATTAAGTGGATTTCTTTTAATTGGTTATAGGTGTGTAGTTAGGAAGTTTTGGGCTTGAAGATGTTCAACCCATGTCTTTTAATTGATGAAGGCCTTAGTTGGCCCTAGGGTTTCATGGAGGGGGTTAAAAACAGACTTGTAGCCGCATTTTCCCTAAGTTAAACATGAGTGAAGTTTCTTCATAGAGAACTTTCAGTTTTCTCTACTTGTTCTTGATTGAAATAAGAACTTATCAAAGGCAAACTCTTTGTGGCGTTCTCACCAAATCTAGGTTCTTGAAACAAGATTTCAATAGGTCTAGATCATTTTGACTTGATTCTTGGGTAAGTTTTAACTTGATTATGGGTTTAAGGGATTTCAATCCCACGGGTTCACATTATTTGCTATTCAGAGCTTATTTCCAAATCAGGTTTGATTTATCCTTTTTAATTCTTGCATTTTGGTTTTGTCTTAGGTGTGTTCTAGGATTTTTTATTCTAATATGTGATTCCTTATTCATTCTTGTTAATTTCATGTTTGATTTCAGATATGTGATTTTCACAATTGATTACTCGTGCACTTGATTCAAGAATTTAGATCTGCGAATTCTTTAACTGATTACATGAATCTTTGCTTTAATTTCCAGATTTGAATTCCATTTCATTTTCGATTGTCTTTTGTTTATTTATGTTTCTTGTTGTTGAAATTAGATCAATCTTTTTTAGAAATTGCAATTATTGATAATGCTGGTGATCGAATCTGTGTTAAAAAAAGAAGAAGAGAAAGGCAGTGTATTCAAAGGTTACTGCATAGTTATAAAAAAAAAAGAAAAAAAAATAATTTGGAAATAGCATCTGAAGTTGGAATGAGTGGAATGGGTGGAATGGGCAGACCTAGAGGAGGTAGGCATCGAAGAGGACCTAGAAGAAATCCAAGGGGTCAAGATGGGGTATATAGAAACATTGGGAGTATCAAAATGAAAATATCATCTTTCCAAGGTAGGAATGACCCTGAAGTCTATTTAGTGTGGGAGAAGAAAATAAAGTTGATTCTTTATTGTTACAATTATTCAGAGGATAAGAAGGTGAAGTTGGAGGTATTTGAATTCACTGATTATGCAATTATTTGGTGGGATTAATTAGTGACCAATAGGAGGAGGAATCATGAGAGACCTGTAGAAAGATGGGATGAGTTGAAAGCTCTCATGAGGTGGAGATTTTTATCTAGCTACTACTATAGAGACTTCTACCAAAAATTACAAAACCTTATAGAAGGGTTTAGGAGTGTAGAGGATTACCATAAGGAGTTGAAGGTGACTATGATTTGGGCTAATGTAGGGGAGGATCAGAAGGTCACAATGGCCATATTTTTAAGTGTTTTGAATAAGGACATAGCCAATGTAGTTTAGTTATAGCATTATGACGTAGAAGACATGATATACGTGGCTATAAAGGTGAAGAGGCAATTAAAGAGAAATGGGACAACAAGGTATACTTCAATCTCTAGCACTCCTTGGAAACCAAAGTGTGATAAAAATGATCGAGTTGTAGCAAAGGGGAAGCTTGAACCACCTAAGGGAAAACATGAGGAAACTAACAAGAACAAACCCAAAGTAGATTTCCAGTCTTCAAGGAATAGAGATATTAAATGTTTTAAATGTTTGGATTCAGGGCACATCATGTGTCAATGTCCAAACAAGCGGGTGATGGTTATGCATGACACTAAGGAGGTGATGACTAAGAGTGAGGATGATAGTGATGAGATGCCTGAGTTGGTAGATGCTAGTGATGATGATGGAGTGGAATACCCTGTAGAAGGTGAGTCTCTTATTGCCAGGTGTGCTCTCAATATGCAAATTAAAGGAGATGATATGGAGAAGTAGAGAGAGAACATATTTTATACTAGATGTTATGTAAAAAACAAGGTGTGTAGTATGATTATAGACAAGGGAAGTTGCACTAATGTAGCTAGTACCATCCTAGTTGAGAAGTTAAGATTACCTTTACTGAAGCATCCTAGACCTTATAAGTTGCAGTGGTTAAATGAATGTGGGGAGGTCAAGGTCAATAAGTAGGTTTCGATGACTTTTACCATTGGAAGGTATAGTGATGAGGTGCTTTAAGGTATAGTTCATATGCTTGTTGGCCATATTTTGTTGGAAAGGTCGTGACAGTATGATAGGAGGGTGATTCATGATGGGTTTAGGAACAGGTACAACTTTGTAAAGGATGGAAAAATAATCAAGCTTGCTCCTTAACCCCAAAACAAGTCTATGAGGACCAACTAAAGTTGAAAAGTGCGATTGACCAAAAAAGAAAGGGTGAGGCATAAAACACAATAAAGAAAAATGAGAGAAAAGAAAAATGAGGGTGAGGCCGAAACCTCAAGAAAAAGAGAGAGTAAAAAAGAAAAGAGAGAGGTGGTTGAGAATAAAGAAGAGAAAGTGAAGCCACGAGAGAAAAATGAAAGAGAACTTACAAAGAAAAGAAAAGACAAATATGAGTTTTTATGCAAAGGAGAGTGAGGCTAAAAAGGCCTTCTTAGCATATCAGCCTATGATTTTTTTTGTTTACAAAGAATCTTTGTTAATCTTGATGAAACAACAAATCTCTCCCTAGTTTGGTGGTTTCTTTGTTGCAGGAGTTCGAGGATGTATTTCCATAGGAGATGCCGAGTAGGTTGCTGCCCATTAGATGCATTGAGCATCAAAATGATTTCGTATCTAGAGATGTTATTCCAAACCAACCAACCTATAAAAGTAATCCAAAGGAGACAAAGGAGCTTCAAAGTCAAGTTGAAGATTTGATGAACAAGGGTTACGTGAGGGAGAGCATGAGCCCATGTGCAGTAATAGTGCTACTAGTGCCAAAGAAGGATGGGACTTGGAGGATGTGTATTGATTGCAAAGTAGTCAACAATATTATAGTAAAATATCGTCATCTCATTCTTAGAATAGATGATATGCTTGATGAATTGCATGGCTCAAATATTTTCAGTAAAATTGATCTTAAAAGTGGATATCATCAAAATAGAATGAAAGAGGGAAATGAAAAGAAAACTACTTTTAAGACTAAACATAGACTCTATGAATGGTTGGTTATCCCATTTGGACTTACAAATGTGCCTAGTACTTTCGAACCATGTATTACATGTGTTCATAGGCAAATTTGTAGTCGTGTACTTTGATAATATCCTAGTGTACGACAAGAACTTAGATGAATATATTGAGCATTTGAGATGTGTGTTCGATGTGAAAAGTTGTATGCTAATTTTAAGAAATGTACCTTTTGCATGAGCAAAGTTGTTTTTCTTGGTTATGTTGTTAGTACAAAATGTATTGAGGTGGATGAGGAGAATGTCAAGGCCATCAAGGAGTGGCCAACACCAAAAGGCATCACTGAGGTAAGAAGTTTTCATGGTTTAGCTAGCTTTTATATGCATTTTGTTAAGGATTTTAGCACCATTGCTGCACCACTCATTGAAATAATTAAAAAGAATATTGGATTTTATTGGGGGATTGATCAAGCAAATGCATTTGCTACTATTAAAGAAAGGTTATGTTCGGCACCTGTGTTAGCATTACCTAACTTTAACAAAACTTTTGAGATTGAATGTGATGCCTCAAGAATAGGAATTGGAGCCCTTTTGATGCAGGATTGGTGGCTCGTAGCCTTCTTCAGTGAGAAACTAAGTGGGGTGGCCATGAATTACCCCACTTATGACAAAAAACTTTATGCTCTTGTTCGCGGTCTAGAGACATGGAAGCACTACCTTTGGCCTACGGAGTTTGTTATGCACACTGATCATAAATTATTGAAGCATCTCAAGAGTCAAGATAAATTAAATAGGAGACATATTATATGGATGGAATACATTAAGACCTTTCCTTATGTTATCCATTACAAGCAAGATAAGGAGAACATTGTTGACAATGCTTTATTACGGAGGTATGTACTTCTTATTTCTATGAGAGCTAAAATGCTTGAGTTTGAATATGTGAAAGAGGTATGTACTTTCTTATGTGTATATGGCATGTGATAAAGCAATAGTTTTACAAGCATAATGGTTATTTGTTCAAAGAAAGCAAATTGTGTGTGCCAAATTGTTCAATGCATGAATTATTGGTGCATGAGGCAGATGGTGGGGGATTAAGTGGACAATTTGGTGTCAGGAAAATTTTAGAAATTTTGCATGAATATTTCTTTTGTCCTAGGATGACAAGAGACATCACTCAAATGTAGAAATGCCAAATCTAAGGTTTTACCACATGGGTTGTATACACCCTTACTCATTCCTAGTAAGCCATGGGTAGAGATTCTATTTTTGTGTTAGTAGATAGATTTAATAAAATGACACATTTCATTCCATATCATAAAATAGATGATGCCACAAACATAGCTGATTTGCTTTTCGAGGAAATAGTGCAACTCCTTGGTGTGTAACTAGGAGTATTGTTTCTGATAAAAATGTTAAATTCCTTAACTAATTTTGGAAGATTTTTTGGGGAAAATTAGGTACCAAAATTTTATTTTCCGCTACTTGTCATCCACAAACTGAAGTAGTCAACACGACTCTAACTCAACTCTCAAGCACTGTCATTGAAAAGAATTTAAAAACGAGCACTATTTGCCATTTATAGAGTTTGCATATAATAGGACTATGCATACTACTACTTCTTGTTCTCCCATTGAAATGTTTATGGTTTTAATCTACTTACTTCTTTAGATTTGATGTCTTTATCTATTGATGGAAGGAGTAGTTTGGTTGGACACAGGAAGACCAAACTGGTGGAGTTAATTCAAGAGAGGGTACAACTTCAAATTGCACAGAAGAATGAAAAGTTTGCTTCCCAAGCCAATAAAGGGCGAAGGCATGTCTTCTTTGAACCAGGAGATTGGATTGGGCTTTACGTGCACAAAGAAAGCTTCTCAGCCCATTGAAGGACTAAATTACATCCTTGGGGAGATGGACCTTTCCAAATCTTTGAGAAAATTAATGATAATGCTCATAAAGTGGATCTTCCAAGTGAGTATAATGTCTCTGCTGTGATGCCCTCAACTCCCACGTACGGACATGTGGAAATCGAGGCGTCGGGATGATGACAACATGGGTCACACATCCCATCGCCAAGTGCCAAGTGTGTGTACATGCAACAAGTGTACACTAAAAATACGCAGCGGATAATAAAAGTCTTATAACTATATACTAGAATTTTTGTTTAAATACAAACTCGTTTAAACCATACATAATAAAATATTACAAGTCTCAAATATTCTTTCAAAACCAAAATACAAGACATAAAAACTAGAAGAGATATTTTTTTTTGACACAAACAACTCCAAATCAAAACTCTGGCGGAGCCGCCTCCTCGGGCTCAGCCTCCTCCTCCTCCTCAACATCTGCATCAAAATCTACGGTACCAAAATGGTGCTGCAGGTAAGTAACATTCCAAACTCCACAAGATAAAAACATATTAAACTCAACAATATACATGAAAGAATGCCAAATGCACATATCCCATAAATTCACATTTTTCCACGCAGGCCAAAAATCCCATTTGGTCCCAAAAACGTATTACCTTCCAACTCATGCCAAAAGTCTCCTTTGGCTCAAATCCAAATTCAATTCAATATTCAATTATCCGAACGCATCATGACCTCCCCTAGGGGTCATCCGCACACTCTGGCTCCCATTGTTACACCATGGGTAACGACCATGCATCTGACTTTGTAATGAGCGATGCCTAGTTTCGCGCCCTGTGTATACGTAGCCAAGCATCCTCTAGCCCTCGCCAGTAAAGGGCCACGGAGTCGGTACGAGAGTGTTACCATCCCGCCTGCTCCCATTGTCGCCCAGTGACAACCCATGGGACGTCACTCAGTATATTACGCTCCCGAGTGACCAACGGAGCTCCACAGAGATAATACCCCATCTCGGCTTGGGGTCGTGATACACACTCACTCGAAAATCCATTTTCACAAATAAAACCAGTTTTTCTCAATTTAATACATGCACATGAATGCACCATGCAATGTACACCTCAAGACACAATTTATCAACAAATCACAAAATCAACAACAACCAAGCAACTCCATCCTCAAATCTATCCGACCCCCGACTCCTCAAACTCAGTCCAGAAATAACCAATTAGTCAATAAATTTATTGTAAAAGTAATAATATATTTAAATTTAAAGTAGAGTTTGAAAAATACTTACAGCGCTATATAATAATTTTTGAAAGATCAACGAGCTGAAAAAAGCGAAGAGAAAGCAACGTAACAGTGTAAAATACACTGTAGCTGTGGGTTGTAAAATATCCATTTTTGAACGAGATCAAACGAAGACTTGGAAAGGCTAAGGTAGGGCTTAGAGGTGTTGGTGAAGCTAATGGTGGTGGTGTTTGGCAGTGGGTGGCGGCGCACGGTAGAGATCTGCCAACTTTGAGGAAAAGAGGCCAAGGGAGAGTGAGGGAGAGTGCGGTAAGGTGGAGGCACGACTGGACCCAGAGAGGCTAGGGAAGACTCACCAGTTTGAGGGGTAGACAATGGTGATGGCGGTGAGGTGACGTGGTGGGTCACGGCGGCGCTACGGGGAGGAACCCATGTGTGGAGAGAAGCCGGGTTTGTGTTATTTTAAGGGGAAGGAGTGGTCATTGTGGGTTGGGCTTCATGGTGGAGGATGCTGGGAGGTCGCTGGTGGTATGGTGAAGAGTTGGCGGCGAACAGCAGAGGCACGGTTGCTTGGGAGCAAAATGGAGTTGCGGCTTGAAGCCGTGTGTGGGAGAGATAGGTGGTGCGGGATGGGCTGAAAACAGAGGAGGAAGGTCATCGGCCAGTGGGGAATCAGGTGGGAGGGGCGGTGTGCTTCATGCTAGCACACGGCGGCGACTGGGTAGGCTAAAGAAAAACGAATGGAGGGAGAGGAGGGAGCTGGGTCGCACGGGCTGGGGGGGAAGAAGCAGCGGAGGAAAGAAGAAAAAGAAAAAGGAGAAAAGAAAAATGAAAGAAAGAAAATGAGATCCAGTTCTCACATCTTGAGTCAAGACACTGATCCAACGAAAACAACTTTAAAGGCTATAAATCAAATAAAATAATTTAAACACCCCATCAAGATAAAATGTAATAAATAACTAGTAAAAACTAACAACTAAATTTTAAATCCAAAAACAAACTAAAATAAATTACACAGCAATTTAAATTCAAAACGATAATAAATATTAAGAAAGCTCTATAAAATAAATATCACAACTAAATAAATCTAATTAAAATACGATAATTTAAAATAAAAAACTAATATTTTAATTAAATTAAAATACTCATTCAGTGAAAATACACGTAAAAATGGGGTATCACATCTACTACTTTCAATGTTTATGATATTTCTCCCATTGATGCAGGTGACAATTCAAGGTTGAATCCTTTTGAGGAAAGAGGGAATGACGAGCACCATGGTGGACCGAATCTTAAAGTTTACTTGCAAGTTCCAGATGGGCCAATCACAAGGTCAAGAGCTAAGAAGATCAAGGAAGCAATGCAAGAATTGGTGCAATCCACTTGGGCTAAGTTTGCAAATTTATCGAACAAGATCCCAACATTCAAGATGGGCTTGAAAGAAGAAGAACTAGCTTTAATTCATGTGATACAAGCAATAGAGGGGCGGCATAGTCTAGTGGTTTAGTGTAAGCTCTTTATTTCATTAAGTATAGGCATGTGGGCGTATTTTATGTTTGTATGGTTGTAGGCATTTGGGCCTATTTAATTCATTAAGTTGACTTCTTTTAATTAGTTATAGTCGTGTAGTTAGGATGTTTTGGGCTTGAAGATGTTCAACCCATGTCTTTTAATTGATAAAGGCCTTAGTCGGCCCTAGGGTTTCATGGAGGGGATTAAAAACAGGCTTGTAGCCGCATTTTCCATAAGTTAAATGTGAATGAAGTTTCTTCATAGAGAAATTTCAGTTTTCCCTACTAGTTATTGATTGAACTAAGAACATATCAAAGGCAAAACCTTTGTGTGGCATTCTCACCAAATCTAGGTTCTTGAAAAAAGATTTCAACAAGTCTAGATCATCTTGACTTGATTCTTAGCTTTCTTGGATAAGTTTCAATTTGATTGTGGGTTTAAGAGATTTCAATCCCATGGGTTCACATCACAAATGGACTCTAAGAAATGAATACCGTGGAGTACAAGGGGAAAATCACGAAGGTAACAAAGAAAATCAAAATAAAAATGATGGTACTGAATAGGTGGGCAAAAATATTATCTTGATAATTGCAATAGAAAAAGTGGTAGGAGAGGAAATAGAGAATGTTTAAATGGTGGCATTCCCAACATTGGTGGGGAAGACAAGGCAGACTTCCAACTAGTGGGTTCCAACAAAATGGGAAACCAAATGGGCTCCAACAAAATAAAGAACATACAATTCAAGGGTAGCATGCGTTTCTAGGAGAGTACAGAGTGCAAGGGGTTGCAATAGAAGATGTGGAAGAATTCACAATAGAGGATATAAAGAATATTATAAATTGTGACATCCTAACATCATTGGGATGACAACAGGAACTTCCAACCAAATGTGATCCACAAATCAAGAAGCTAATGAAGAAAATCAAAATGTAGATGCCAGGGGTGAATGAGTGAATGAAAATGATATCTTGGTAGCTATTGTGGAAGAAGTGGCGGCCAATATGCATGGTGATCTCTTAGCATGCCCGCACATAGAATATCATGTACAAATGATTCAGGTTAGCGACAAATCCTTTAGGAAGAAACATGTAGCCTTCTTGGCCATATTCCTAGCATTGTTGCTATAATGTGTTGATGTACTTGATCCCGATTATGTTGTTATTATTTTAATATCAAACTCAATGCTTGTAGGTTAGGAATGGAGACCCCTAAAGATGCTATTGGATAAAAATAAGTTATTGTTAGAATTCTAAATCATATGCATGTGTGTTACTTAGGTTTCTCCTTGTTCAATCCACTCTATGATATCCTTGTTTTATTTAAACTTGTCTTACAAGAAAACAAATCAAGATTTTCCCATATTCAATTGCCTTTTCCTTTTTCTTTACAAATAGAAATTTCATTAGAAGAGTATTCGTCATCCTAGCAAGCATATGGAAGATAGCATGCCCAAGGAATTAGTTTCATGCTCAACCTTAAGACTCAACCCTAGTATCTGCATGCACAACCAAGTAACAACTCAAAGCTACCTTCATGCTCGCCTTGAGGTTATTTGAGAAGGAGCTTCCAGTAGTGGAGCACTGTATCCCTCCACAAAGGAAGCTCACTGATTTTACTCTTGACAATAAGAGAAGATAACCATTAGGGGCACTAGTTCATGGGTAGATTGAGGCAAGCATTATGCTAGCCCTAATACTCCTATCGAGTTTGCCTTAAGGCGGCTTGTGGCATAGCCTAGTCCTCCGTCGAGTCTATCATGGGATGATTGTGGCTTAGCCCAATCCTCCCTTAAGTTTGCCTTAGATCGATCTCGGCCTAACTAGCCCAACCCCCCTCGGGTTTTCCTCATCGTGACTTGTGGCCTAGCCAAGTTCTCCCTTAAGTTTGCCTCAAGATGACCCGTAGCTTACCCAATCCTCCCTCACGTTTGCCTCATGATGATCATAACCTCACCAGCCCAGTCCACCTTCGAGTTTTCCTTGGGATGACTTGCAGCTTAGCCTGGACCTCTCTTTGAGTGTTCCTTAGGATGACCCACAACACAAGCCAATCTTCTCTCAAGTTTGCCTCAGGACGATCGTGGCCTCACCAACCCCATCCTCCCTTAAGTTTGCCTTTATGGCCCTGCTTAGTCCTTTCTTGATTTTTCCTCAACATGATCCACAACACAACCCAATCCTCCCTTGAGCCTGCCTCAGGATGGTCGAGGCCTCAACAACCCTAATGCCCTATCGAGTTTGCCATTAGGCGACTTGTGGCCTAGCCCGACCCTCCCTTGAGTCTGCATCGAGACAACATGCAATTACTTCCAATCCATACTAAAAAATGACCTACAGAGATTCATGAAGACTAAGGGAGGGGGTATGTCCCTCTAATATATCAAAAGAGGACATGAATGCAACATCCCAGCAACCCCAAAGGATTTTTGAATATTGAAAGGCATGTCCCTCTGGTGTCTAAAGTCAAACACAAACACGATGTCCCCTCAACCTAGAAGGATTTATGAAGATCGGAGAGAAAGGGGGGGGGGGGGGGGGGGGGCTATCCTACAAGGAAGCTCGTCCATTATGTTTTACACCTTCAATCAAATCATGGGATGGTCGCATAGACAAGTTTATTATAGTTTCGTAAATTGATATTTGGATATTTTTTATTAATTTTGTTATGAAGAATATATTGTCATTTATGTTAAGGTTAATAATTTTTCTGGTATAAATTTCTGGTTTTCCAAACACAAAACCTCTCAAAAACTTAGAAACATGCTTCAAAAAACTATAAGAATGAGTAATTAATGTAGATAAAATGGGCATTCAACAAGTTTCAATACACCAGATTTGATCATGGGATACCGCTTTCCAATATATATATCATCTAGCTTAGGGCATAACAAAAATTTAATCATGCAAAACCTAAGGATTGTTCTTACAATTAACCCAAAAAATTTATGTACAATGTTTATACGAAAATACAAGTCATGTATGAGAAGATCATGTTCCTTCAAACTAGATGGTTTATGCCTGGAATAAATTTTCTACATTCAGTACAACACAACTGAGTTTTTGTGATGGTTTTAAATTTGTGAGAGTTCTAAAATCATCACTAAAAATCATTTTCTGTTACGATTTTAGGAAACCGTCACTAGAGGTGGATGAAAAATGGTTATACATTTGAATGATAATATTGTTTCATTCAAACGTAACTCAGACGATGTCATTCTGGAATGAGTACATGCAAATGTATAAAATGTTACATTCAAACGGTTCATGTACATTCGAACGTCAAGCCCACTTATGTGCAAACGTGTAAGTTATTCGTTTGAACGTTTAAACGATAGTCATTAACATTCGAACATGGACTTTTTTAAAATTAAAAATAGAATTTCAAATTAAAAAGATTGAGAATTGAAATACAAAAACACTAGATATATTAAATGATATTGTTCATTACATAAAGTATAAAAAAAATGAGAAAAGTGCAAAAAACTCAGAAAAAGTTGTTTACAAAAGTATGAAATTCCTCGATCAATGTGTTGACCTTTTCGTTTAGGATATCTAAATGATGGTCAACCTTGGTAACACTTTGCTATACTGATGCGATCTGTTAGTCGATATGTACAGTAATATCTGAGACCATTACATCAACCCAAGCAGGGTGTGTAGCGAGCCAAGCAAGGCACGCATTCCCTACAGATGTACCCATTGATTGTTGACTAGTGGGAGCAACACCAACCCTAGACTGAGTCAGAGGAACAAGATCTCCTGTAGGCCTAGGCTCACACAGAGCCTTGCCCCTTCCCTGTCCAATGCTCTAACGATATGAGTTCATGTCTAGGGGTTAATCTGCTCAATCAACCACTCCTTTGCTTGGGGTGGCACTCTCTAGTCCAGTAATAGCTGAATAATAATCACCCCTTATGGTAGGTTGTCAGTGGAACTGTGTCTGACTAAAGGTGGCTTTATGTCCCACAAGATCCACGTTTTTTGCAACTATAAGATGCAACATACAAAAAAATGGGTGCAGTAACGTCTGGGAGAACGTGTTCTTCTTATAGAACAATATGAGGTATCTCCCAGTGAGAATGAAGAAATCCTTATCGCATTCATCATTCCGAGGTTGATTAGTATCCTCGCCCTTTGACTGTTCAATGAATCTGGCCATAAACTCGACTAAGCCAGTAGATGATGCAGATCGGCTTGCATCTGGTGCGTCCGCAGCCTGAGCATCCATTGTACTTGATGCCTCAGATATGTAACGGACCCCAAGTAGCTTAGCAATGACATTCGTACAGTTACAGTTACAGTGTGAGATGATGCATCTTGAGACATAGACAACATCTCCATGTAAAACTCGCGGACCATGGAGGAGTATATAATCCCTCTTAGTGCGCAAATGTTGGTTCAACCTCTAGAAATAAAGACACACATCAAACTCTTCTCCTCCCATGTTAGCTTGTTGAACTCATTGATATACACTTCGCATTCGGCCATTATAGTTTACAGCCTATCCAAGAAGTGTCATGGGTTCCTTTCCTCCCCCATTTCCTAGTTATCAAAGGATAAGCCATATTCTACAAAAAGACAAAACAATAGTGTACATATGTATAAAGGGAAACAAATTATTCTATTTTGAAATACATTCAAACATAAAAGGATAATATTTGAATATGTAAGTAATCATGTTTGAACATTAGGAGTCAAAAGACCCCCAAAACATTATATTCAAACGTTTCATGTAAATACATTTGAACATGCAAGTGCTTTCAAATGAATTTAACTTAACATTCAAACTTATGCAGGTATACATTCGAACGTCAAGACTAAAACATCCCACGAGACCTTACATTTGAACGTTTGATGTATAAAGTTCAAACGTATACCTAAATGTTCAAACTATAGAAATGTTACATTCGAACGTTAGGATTCAAACGATCAAAAAAACGTTACATTCGAACATTTTAGTGTATAAACATTCAACAGTACACTCGAATGTAGATTAACAAATGTTTAGAGTACCAACAATAGCTCAAACTTTGCCAGCAGGATGTTTGAATGTTTAAACCCAAAAATGATTGAGTTGACTTAGCCATTTCCGATTTCCTAAAAAATGATGTTAAGTTAACAAATCCAGCCACCAATGGATTTATGTTCATACCAAACCCTAAAAACATTAAAAAAAAACACAAGAAAAGAGTGAGAGATAGACGCTAACCTTTTATGTGATGATTGTGGTGGCGATTGGCGGCGGCGTATGACGGATTCAATGGTTGAGTGCGACAATTCAAATTTCGAATGTGTGTGGAAATGCCGTTCAAAGTTCGGTGCACAACATATATACAAGTAATGTGTGAACGTTACATCAAACATGTTCGAACGTTATGGCACTTTCCTATACCATACGAACGTGTGTTGTAAACGTTCCAATGTAAAATATTATATTACTATATATATTAACTATATAGATTACTATAATATACTATATACTTTACTATCTATATAAATTACTATACTAACTATATAGATTACTATACTATATTATCATATAATTTATACTATACACATTACTATACTATATATACAATATACTATATTACTATATTATATAACCGTATAATATATACTATGCGTACTATATAACTATATACTATATACTATATACATTATTGTACTATATATTAGATTACTTATAACAACAATCCAGTATATAGTTATATAAGATAGTAATCTAGTATATACTAGCACCTGTCTGGCTCTACCACCTATTATTATTTATATACAAGGCAGGTTATACCGCCTATTATTATAATTATTAAACATATATATATTTATCTATTATATATTACCTAAGATACGTATATGATATTAGAGCCATTGACTATTATATTAGTACGATATTATATTGTTTTTTTATTTTATTGCTATTATATTTGTGATGCCCCCAAATCCCCACATACGGATACGGGGAAATCGAGACGTCCGGATGATGACAACACGGGTCACCATTCTATTGACGAGTGCCAAGTGTGTGTATAAGAACAAATGTACAAAAAGAAACACGCAGCGGGTAGCAAAAGTCTCATAACTAAGTACCAGAATTTTTTTCTTAATTTAATACAAAGCGGTTCAAAACATACATAATAAAATATTACAAACTACAAATATTGTTTTAAAACCAACTACAAAGCATAACTCCAACTCAGAACTCCAGCGGAGCCGCATCCTCAGGCTCAGCCTCCTCCTCCTCCTCGAACTCTGCACCAAAATCTACGGTACCAAAAATGGTGCCGCAGGTAAGTAAGATCCAATCGCCACTAGATAAAAGCATATTAAAACTCAAACAATAGGCATGAAAGGATGCCAATGCACATAACCCGTAAAACCACATTTTTCCACGCATGCCAAACACCCATTTGGCCCAAAAACATAACCTTTAAAAAACCGGTCCTCGCCATTATCCCAGATAATGGCCCAAAACAAACCACCATTTTTCCAAAAAATGGATCACATAGCCTCAAACCAAACCTCGCAATTTTTCTAGAAAATGGCCCATAACCAAAACCATAAAACTGATCCAATTATTGCATGCACCATGATCTCCCCTAGGGATCATCCGCACACCCTGGCTCCTGTGCCACACCGCAGGTAACGTCTACGCATATGAAACCTAAACGAGCGATGCCCAGTACTCGCACCCAGCGTGTCCCTGGACCAAGCCATCCTCTAGTCCCTGCCACTTTAGGAACCATGGAGTCGACACGACAGCGTTACCATATCGTACGATCCGGTTGTCGCCCAGTGACAACCCAGGGGATGTCACTCAGTATTATCCACTCCCGAGTGACCAGAGGAGCTCCACCGAGATAATACCCCATCTCGGCTTGGGGTCGTGATACACACGCACCTGAAAATACATTTACGCCAACAAAACATGATTTTTCTCAATTAAATAAAATGCACGTGCATGCACCATGTAAATGCAACATCAAGGCACAAAGCAACCAACCAATCACAAATCATCAATCCAGGCAACTCCGTCCTCAATCCATTCGACCCCAGAACTCCTCGGACTCAGTCTGGAATCAACCAACCAATAGATAATTTATTATAAGAGCAAAATATATTTAAATCTAAAAGTAGAGTTTGGAAAATACTTACAGTGCTATATGGTATTTTTTGAAAGCTCACGGCGTTGCAAACGGCGGAGAAAAAGCAACGTAACAGTGTATTTTACACTGTGACCATGGGTAATAAATTACCCACTTTCGAACGAGGACAAACCAAGACACAAAATTGATAGGGAATGGCCTTGAGATGTTTATGAAGCTAAAGGAAGTGAGCTTTGGCCGTGGGTGGAGGTGAAAATGGCGGTGGAAGCAGAAAAAGGCCAAATCGGAGTTGAGCTCGTGGGAGCTACTCCGGCAACGGATCGAGGCTGAAAATGGGTGGGTTAGGTCGGCAGGGAAGAAGTTGTGAAGAGGTGGTGGCCGAAGGTGGAGTGACGGCGCTGGAAATGGCAAAAAGTCATGCGGCTTAGATGGGGCGTATGGGGTTAACGGCAGTTCAGATGGGACTGGGATTCGGTGGGGTGGTGCGCCTGCCGGAGGGGAACCGAACGGTAGGGGTGGTGTCGACCACGACGGCTGGACGACAGTGGGTCAGGGTGGGTCAACGGATGGCGATGGGGAGAGGGAAGAGAAGCAAAGAAAAAGAAAGAAAGAAGAAAAAGAAGAAAAGGAAAAAGAAAAAAGGAAAAAGGGAAAAAGAAAATAGGAAAAAGAAAAGATGAGGGAAAGAAATTAGGTCCAGTACTCACTTCCAGAAACCAAAAACTGATCCGCCAAAAATGATTTTAAAAACATAAAACGAATAAAATAAATCAAGCATCACATCAAATAAAATAAAATCAATTTAAAATACAATAATTTAAAATAAAAGAACTACTATGTTAATTAAATTAAAAATACTCCTTCAGTGAAAATACACGTAAAAGCGGGTCATCAAATCCTCCCCCCTTAAAAACAAATTTCGTCCTCGAAATTTACAAGATCAAACACCAACTTGAAATAAGCCACATAATTCCACTGAGACCAAGCTTAAGAAGCGTAACGTCATTTACTCAAACAAGTAGGGGTACTGCTCCCTCATGTCAGCTACTCTCTCCCAAGAGAAATCTTGAGCTAACGGATCTCCCCATGCCACCTTTACCAGAGGTATCATGTTGGACCTCAACTATTGCTCTTTCCAATCCATGATCTGTGACGGAACAACATCATAAGTAAGGTCCGGTTGCAACTGAATACTCTCAGGGTCGACAAAGCGCGGCTCTTGTTGTCCAAAACTCTTCTTCAAGGATGACACATGGAAGACATCATGAATATCCCCAAAATATTCTGGCAAAGCAACTCTATAAGCGACGGACCCTACCTTCTCCAAAATCTGAAAAGGGCCGACATACCTCGGATCCAGTTTCCTCTTTTTATCAAAACGCTTAACTCTTTTCATGGGAGAGACTTTGAGATAAACCCAATCACCTTCCTCAAAAGATAACTCTCTCCTCCTGGTATCAGCTTAGCTTTTCTGACGACTCTGAGCTGCCGCCATTTTATCCCTGATGATCCAAACTTGGCTTTGTATCTCTTGAATTATTTCAAGCCCAATGATTTTGTTCTCCCCAACTTCATCCCAACACAAAGGCGATCTGCACTTCCTCCCATAAAGAGCTTCATAAGGAGCCATCTGGATGGTCGCATGGAAGCTATTATTATACGCAAATTCTATGAGCGGCAAGTGATTTTCCCAACTCCCTTGAAATTCCATGACACATACTCGCAACATATCTTCAAGGGTCTGAATGGTGCGCTCTGATTGGTCGTCTGTTTGAGGGTGATATGCTGTACTGAACTTCAACTTAGTACCCAATGTTGCCTGCAAACTTTTCCAAAACTGAGACGTGAACCTTGGGTCCCAATCCGACACAATACTCTTTGGTATACCGTGCAACCGCACTATCTCTTTCACATACAAGCAAGTCAACTTACCCAAGGAATCAGTGTTATTAACAGGCAAAAAGTGAGCACTCTTTGTTAACCGGTCAACAATCACCCAAACCGAGTTCTTCCCACTAGGGGTCCTCGATAAGCCCACTACAAAATCCATCGTGATGTCGTCCCACTTCCACTTAGGAATAGGGAGAGGTTGGAGCATACCTGTGGGTCTTTGATGCTCGGCCTTAACTTGACGGCATGTGTGACATCTTTCGATATACAAGGCAATATCTTTCTTCATTCCATCCCACCAATAATTTTTCTTCAAGTCTCGGTACATCTTTGTACTGTCAGGATGAACTGAATAAGGGGCTGCATGAGCTTCTGCCATGATCTGCTCCTTGAATTCTGAATCTTTGGGGACCACTCTACGATCTCGGAACCGAAGAATTCTATCTTTATCCATACTTTAATGCAACGGCCCTCGAGATTTTCTGACTCTTTTTCTGATATCCAACAGCTTCGAATCCTTCATTTGAAGAGTCTTCAATTCCTCAAAATCAGCTACTCAAATATCTAGAATTGAAGATAATATTTCCTCTTGCTGTGAACTTTCAATAAGGAGTCTTCTCATCCCGTAAAGCAAAGAATCCAATTCTGACAACTCGGCTTCATCTTCCAAGTGCGATTTTCGACTCAAAGCATCTGCAACTATATTTGCTTCCCCGGATGATACTTGATCTCGCACTGGTAGTCACTGATTAACTCTAGTCATCGCCTTTGCCTCATGTTCAGATTCTTTTGGGAAAACAAGTGCTTCAAGCTCTTGTGATCGGTGTATACTTCGCAAGCTTCCCCATGATCTCGCACTGGTAGTCACGGATTAACTATAGCCATCGCCTCTGCCTCATGTTCAGATTCTTTTGGGAAAACAAGTGCTTCAAGCTCTTGTGATCGGTGTATACTTCGCAAGCTTCCCCATACAAAAAGTGCCGCCAGATCTTAAGAGCAAATACAATCGCAGCCAATTCCAAATCGTGCGTTGGATAATTCTTCTCATGATCCTTTAGCTGACGGGATGCATAAGCAACAATCCATCCCTCCTGCATAAGGACACAACCCAATCCAAATTTAGACACATCGCTGAAGACTACGAATGCCTTGTGTGGTTCTGTAAGTGCCAACACTAGTGTAGTTGTCAACTTGTTCTTCAATTCTAGGAAACTTCTCTCACACGTATCTGACCAAATAAATTCTGCATTCTTTCTAGTTAAAGCTGTGAGAGGTCCGGATAGGCGAGAAAATCCCTCCACAAATCTTCGGTAATATCCGGCAAGCCCCAAGAAACTTCGAATCTCGCGCACAGTCATCGGACGCTGCCATGACAAAATGGCTTCCACCTTACTAGGATCAACAGCCACTCCGTCTCGGGAAATCACATGCCCAAGAAATCTGACTTCCTCCAACCAGAATTCACACTTGCTGAACTTGGCATACAACTGGTGTTCTTTCAATTTCCCAAGAACTAGACGAAGATGATAAACATGCTCTTCAATATCTCGGGAATAAATCAAAATATCATCAATAAATACTACTACAAAGGAATCCAAATAAGGTCGAAATACTCGATTCATTAAATCCATGAAAGCAGCAGGGGCATTGGCTAACTCAAACGGCATCATCTTAAATTTATAATGCCCATATCTTGACTTGAAAGCAGTTTTGGGCACATCCTTGTCCCTTATCCTCAACTGGTAATATCCTGACCTCAAATCAATCTTCGAGAACACAGCTGCTCCTTGAAGCTGATCAAATAAATCATCGATCATTGGGAGAGAATATTTATTTTTGATGGTCACCTTATTTAATTCCCGATAATCAATGCACATATGGAGAGTACCATCTTTCTTTTTAACAAACAGCACTGGCGCACCCAATGGCGAAGTACTTGGTTGAATGAACCCCTTATCTACCAGCTCTTGCAATTGAGTTTTCAACTCTTTTAATTCAACCAGTGCCATGTGGTAAGGAGCTTTATGTACAGGAGCCACTCCAGGTTCCAGGTCTATAACAAACTCAATTTCACGAACAGGGGGTAGCTCAGGCAAGTCATCCATAAACACGTCTGGAAATTCTTCCACAACGGGGATATCTACCATTGACTTCTTCTCAGATGGCGAGGACACCATTTGGACTAAGAAGGCATCTGCTTCCCATGCAATCTCTCTTCTTGCTTGAATTGCTAATATAATTCCCGGCTTTTCTTTTAGCTTACTCCCCGCAAATTCTAGATAATCCCCATCTGAAAGCTGAAAGCTAATTACCCGACTTCTGCAATTAATACTCGCAGAATATCGGTATAGCCAATCCATCCCGAGGATGATATCAAAACCCAGTAGCTTAAACATAAACAAATTAGCATCCAAAAACTTTCCATCAAAATTTAATGGGCAATCCAAAGCAACCTTGGAACACCATACCACTTCACCATTTGGTAGAGCCACTACCAATGATTTTGGCAAATGTTCCGTAACCAAATTATACATCCAAGTGAAAGTGGAAGATACAAACGACTGTGACGCACCCAAATCAAACAAAGTGCAAGCATAAAACTCATATAAATGGACTCTTCCTGAACCAAACACATAAACCCATGAAATCCAAATACAAAGAAGAAACCAAAGCACACCAAACATCAAATCCAAAATTAAATTAAATTAGATCTATACCTGTAATTACTCTAGCATCATGGGTCGCTGGTGCCTCGTCATCAACATCTCATGGTGTGATAGCATAAACCTGGGCCTGCATTGTTTCCCTCTGATTTTTTCTTCCACCTCGTCTACCTCCACAGCTTCCTTGAACTAGCCTAGGACACTCACGAGCAAAGTAGCCCTGCTGGCCACAATTATAGCATCGAGCCCCACCAGAAGGGCAGTCACCCACATGAGCTCTATTACAAACTCCGTAAACTGGCATACGTCCTCCCATACTTACACCCGAGACCCGATCCGCTGAACAAATTTCTGAGGCGAACCTGAACTACTTCCTTCACCAGAAAAACTCCACCTCTTATGTCCTGGAGGGGAGCCCATACTCAGATTATTCTCTCGCTCTGCAAGAGTGACCAAGTCCACTAAATCCTGAAAAGTGGAAATCCTGTGACAGACCACCATCTGGCATATACAGGACGTAGACCCTCCTGGAAATGCTCGGCCTGCATTTCCTCCGTGGCGATGAGGTGGGGAGCAAATCGTCCAAGTTCTATAAATCTTCGGGCGTACTGTTCCTTGGTTATGCTCCCTTGGACCAAGCTTGAGAACTCTCTTGCTTTTTGCTGCCTCACGGAAGCGGGAAAGAACCGATTGTTAAACTCTTTCTTAAAGCGCTGCCAGGTCACAGCGGTAAAAGATCCCAATTCTGACTCCAGCATTACTCTCTTGGTATCCCACCACTCAAAAGTGGTGCTTGCAACAGATAGCTGGCATAGAGTACTTGTTGCGCCTCAATGCAACCACATACCTCAAAAGTTCTTTCTAAATCTCTGACCCACTTTCCAGCCCGTAGTGGATCCTTTTCTCCCGTGAAGGGTGGAGTTCTATGCGCTAGAAAGCGCTCATATGTACATCCAGCTTGCACCATGCCACTAGGCCCTCCTGGGTGTAGCCAAGGCCCTCCTTGTTGTGGCCAAAGCCCTCCTTGTTGTGGCCAAGGCCCTTCTTGTTGTGGCCAAGGCCCTCCTTGTTGGGGCCAAAAATTCTGCTGCATGAACTCAGTCATCTGCCGTATTGCTTGGGCTATAGCATCATCCCTTGGCGTATCGTCCCGAGGCTCTTGAATAGACTTTCTTTGCCTCACCATTTTCCTGCCACAACACAACTTTTGACCCCCTTTAAGAAAAACAAATAAAACCAACAACATAAAACCAAAAACTGAAACCAAACCACATAACAAGAAACAAAAATGAACTAGCATGCAATAACATAACTAATAAATAAATACAAGCAAACAAGATCAAATAAATTCAAAACAAATAAAACATGTCAAATAGCAACTTTATTTAAAATAAATTTTAAAACACAATTTTAAAAACATTCTGGTATTACCTACAGGACCGCTCCGATACCACCTATGACTCCCCACATACGGACACGGAGAAATCGAGACGTCCGGATGATGACAACACGTGTCACCACCCTATCGACGAGTGCCAAGTGTGTGTATAAGCAACAAATGTGCAAAGAGAAACACGCAGCGGGTAGCAAAAGTCTCATAACTAAGTACCAGAATTTTTTTCTTAGTTTAATACAAAGCGGTTCAAAATATACATAACAAAATATTACAAACTACAAATATTGTTTTAAAACCAACTACAAAGCATAACTCCAACTCAGAACTCCGGCGGAGCCGCATCCTTGGGCTCAGCTTTCTTCTCCTCCTCGAACTCTGCACCAAAATCTACAATACCAAAAATGATGCCACACCGCAGGTAACGTCTATGTGTGTGACACCTAAACGAGGGATGCCCAGTACTCGCGCCCAGTGCATCCCTGGACCAGGCCATCCTCTAGTCCCCGCCACTCTAGGGACCACGGAGTCGACACGACAGCGTTACCGTATCGTGCAATCCGGTCTTCACCCAGTGACAACGCAGGGGAAGTCACTTAATATTATCCACTTTCGAGTGACCAGAGGAGCTCCACCGAGATAATACCCCATCTCAGCTTGGGGTCATGATACACACGCACCCGAAAATCCATTTACGCCAACAAAACATGATTTTTCTCAATTAAATAAAATGCACATGCATGCACCATGTAAATGCAACATTAAGGCACAAAGCAACCAACCAATCACAAATCAGCAATCCAGGCAACTCCGTCCTCAATCCATTCGACCCCGGAACTCCTCGGACTCAGTCCGGAATCAACCAACCAATAGATAATTTATTGTAAGATAAAAATATATTTAAATCTAAAAGTAGAGTTTGGAAAATACTTACAGCGCTATATGGTATTTTTTGAAAGCTCGCGGCGTTGCAAACGCCGGAGAAAAAGCAACGTAATAGTATATTTTACACTTTGGCCGTGATTAATAAATTACCTACTTTCGAACGGGAACAAACTAAGACACAAAATTGATAGGGAATGGCCTTGAGATGTTTATGAAGCTAAAAGAAGTGAGCTTTGACCGTGGGCGGCGGTGGAAACGGTGGTGGAAGCGGAAAAAGGCCAAATTGGAGTTGAGCTCATGGGAGGTGCTCCGGCAATGGATAGAGGCCGAAAATGGGTGGGTTAGGTTGGCAAGAGGTAGAGGAAGAAGTTGTGAAGAGGTGGTGGCCAGAAGTGGAGCGATGGCACTGGAAATGGCAAAAAGCCGTGCGGCTTAGATGGGGCGTATGGGTTAATGGTGGCTTGGATGGGGTTGGGATTCAGTGGGGTGGTGCGCTGGCCGGAGGGGAACCGAACGGCAGGGGTGGTGTCGACCACAACGGCCAGACGGCAGTGGGTCAGGGTGGGTCAAAAGATGGTGACAGGGAGAGGGAAGAGAAGCAGCGCGTGGGAAGGGACAGGAAAGAAGAAGAAAAGAAAAAGAAAGAAAGAAGAAAAAGAAAAAGAAAAAGAAAAAAGGAAAAAGGGAAAAAGAAAAAAGGGAAAAGAAAAGATGAGAGAAAGAAATGAGATCCAGTCCTCACTTCCGGAAACCAAAAATTGATCCGCCGAAAACAATTTTTAAAACATAAAACGACTAAAATAAATTAAACATCACATCAAATAAAATAAAATCAATTTAAAATACAATAATTTAAAATAAAAGAACTATTATATTAATTAAATTAAAAACACTCATTCAGTGAAAATACACGTAAAAGCGGGTCATCTCAATATTGCTTTATTGTTTTGTGTTAAAATTCATGATGAATTACTATTATGCTCATGGTATTGGTTTTCATGATTGTTATGATTTAATTTTTCTAGAGTATAATACAAGACTTGAATTAAAACATTTAATGAAAAGAAAAGAGTGTCTTAAAGAAAAACAATGGTTAATGAGACAAGATTATAATTTAATGATGAATAAATATCATGTATATTAAAGTAGACAAGAAGCAATAGAGATATGGTAAGATCATTGTGACTGCCTAAGAGTGGAATTTAAAAGTATAAAAAACCATCTAAGCATTCTTGCTTTTAAAAAAAAAAGAAAAAAAGAATTCACTAATACAGATTTTTAAGAACGATAACCTATATAAAAGAAAACGAAGTATATTGGGAGTCTTATGTTAGTAAGCCATAAAAATCAGTTGGTTAGCCCATCTATGTTGGAGAAGCTTTAAAGGTGGTCCCGGTAGTGTTCTCTCAAGATCTTGATCTACTTATTTCTCTTTGAATATAAGAAATCTTTGCTTTAAAAACCCGTCTCAATGAATTCTTTATTTAAATATGATGAATCCACCACTAACATACCTATAGAATCTGAACCTGGTAATATTAACCAATAAGACTATAGTATAATAGACATGGAAAGAAATTTACAAGACTGGACAATTCCTAATGTTTCTAAAAATCAAATATACAAACAATCTACTTTCTCTTCTAAATCAACATTTCTTACTAATTATACTATTAAAACGGTAGAAAAACTATTAATTTAAATAATGATTATGAATCATTACATTTATTAACGAAAAAAACTATTAAACATCATAAGGAACAAAAATATTCCTTTATACATATTAGATTAGTGCAAGTAGCTATAAAATCACTAACCAGAAGCAGATTAAATGCTTGAGTACTACTCTATCTAAGAGACGGAAGACATTATAATTTCTATAATTCATAACTCGGCATGGTTGAATCTAGCTTATTTAAGGACCAGTTTATTTTAATTGTTATCCTAATTATTTACTTTTATTATTTGATACTAATATTTTACATGCTTTAATATTAAATGTAAAAACGAATGGTTATTATATGATGAGAGGATCACATCATTTAACTCTAGTATATAGAATTCATTATAAATGAACGAAAACAACATTAGAGCCACATGCTCTTATTAGAAGCCCAAAAGGCTATGTATTATTATTACAATCTAGCACACCAAACTCTGGTATCCAAATTCTTAAACAAACTAATTGGAATCAAATTACTCTACGTAATACATGGTAATTAGAAAATATTATTCCATTACCTAAAATAGAAAATAATTCTAAAGACGATTTAGATTATATAGATAAAAACAACGGGCGGAATAGTCCAAATTGCTTTCCAACCCTTTAGAAAATCATTTTCCTAGTCATATTATTTATCTCCAACACCCTATAGTTATCATACACCTAGATCTGCACTCACTTCAATTTCAGAAATAGATCTCAAAATTTTGACACTAGATCTCAAAATTTTGACACTCAAATCTGAGAAGTTATTCTTGAAAATATTATTGATATACCAAAATATACTATTAATCATCCTAATATATCATCTACCTCTTAAAATCCCCAACAAGGAAAAAAACATTCTTCTCCAACATATTCACTAGTAGTTGAAGATGATACTCAAATATTCACCCTCAGTAAATAAGAATTTAAAATTAATAACAGTATCTTAAACAAGATTATATGAAAGAAGAAAATAAACAAAAAAAATTAACATTTTTCTCCACTTTCACAAAAATAGAAAGAGATTATGTCTAAATAAAATATTATGAGTACTTAGAAAGTGTACAAATTAATATACATTTCTTTGCATAGTTTGAAATATATAAATCAAACCAATTATCGACATTAAATAGGACAAATAATCAATGGATTAAGGAAAATAATAATCAAATTCTCTATGAAGAATATCCCCCTTTTGAAGCCATTAAATACAATCCAAGAAATACTCAAGTATTAGCTTCTCGAATAAAAAAATATAATTCCATACAAGAAAGTAAAAAATACTGATAATATAATTCAACTAAATAATTATACTAATCTATATTTAAAAACAATAAGTAAACAATTAGAAAGAACTGAATCAAAATATCTCCTATTAATCCCACTACTAAAGAAACAAAAGAAACTCCTTTATTTATTCCATGTGAAATTCCACCTCACTTAAAAACAAATTTTTCTAAAGCTAAAGATGATTTATTACAACAAATCTCTAATAAATTTGAAAAATTAAGTATTAATATTGCATTAAAGACAATTTATTAGAACAAATCTCTAATAAATTAGAAAAATTAAGTATTAATATTGCATTTACTTCATGAAAATCTCATATCAATGTATTAAATAAAATAGATGCACCTGATTTATCTAATTTTGAAATTAATAATATTGAAAATCAATTTAAAAATTTACAAGTAAATAAAATTAATTTCTACTAAAATATTAGGGAAAAAAGTTCAATTTAAATTTATGTTTCCCCCAATTTCAAAAAAAAAATTAATGCTTTAAAATAAGTTTATTGAGTAAGGAAATTAATATTTTAACTAAAAATAAGATTAAAAGCAAATCACCATGGAGTTGTGCCGCCTTCTATGTCACTATAAGAAACCTGGTATGTTCCAACGCTCAAAATTGTCGCAAATACACCCAATAATCGTTGAAATTGATCATTTCAGTGCTTTCTAATTCGCTACATATTTGACGAAATTAAGGCATCATTTCTGATTGATTTCAACAATAGGCAAAAATCGCTGGGACAAATAATATTACCAGAGGTTTTTTTCATCGCAAAGAATCAAAAAATCGCTGGGAATGGTGTGACATGTAGTGTTTTTAATTTTGTACCGTACTAGTTGGAATATGCCGTATCGTCCACTGGTCCGTACATAAATTGTACCTATTTTGTACCGGTCTAAATACCGACTGTATCAGCCGATATTTCGGCCTGTACCGGACTATGTACCGGCCCGTTCCAGCCGGTATTTCGGCCTTCACTTTTTGTTTTTTCATTTCTTTAAACTATAAGCTCATTTTTTGACCCCCAATTTAGACCAGTCTATTTATAATTTATATATATATATATATATTTATATATATAATTTATTCATATATCGACTATCCCAAAACAGTACCGATACTGAAATCGTTCAAGTGCTTTGACTGGAAGGGCATCTGATACGGTATTCAAAATATTGGTGACATATTTACGGATAAATCGTTGAGAAAGATCAATTGTGGCAATATAAATCGTTGCAATAGATGTATAAATCGCTAGAAATGACGCGCGATCTAAGGCAGGGATCCGTTCTCTTCGTTGCAGTTGAATTTTTTTCCTACGCATAGAAATCCCTGGAATAGAGAAATTGTGACAATTTTAGAGCTATTTCCAGCAACTAAAAATCGGCGAAAATACTCAATTACAAAATTTAAAAGAAAAACTACTACTAAAACTGTATTCAGTAGTAATTTTATGTGGTTCATAGAGCAAATGTCATAGAGATGCAGTTCTTTCTTCCCATAAAATGAGAGACCCTATCCAAGCACCCTCAAGACTTATTATACCAGAGAAAAAAAAAATTAAAACTTAATATCCAAGGAGAACAGATAGAGAAATTGAGCAATTATTATTTAATCCAGCTGTTGGCATGATTTTCTTAGCATCATGCCAACTTAGAGCGTTATGTGTTGAAAAAGAAAGAGATTTATTTGCAAGACAGCCACACTGCTGACATGAAACAAACTTACAAAAGGGGATAAAAATATCCCCAGAAGTATGTTGATCATCAATTAAATAAATATGGTGGAAGATAGCCACGCTACTAACATGAAACAAGCTTAAATAAATAAATAGTAAGTAACCCTCATGAATTCTTCCACCTCAGAGCTCAAGGGTGCACCACCAGAAATTATTAGTCTAATCTGACCACCTAATCTGTCTTTGACTTGAAAAGAATTGACATAATGAAAGACAGTCAGGAAGTGGGGGGAACCTGATCTTCATAAGCTATAGGTCTTATAGAATGCAATGTAACAAGATAACATGCAAGCAAGAAATGCACAAGGACAGTAGTCAAAGCATGCCTGAAATACATTACAAAACTCAAGAGATGCATAAAGCTGATAAAGCAAGCTGCAATACATGGAAAGATAAAGATGGCAGCAGCAGCAAAAAAGAGACAGGAGATGGCACAGCTGAGGAAATGCATGGCTGCACACAAAGAAGTATGAGGGACACGATGCATAAAGTTGCCTTTTTGCATACTGTGCAAAAAAGTTCTGAATTGATGCTGATAATTGTGTAGATAATCAAAAGTTAGTTTTTTCAGTTTCCTGCTTTTGTTTATTGTTTTTGATTTGTATTATATTTATGTTAGTTAATTGTAATATTTTTGGTATGCTTATTTTTTTTAGCGAACTTGTATTTAAACAAATTCTGGTACTTAGTTAACCAACTTTAATTATTTTGTTGTGATCTTTTAATGTACACTTGTTGCATGTACACACACTTAGCACTTGGTGATGGGATGCGTGACCCATGTTGTCATCATCCCCGACGCCTCGATTTTCATGTGTCCGTACATGGGGGACGGGGGCGTCACAATCAAGCTGTCACTTTCCATCACAAGCTTTGAAATTCCTATTGAAGCACATAATTGCAGCCTCTAAAAATGGCTAAAAGTTCTATGGCTTCTGTGCCGACTATCTCATCCTCAGCTTTACTTGCAACCATAAGAACATTTCCTGAAGCATCTCGTAGAACAGCACTAATACCTATTTTCTCCAATTAAGCAAAAACTGCACCATCAACATTCAACTTTAAACAATCAGGTGTAGGAGGTTTCCACCTATAATGTTGTTTGAGTTGGACCCGAGATAGATGCTTCACTTTATCATAACTACTCAGCATACTCAAAGCAGCATTATCAGCTACTTGTTTTGGACGTAGTACAATCTGTTCATGCACATATTTATTTCTCCAAAAGCAAAAGCTCCAAATCAAAGCAAAGAAAATAGACAGCTTATCATGTAGCCTCCTTTCACATAGTTGTAGCGCCATCTCCAAAATTGACATTCTTTTATCAATAGGTAAGCAAGGTAAATACAAACCCCAAATTTCCTTAAGAGAATCAAAACTAACCACAGCATGAGTAAGGTCCTCAAACTTTGACAGACAGAACTTGCATGTTGCATCAGATAGAACATGTTTCTGCACTAACTTTTGTCCAGTAGGCAGTCCGTCTTTACAGGCACGCCATGCAAAGATTTATATCCTCATGTTTGAGTCACTTTGTTTCTTTTTGTTCTTGAAACATTTGGTCTAACTCGAATAATTTTCACATTAATTAGTCTTCTTCATTGCCCTCTAACCTTTCAAAGGTCAAGCGACCACGTTTCTATTGGTCAACTAGGGTTTCTAAATGTGAAGAGTAAATCATTCCATGAAGTTTAACAGTTTCTCATGTCATACTTGCATTGCCTACCTTTTCCATAAAAAATTTGATTAGTAACACCTTACACTGGTCAAGAAAGGATCTATCGTATCATTGACTTGTTACATATGAATGTGAAAAAGTACCTGATAATATAGGAACATATATATGTTTCTTTACATACGATTTTCCATGTCATTAATTCTATATGTTAATTTCCACCCGAATATTTAGTTTTGAGAACGATTAGTCACTAGAATGTCAAACAACCAAAGTCAACTTGACTGTATATGTATGATATCATCCCATTTGTCTCTGAAACTTAGTTGCACATATTCACTTGGTGACTTTTTCCCATCGTTGTAGTGGATTGCATGATATAAATTCTGGGTCACTCACTGATTTCACATTAATCCATTTTCATAGAGTGCTGTTTGTCCCTAAGTTCAAGTACCAGTAATTGTAGTACCATTTTGAAATTACTCTCCTATGCATATATTATGGGATGACGTATGGAACTAGTCCTTAGTTGTCACTTGATTCTCCAGTTTATTCACAATCTAATAGATCTATCACCTGCGTACTCTAAGCTGCTAGCAGTGATAGTTCCCAATCAGGTTGCCCTTTATGTATTCCAGTACTAGTCCATACTAGAATTTTGAGAAACCTCCTCAAGATATAGCAGTTGTAATTTGATAGATTCTTATTTAAAATGTTCTGGTCGCATGACCTTCCACTTAAGCATTACTATATGGATTGTCTTGTTGTTGTTTCTGCATCTATGGTGTTGAAAACTCAAGAGGGATTGACAATCTGCAATCTCAAGAGCAAGAATTGTGTTACAGCATATGAATTCATCGTAAAAGAGGATTTGGGTTGTGTTGGGATTGTGGAGCCCCCGGCCCTCACTTGTGATTTGGCGGTAGCCGTGACTCTAAGGATATAGCAAACTATAGGAAATTATATTTTTATTCAATGGAGTAGGTTGTGATTAAGCTAAGTTGAGAATAGTTTTGTAATGATTTTTGAAAATTTTAATGGTTCTTGAGATTGATCTTTGATTACTACCGGTTTAAATGCTAGTTGGAGTTGAGGTAAGGAGTCTTCAAATATCTGTCGACTCGTGGAAGTATACAGATGCACATTTATTGCTAGTCGAGACGTAGAGACTTTGTTTAGATGGGTATATCATGGAAGACTGCAAGGATATCGTCGCTTTAGAGTTGATTGTTAGTATAGATTGTGGGCATGTGTAAGAGTTGACAAAATGATTTGAACTTTTGACCAATATTTCATTTTGTTTATTTATTCTATTTATTTATTTTTTGGAGTGTTAATTGCTTCTTGCCCAACTTGATGAAACTCTTTTGACGATTCGGTTGGTATTTCAACAAGGGTATCTAGAACTATTTTGACGAATTGATAGATCAAATTTCAAATTCTTCATTGCAAATTTCTCCTCTCCGATGCAAATTAGAAACTTTCTTGTTCATTTGGTGAGGCACACCTTTTATGCCAAAGTGTGACTTCATGTATTAGATTGATTCTCTTCATCGATAGAAATTATATGATTAGTAAACTCCAACTCTTGACGCCTTTTGTGGTTTTGACCTACTCCTCGAAACCACTCATTTCCAACCGCACAACTTTATTCGTCACATGAGATTGATCCGGTGTATGAGTTTCGAAGTTCTTAGATCACCGCTTTTAGTGTAAAAGCAAAGCCTTGCCTATTGTTATGGCAATATTTGATTTATGCAATTCGATGTGTTAGGGTTGATTGGTAATGCTATGCCAGCATCAATCGCGAATGTATTTTCAAGGACCAATGCTTTTGGCTAAGGACTCATGAGGCAATCTAAAAATACCTGTGAGAGTTCATGGTTTTGAGAGACGAGTCTATATTTCCATAAAAGTGTGATAAGAGTGTTTTTAGTAGGAGTTGGGCTGGATTAGACTCAAGATTGATATATGTAAGAGGTTGTAGCTTTAGGCATTTCTGTGAAGTTACTGGAGTGCGCAGCAGAAGATTGGTACATTGTCAAATCTGATTTGAGATCAAATAGGAATTAAATTTGTAGATATTAATGTTAGCATTAGAGGATACTATTAGGTGACCGAAATTTTCAATGCAAAAGAGACTTGGAGGTTGACGCTTAGGCATCAATTGGGAACAACGCAGTCGAGACTGCAAAGGTATAAAGCATTAAAATCTTTGGGTGTTGTAAAATATGCCTGTGGAATTAGAGATTCTAGATTGCATGATTTGCCTTGGGACACTAGACGTTGTGTGCCATTGGAAGAACAAGGTATGATCATAATGGAAGAATTTATAGAGGTAATTTATGAGCCATTTGGGAGTAATTCTAGTCAACTAAGCAGGATTGAAATCTTGTCTTAAGGGCGTGAAGGATGTAACACCCTGACCCAAAATTATTATAGATGAGGAATGGATAATTTTATTGGGCATAAATTAAGTTTAATGAGCGATACTAGATTGAGCTCAGGAATTATTATTTATTGAGGTTGGCTCGGAAATTATAATTAGGCATATATGCCTAAGATTTTATTTTTAAGGCCAGTTAAGGTTTATTAGATAATTATGAATAGGCCACGAGCATAGTATTTATTGTGATGGATGATAGAATTCTATTGGGCTCAATAGAGTTAAAGCCCATTTACTATCTTTTTTGGGGACCTAAATCCATAAATTTGGATCTAGCCCATGTATGTATGTGAGGGGCCAACCCAAGACCTAAAACCATTGAAAATCCCAACCCCCACCCAAGATTCAAAAGTATGTCGTTTTGGTCCTGGGATGTCAAACCCTAATACCCCGTCCTCATTTTCCTCTCTTGTCCTCTCTCTCTTCCTCCTAGTCGCCCAACCTTTCCCCTCTCCATAGATTCTCTCCCATTTTCTTTCTCCCTTTACCAATCCCACTTCTCTCTTTGCCAGCCCCTTCTCATGGTGAACCCAACAAATCCACAAGCACAACATGCCAAGCTACCTTTAAGTATGGTTTGGTAACAAAAAATTTTCATCTCAAATTCAAAATTCTCATCTCATCATTACAATTTTCTCAAATCCCCATACAAAATATAATAAATAATTCAACTTTTTCTTAACTTTTTCAAATTCTAAAACAATAATAATATTAAAATATAATATTTTAATATTTCATTTTAAACTCAAAATTTTTATCTCACTTTCCAAGCAGAACCTAATAGCAGTGTCTTAGACCTCTGACACCACGTATTGATGGCCTATCTCTCCTCCCGTAGATCTCTCTCTTTCTCTCTCTCTTCCACTCGATTAGGGCTCCACCATCATCCACCATTTCAATACATGCACACACCGTCGTAGATCCTCACCTTTAGCTCACCCTTCGACCACCACTCTCACACCTACACTCTCTCTTTTCCATTCTCAAAAGGGCAAGACCGTTTGTGTTCGAAAACCCTAGCTGCAACCATATCTCCACTATGCTATGCCACCCATAGGGGGCTCTCCTCTCTCTTGGACTCACTTCTCCCATAGCTCTCCCTCCTCTCTTTCTTGCTCTCCCTTTCTCTCCCCTTTCACCCTCTCTATTTTAGCTCCCTTGCGGGCACCACAGTCGCTAGCCACCACACCTCATCACCACTCATCACTAGAGCTCCTCTACTTCTCTTTCATTTTCCCCTGCCTCAAATACTATCCCCATCTCTCTTACTCTCTTTGTGAGCACTGTCGTGCCCTATCTCCAGCTCGTGAGTCATTGTCGTGGCTTTACTCTATGAACCACTACCACAGCAAATCTAGCAACCCCCACCATCTTTGCCACCTCCTACTAACTCTGTGCATCCTTCAAGCCCTGTCATGCATCACATGTCTCACTTCCCTTTCTGACCTATATTACTTCATCCTCGAGACTTTAGATTCTCGACTAACCAACCACCGCCATCCCTTCCCTGTAGCTGCTTTCTCAACCACATGAACTTACCATAGGTTTAGAATCACAATTGTTGCTTTTCAAAGTCATGGAGTAGTTATCACAAACTATCCACACATTTGAACCATGGTCCATCAACACCCCTACCTGTGTGGCCATCAGTTCACCTACTAACGACAACACTCTTGACTAGAAACAGACTTAGGATGCTTGAATCATTTAGAAATCCTACCTCCATGCTATAAGTGGTTCTTGACCTACTTTGAAATATCTTTAGTTGGATTTGTGAAATTGTAAATTAGGCTCTATGGTTGTGATCCAAATAATTATGTAAAGTGTTGGGATTGACATGTTGCACTGGTTGTGAATCTATGTAGTGGTTGAGGGTCCCTTTGAAGGGTTGTGATAAAATGTGTAGTTGCGATGTGTTTAATGTGCCATGTAAGGTGTTGGGATAAAATGTGTAGTTGTGATATGTCATGTAAAGTGATATGTTGGTTGAGATTGTTGTTGGTGTTTATGAAACTTATAAAGGCTTATGATTTTGTTTATGATTGGTTTATAAATGGTATAGACAGATTTTGATATATTGAATGGAGTTGTAAGGGAAGTTGAAAAGCTTGATGGTTCCCAAATAATGGACAGACTGAGGTATTGGGTAAACTTTCTTAAAGAAAAACTCCATCTTATAATGTTTTCCAAAGAAATAAATATTTTATGTAACATATGTAGAGGAATGATGAATGCATTAATGAAAGCCTATATTAGTATATTTTTACAGTATGAAGTAATGCTTATCGAGTATTTGACTCTTTTTTTTTTATGTGTGCCCCACCTAGGAATGAAATGAGTACGAAGTGTCAGGACAAACATGGGCTAAGAAAATGGTTAGTATTTTTTAGAATGAGTTCTTGGAGGAATTTTTTGGATGTTTAGTCCATCCTTGAAAATGTAGGTCTCGGCTTAGCTTTATTTGTTACTTTGTTGTGTAACCTATGTTTCCTAACTTGTGGGTGATGAGTTTATGAGAAAATGATAGGCGTAGGTTCTATTTTAACCTTATAACATGTTTATGTTGATGGTTTTGCAAATAGGTATTGATCACGTGGGTATCAATCAAAATGTAGAGTCATAGGGGAATTGGAAGTGACCTGGTGAAGGGAAACATGGATGATAAGAATTGCAGCAACAACCATGACGGGTGCAATCCTACTAGCACTAATGTAGCGGATCCTATCAAAACTCCCCAGTTATGCGTACTTGTGCGACAATGATACTAGGATGGTTGAACTCCTGGAATTCTTCATGTTGCACCTCTCATTTTTATTTTCACATATTTGCCAATGAAATTTAAAAATACGATGACCTTGGAGTGGGAGTTTAGAAAATTGAGAGACCTCCACCATGTACCAATGGGTATGGATCGGAACTCTGGATTGCAAGGGGATCGAAAACAACATGATGAAGGGGAACAAGGATTATAAGATATTTCTGCAACAACACTGATAGATGTGTTTAAATCCACACTAATGCACTTGATCCCATCAGAACTCCACAATACTTAAGCATTCTTGGGCAAGAGTAGTACTATGATGGGTGATATCATGACAAGTCCTTTTATTACATCCCTCGTTTTTATTTTTACAGATTTGCAAATGAATTTTTTTTTTTTTAAAAAACAACGATTTTGGAGGAGTCCTTTAGAAAATTTACGCCGACCCCATTGCATAAAGATGGGTATCGATTAGGACATTGAATTGCAAGGGGATTGGAAGCAACATGATGAAGGGGAAGAAGGATTATAAGAATTTTCTAGAACAACCCTGATGGATGTGACCATACCAACACTAATGCACCAACTCCTAACAGAACTCCACAATTAAGCATGCTTGAGTAAGAGTAGTTCTACAATGAGTGACTTCTTTGGGAGTTCTTGTGTTGCACCCCTCATTTTTGTTTTTATAGGTTTGGTAAGGAAATTTAAAAAAAGATGACTTAGAAGGGAAATTTTGGAACAAGTGCCCAGACCCCATCTTGTGTTGCACCCCTCATTTTCATTTTTCCAAGTAAGTGAAATTTAAAAAATGACTTAGGAGGGGAATCTTAGAAAAATTGCATCGGCCCCATCCCATAATGATGGGTATTGATTATAATGTGGAGTTGTAGAGGGGATTAAAAGTGATGTGATGAAGGGGAAAGGGGATTATAAGAATTGTCTGCAGGAGCTGTGATGTGTGCCATCATACCAGCACTAATGCATCCGATCCCAGCAGAACTTCGCAATTAAGCATGTTTAAGAGAGAGAACTACTAGGAAATCCTCATGTTACACTCTTTATTTTTATTTTCACAGGTTTGCAAGTAAAATTTAAAAAAGAAAAAGACGACATAGAAGGCAAAGTTTGATGCCATCGCATATAGATGGGTATCGATCAAAACTCTGAATTATAGATGTACTAGAAGGGAGCGACAAAGGGGAATGAGGATTATAAGAATTGTCTGCAACAACACTAACATGTGCGATCATACCAGGACTAATGCTTGGGATCTGATCAAAAGTTCACAGTTGAGCGTGCTTGGATGAGAGTAGTAGTAGGGCAGTGACTCCCTATGAAGTCCTCGTAGTAAACCCCTCGTTTTTATTTTTATAGGTTTGTGAGTGAAATTTAAAATGGCCTAGGAGAGGAGTTTTAGAACAATCACACTGATCCTATTGCCTAGTGATAGGTATCGAATAGAACGCCAAATCCCAGAGGGATCAAAAGCGACATAATGAAGGGGAACGGAAATTCTAAGAATTGTCTGCAAGAACCCTTACATGTGCGAACATACCAGCACTATTGCATTAGATCCAATCTAAATCTCGCAATTAAGCAGACTTGGGCGAGAGTAGTACTAGGATGGGTGACCTCATGTGAAGTCCTCATTATGCACACCTCATTTTTATTTTCATAGGTTTGCAAGTGAAATTTAAAAGAAGGATGACCTAGGGAGGAAGTTTAGAATCACACTGACCCTACTGCATATCAATGGGTATCATCAAAACTCTAAATCGCAGGGGAAGTGGAAGTGACATGACCAAGGGGAATGAGGATTATAATAATATTTTGCAACCTTGACGGGTATGATCATACCAACAGTAATGCACCGGATCCCATCAGATCTCCACAATTAAGCTAGCTTGCATGAGAGTGATACAAGGATTATTGACCTCCTTGGAAGTCCTAGTGTTGCACCCATTTTTGCTGTTGTTGTTTTTAAAGGTTTGTGAGTGAGATTTTAAAAAACGATGACTTAGGATTGGGATTTTAGAAACATCGCGCAAACCCCATTCTGTAGCTCTGGGTACTGATAAGAATGTCGAATCCCTGGAGGATCAGATGTTTCTTTTTTATCCTTCAATGTTAGCTCTTCATATCATTGTGAAGCAAAATTCGCCAAGCGTTGGGTTGTTCACCAACACCAATAGGTAACTTGAGATGGGTTTAGACTGTCATGAGATAGGTTAGTTCTACCCTAATGATAACAGTGTCTCAATAGTAATTCAACCTAATATGAGCTAGAGGATTTGTTGATTCACACAATTGCTCATTGCGACTGGTTGAAAAGGTAGTGATGCGAAGCTACCGTGTGAAAGATTATGACTAAACACCTCTAAGTATGAATTCGGGCCAGAAGTAATGAGTGTGTCTGTTGCCTGATTGTTGACCTATAGTGGGGGCCTCATGGCCTCTAGAGGCACTTCTTATTGATGAAGCCCTCATGTTGGATAGTTGTGTGAGCCACCTTCAAGTACAATTCTCATTAACCATCAGGTAGAATCCCTTGGAGACAACTTAAAAATAAGTGATGGGGTATTGTAAGCAGTTGGCCTTGTAGAGTGGTGTTTTTGCCACGATCCATTGAGACTCAGCCTTGTATCACTTCGGTTCATCCCTTCCCTTCAAACTACATCACTTTCCACTATTTCCAAAGCAAGGTTATCACCAGGCACTTATCCAAAATCATTGCATGGCATGCTGTTTTGGCATGACCTCGGTTGCGTGCACACAAGTGCTTGGTGCATCAAACTCAGCCCACCTAACCAGCGTGCATGCACACGGGAGCCTTGGTTTAGCACATCATCCTCGCCCACCCCATTAGAATGCATACGCTTGGTGCCCCTGGGCGTGCATGCCATGTTTGCACGTAATCATTGACTGATGCTCAGCCCAACAGCCACCATCGAGCACTTAGCCCCACACCCCTCTCTCTCTCTCTCTCTCTACCATCTCTTGGCCCCCATCGCCACCAGCCACTACTAAGCCGACCATTTTGAGATATAGTCGTTGCTGCCCAAGGATCAGTCACCTACGCAAGCAATGGCTGCCACTAGAAAAATCAAAGCCGACACAAACAATGTCCTAGACCAATGTCTAGCTTTGCACTTCTATCACCTACATAGCCACTGCACCTCGGCAAGCCAAGCACCACCCATAAGAAGTCTAGCACCACAACCTCCATCTTAGCCACCATGAGAAAAGTCACCCAATCGGCCTCCTCTTCAATTGTAGCATAGCAGCTTTTCATCATGACCTAGGCCATCGTAACCCAACTACCATCCGAAATGGAGCATCTGTCTCCACTGTGAATCATCCTAAACGACCCAGATTCGTAGCTAGTTTATCCTCAGGCATACACCATTGTGAAGCCCAGCCCATTATTGCTTTCCCCGTGAACCACCTCATCAGCAGTGCCATCTACCTCTTCAAGCCAAACTTAGAGCAACCCAACTATGCAAGCAGGAAGGGACATATGTATTAACTAAGACTGAGTTGTGTAACTTGTTTCAAGTTATGTATTTGAAGTGATGGTTTGGTAGAAAAAGAACGATGTAGGTGATAGGGTTTGTACCTTAACCTTTAAATTGAAGCATAGAGATTTACTTTAAGTATAAGACCATAAAGTTGGCAGAAAGAAGTTGCAAGGTGACTTTATGTAGGTCACAAGCTATAGCATTAAAATTACGAAGAGGTTGATAAAGAAATATATGGAAGAGGAATTGGTTAATTAAACTAGCCTAAGTAAAGGAAGTTTAAGTCAATAGTTGTTTTATAAAAGTTTCAAGTTTAAGTTGGATATACACTTGAAAATGAAATCATGTAAAGCTATGAATGAATGTAGGTTGTTATGAAACATGTATATGAATGGACTGTATAAAATGAGAATGATATGAAGCCTAGGTTAGTATTATGTTCATACTCTTCTAGAATTTGTAAATGACATGAAAATGAAAAGGAAATCTCTCTCTTTATAAAATGAAATGAAATGGTTTTATAAAAAAAAAACTATTTTATGCGAGGAAAGAAAATGAAATGTTTTCTTAGTAAGGAGATGTTGTTTTATGAATTTATGCTTAGGTATTAATAGTTAAAGTATATGTATGTAATGACCTCCTTTGACAACTCCCTATATGCACCTCAAGAATAGTTGTATGCATGTGAAATGGATATTATATGTAGTACTTATATGCTTTATGTTCCATGAAATGAAATGATGATATTTTATGCTTTATGTTATGAACATGTTTTATGAAATAAAATGGACCGATGAATCAAATGAATGAAAAGGAAAGGAAATGAAAGAAATGTTTTAATGTATGTAGCTATGTAACGGCCATGATTGAATGAATGATGGTACCCAAAGGAGGGGCATATTTCAATGCTAGATTGGCTCCATTGGTAGTGCACCCAGTGACTCCATCCTAATGGAAAGGGATTCCTATAGATTGCTAAGAATGAACTATGGAATGCTAAGAATGTATAGAAGTAATTATGTGTTTATGCAAGGAGTGTATTAGAAACAATAGATGGATAATGATAGACACGAAGTATATGAATGACCACGAGTTAAGTTAGAATCAATATGGAGGACAAGAAGATGACTTCAAGATCTTACAATAAGAATTGTAGTATGAAATGTACTAGTGCTGAACGACAGATCGGATTAAGTAACTGAAGATGATTCAAGTATGTCAATGAAGGATTGTCAAGACATGAGGATGCAATGTTCTATGCAATAATTGATTGAAGTATTGAAGGTGTATGAAAGTATGAAGACACTGTAAGGATGAATATGAATGGATTCAAATGATCTATAGGAAAATTTTAAGGATGGAATATTTATAAAGAGGGGAGATTGTGACCAACTGCTTCTTTTCCTCTCAGATTGATCACGAGCATTGCCTAAATATTTTAAATCTCAAATATTTATTTTAAATATAATGAATGATTTTTAAACTGAGCCTAGTATTCTAAAAATCTTCTAAATATTTTATGAGTCCAAAATTATTTTAATAGAATGCTTTTACTGTTATTGAATCAAATCTAATTTTTAAAGATAGCCTCTTTAAAAATTAGATTTGCTTCAATAACACTAAATGATATAGTTTTACAAATACATTTTATTTCTCTTGGAAATATTTAGTAAAATTGTATTTTGTTTATGTTCAAAACTCTAATTATTTTGGGGTCAAGAATAAAAGATAGATTTTCAACTTAGTCTATTTCCCTTTCCATTTATTCTTTAGTCTTTGTTTTCTATTAGTCCCTTTTTATATCCTGAGGAGGAAATGAAAGGTTTTAAAGAGGTTGGTAATTTCTATCTTATTTTAAAAAACTATTTCCTAAAGCCCCACTACAAGGATGGGTGTAATGGTGTGCCTCTCTCCTCATTTAATATATATAACATTAAATGAAAAGTTCAATGTTATCTATGTATGGCATTAAATATATTGAAGTCTACATATTATTTCTATTTTGTAAAATTGTAGAATATCTTTAGGACAAAATGTTACAGAAAATGACACAAATATTTATAATGGGCATAAATTCTATAATCATGGAGGATTAGAATAAGATATATTAATTATGAAGCATAGTAATTATGAAGGATAAAAAAATTAGAAACAAAACAAAATGTACTAATACGACAAAACAAAAAGGAAAGGGAGATCTTAATTAGGAGCCTTTCAATAAATTAATTAGGAATGAAACGTCAGTAACTTTTTTTTTCCTTCTTCCAAAGGATACGATTCCTTTCATTGATAGATAAAGTTAAAGCTTAGTGTTTTACAAACATGAAAATGCAGAAAGTAGGAAAGCAAAAATTACTATAGTTACAAAGGTGTGTCTTGAGAGAGGATCTTTTCCACTATGGAACTCCAACATGCAATCCAGATGCTTGATGAGGGGTATGTCTCGAAATGAGTTGCTTGAAGATGCCCATTGCGCCAAAGAATGCGCACACCGGTTCTGGGCCCAATGTATTTTGATAGCCCTCCAATCTTCAAAGCTGTTAAGCATAATGCTTGTGTCTTTTATCCTTCCTTCAATGGTCCAGTTAGATATTGGATGATGATTTTGTAGGGCAAAGATTACCACCTGAGATTCTCCTTCAATTAAGATGTTTTTCTATTGTTTTTCTACTTCCATTTTGATCCCTATGAAAGTTGTAAGAGCTTCTCCACCATTGGTTACAAATTGAGGAAAATTCTGTTGTGCATCCCATAATGTTGCCTAAATGATCTCTACAAACTGCTACTGCTATACTCCCTAACTTCCTTACTGCTACATCAAAAGCTATAGAAATCTAGCCTATTGTAAGGAGATTCCATGAGGGAGTTTCCTGCATGTCTTTGTATACCCAAGCATTTCTATGTTCTTGATATAAGTTAATGACATTAACAACAAACTAGTCTATGGGAGTGAGCTTCCTGAGGTTAAATGTTCAAACAAGTGTTTGGTTTCAGGATTGCCTTAATCCAATTTGTTATATCCTGTCCTATTGTGACATCAGTGTTTAAGGGCCATGGTGATTGCTTCCAAAGGATTCTAGAGTAAGGACACTATAGAAATAGATGGGTTAATGTTTTCCCCGGCTGAGTGGCAAATGGGGCAAAGGGCCTGATCATTATTAAGGGAGATGCACTGCTTTAATAAATATCTAATAGGTAGAATGTTGTTTAGTACTTTCCAGATGAAGAGTTTGAGTCTATCTTGGACATGAAGAGATTGGTTTTTTTTCCAAATGTGGGGGCTGTGTTCTTCTTGACTACTAACGGTGGCGGAGACAATAGCAACATAAACAGACTTGACAGAGAAGTTTCTGCTAGAGTGGTGGAGCCATTTTATGCTATCACTCAAATTATGGAAGTTGAATTACCTAAGGGGAATTTTAGAGATTTCTCTTACCATGGGATATGAGAAAAGGGCCTGAAGCAAACTAGTGTTCCACCTTCTAGGCTCTTCTAATATTAATTCTGAGACTCTCAAAGCAGGATCCTTAAAAATGTCATTTGAAGAATGAATGGGTAGTCTCTAAGGTAAAGAGGGAATCCTTGGATTTTTGCAAACATAAGTTGTTTTACCAATATTGATTTGATGGCAGTAACTTGTAGCAAGAAATTCTTTTTGCTTTGCCAAACCTTTCCAAAATTTAGAGTCACTTTGTTTGATTCGGACATCTAACCAAGATTCTGATTTCAAGTATTTGAGGGACAGAACATTTTTCCAAAGACCTAAGTCAATTTTTAGGAGAGACCATCCTAGTTTACTTAGAAGAGCCTTGTTAAAATTTGAAGTGAGTCTTAGGCCTAGTCCCCCCATAGATTTTGGTTTATATTATGTGTCGCCAAGATTTTGGGGGTAAAATTGTGAATCTTTTTGGGGCCAACACACCCCCCCCCCCCCCCCCCCCCCAAAAAAAAAAAAGACTTTTCTAAACCACTAGCAACACTTTTAGGGATGAGGATACTAGACATCAAATAAGCAGGGAAGGAGATTGTAATAGATCTTATCAAAGTTGTTCTACCTGCCTGGGAAAGAAGCTTAACTTTACAACCCGCTAATTTTGCTTGAGTTTTTTCTTTAATAGCCTCAAAAAGATGTTTATTAGTCTTATCCTGATTCAGATGAAGGCCAAGATATTTGAGCTTGTTCAAAGAGAGCTTAAATTCATCTGATTGGCTAAGCTTGATGAATCAATTAGATTGGCATTGGAAATTCAAATGCTTGATTGACGTTTGGATATGACCAAAACTTTGTCTATTCCAAGATTTTAAGGCTTTCCTAACAGCTTTTAATTTTTTAGAAAAAATGAACTAGGGTGATCCAGTGGAACTACTCTCCCAATTGCTCTTAATGACTTGAAAGCAACTTGAGTCCCAAACACAAAACTCCTCAAATTTAAAAGAATGTTGAGATTTTTTTTTAGGCATTTGTGTCTAGAAGAAGAGGGGCATGATCCAAGGTGTGAATGGGCAAATGTAAAATGTTTTTGTCTGGGCAAAGGAGAGTCCAATTATGATTTGCAATGCCTCTTTCTAATCTCTCTCTAATATGGCTTCTACCAAATCTTTTGTTAGTCCAAGTGAATTTAGAACCTTCAAACCCTAAGTCACCTAAGCCATGATGGTTCATAAAATGATTTAACCCTGAAGGAGTGGATGAAGATGCAAAAGGTTGACGACCACCAAATTTCTCTGACTAACTAATGACTGAATTGAAATCACCTAAACCTAGTATGGGCCCTTAGTAAGCGTTTGCAATATTATTAGCTAAGGTCCATAATTTTTGTTTTCCTTGCATTTGTGTAGGACAATAAGCTAATAAAAGGAACCGAGGTATATGGATAGGGTCCGAGTACACTAAGAAAGCCCAAACGTTACTATTAACACAGACTGGTTCAACATTAACTCCAGGATGCCACATACATAATACACCTCCCAATTTCCTTAGAGGAGGGATATGAAAATACATAGAAAGCCCTAGACTATTCACAACACCAGTAGTATTATTATTAGAAGGAATTATGTTTGGGAGGAAAATTAAATCAGGGAGGTGTGTCCTGATTTATGCTCTCAAGCTATGCATTGCAGGAGGCCATTAATGCCTCTGCAATCCCAAGCTAAGAGCCTCATTTCTAGGGTGGTGGCAGGTTAGGGCTTGCCACATCAGCCACTTTGTTGCCAAGTACTACTTTCTGAGTGAGCTTAAATTCATTATCGATCACCTTGAGATTATGTTCTGGATAGATTCATTTTGCTTCTACTCCTTCTCAACCTCTATTGCTTTGCGAAGTCCTCTCGCTTTTGCTAATAAAAATAGTGCCTCAACCACATCCTCAATGTCTCTTATTTCCTTTTGGAGTTGAGAACATTTTACATTGGGATGTTGTGCTGCAGCTTTCTTTTTTGGTGGGATCTCTTCATCTAGGCATTCTAGGCCTCTCTCTTTCTAGTTCGGGCATTAATTTCCAATAGGTTCTTGGTGGGCTTATGGATCGGTTGTGGTTTTAGGGAGTGGGGAGGGTTTGGTGAGGTTGGTGTGGTTGGCAACATAGTTGGTGATTAGGTAGTTGGAAGAAGGAGGGAGATGAAAGATGAACTCAGATTTACCATTTTACAGTCATGAGTTGGTGATTTCTTCTTGAGGTCTTGGTTTAGGTTTCTGGTTTCTTATGCTAATGATTTCTTCGGGATAGGGATTTGGAGTGAAGGGGGAAAGGCTAAGCTGGTGGTATTGATCAAGTTGGGCCTCAAAGTCTCATGGAGGGCACTGCTGGGCTGATGGGTTTTGATGGGTTCTGATTGGGATTTGGAACCTGGAGCGTTGAAAGGGACAGTAGGTTGACTTTGGGAGCTATAGGTGTCACACAGGTTGGGCTTCTGAGTCTCATGGAATGAGCTGATGGTCTGTTGTGTTTTGATGGGCTGGATTCCAAAAGTTGGCCCACTTAGAAAGTCGAAGCTTTGTAGAATCTGACTGTATATTGAATGACCAGAGCTGTGTTGACTATTTGGCTTCTGAAGGAAACTTGGGTTGGATACAAGCTTGTTTGACTTTAGCAAGGTATGTGGGCCCCTCAAGGATTCTAACTCCGGCCTGAAGGTAGAGTTGAGTTCCTTATGGCACTTTTGTTCATAGCTCTCCTGAGGACCAATTACTTCTTGGATTAGTGTTGTGGGAGGGCTCAAGGTATGTATGTTGTCAGGTGGATTAATGTTTGGGCTGGTAGTGGTTAATGGATTTGTAGATCCTATCTTGGCCCATTGTTCACCATCTCCTTCGCTAGGCTTTGAACTATTTCCAGCACCATTACCATTTTGCTATCAGTTACATTGCTCCAAGGATCAGCGTTAGATAATCTAGCAAAGATGTTAATTGTATTGCCATTGTTTTCAAGCTTTGAATAACATCGAACCTTATCCACAAACATTTTCCCTTGTCCTTTATAGAGGAAATATTTCTTAGTGGTTACCCTTGCATGGGAGTTGTTTAGAACTGGTTCTCTTATACGAACTGGTGGGAGTATTATTTTGGGCTGGTTTGCATTGAAACTAGACTTCAGATTATGGCTTTCCAACTCCCCCACAGGCCTTTGCCTCCTTTTGTTTTCTGCATCTTGGCCTTCCCAAAAATGTCCTGGATTTGGTTCCCATGCTCTAATAGCTTCTACCGGTGGTTGTATCATTATAGGGTCCATGACTTCTACCAGGTGAATTGCCTCTTAGAGTTGTTTGGGGTTGCATCTATAATTTGAGTTCTCAACATGCATCCATGGCCCAAATCTTTAGTTTTTTGGCATGAGTACATGTGACGGGCATGCCTGGGCAACATGACCTAACCATCTACATCCATAGCAAAAATTTGATAGTCTTTCGTACTTAAGCAAAATTTTTTTTGCTATTCTACCTAGCCTATTGAGATCAAAGCTTCTAGTAGAGGATTTTCAATGTTGAGCTCTACCCTGATTTGCAGACACCTTCTTAGTGCTACATCGAATATTGACGCTCTGTCAACTTCCATTAGAGTTCCAAGAACATTTCCTATTCTTTCGGCATTTTGATTTGTGAGCATCTCCAAAGGGAGACCATGGACTTGTACCCAGAAGATTGAGGTCTTGAGACATACCTAATGAATGCTTAGTCCTAGAGGCCAGTTTTTCAACACCATGTGAAAGCCATTAAAGTTCCATGGCCTATTTGATAACACTCTATCCTTGTCTTGTTGTGAGGAAAATGTGAAGAGAAACATGTTTGTTTCTATGTCTTCAATCATTAATCCCAAAACGAAACCCCACACCACTTTGATGGTGACATGGAATGTGTTCTTATTGAGGGGCTTTGAGGATAGCAATTTACCTATCAGGATCAGATTCGAGTAGTGATTTGCTATGTTGGTCTTTGGCTCCAAGTGCATGTCATCCCTTGATAGCGCCCTTGCTTGGGTGATAAGGTTGTCCATATCTTCTTGGTTTACAGACATTTTATTGGCTCTTGGTTAGAAGTGGGAGACTGGTTATGGGTTTGTGGGGTATGGAAGATGGGGTGTGGGAGGCTGCTATTGGGTTTGTGGGGTATGGGAGTCTAATTGGTGGGGTTGTTGACTAGAAGGTTTACAGGGTTGGTAGTTGCGGATGGTTGGTTTGATTCCTCAAAAAGGAAACTTTTGAGATGGGGTTTTGAGGTTCATTGAAGAGTTTACTTTGGAAAGTAATGTAAAGAACTACTGAGAGAGGCCTAGCTCACTTGTTTAGATGGAGAGACTCATCTTGAGAGAGAAGCTGTGACGCCCCCAAATCCCACGTACGGACACGGGGAAATTGAGACGTCAGGATGATGACAACATGGGTCACCACCCTATCGCCAAGTGCCAAGTGTGTGTTCATGCAACAAGTGTGCAAAAGAAAACACACAGCGGATAAACAAAGTCATATAACTAAGTACTATAATTTTTTCTATGTTTAATACAAAGCTGTTCAAAACGTACATAATAAAATATTACAAGCCACAAATATTGTGTCAAACCAAACTACAAGGCATAAACTCCAAATCAATACTTCGGCAAAGCCGCCTCCTCGGGCTCAGCCTCTTCCTCCTTCTCGACCTCTGCGTCAAAATCTACGGTACCAAAATGATGCCGCAGGTAAGTAAGATCCAAACGCCACAAGATAAAAACATATTAAACTCAAACAATATGCATGAAAGAATCCATATGCACATATCCCATAAAACCACATTTTTCCACGCACGCCAAAATTCCATTTTGGCCCAAAACATATCCTTTAAACATAACCTCGCCATTATCCTCGATAATCACCCAAAAACCAAACCAGCAGAGCACTGTAGGTGGGAATCGTAGGCAGGACTCTACCACCATCCTTGCTCACTACCGTCCCTACGCGTGCACCGTAGACTGGAATCACAGGCGGGATTCTACCACCGTCCCTACTTATCACCATCCCTATGCTGCGTGCACCGTAGGCGGGAACCACAGGCGAGATTCTAATATCATCCCTGTTTACCACCATCCCTACACGTGCCTCTAACTCAAACCAGTCAATCCAATCGTTCACATATACCAAAAACATTTCTCGTTTGAAAGCTCAGTTTTCAAGTTCCAATACATGTACATACATGCAATGCACACCTCAAGATACAAAACATCCAACCAATCACAAAAACAACAAAACCAAGCAACTTCGTCCTCAATCCATCCGACCCCCGAACTCCTCGGACTCAGTCCGGAATCAACCAACCAGTCAAATAATTTATTGTAAGAGCAAAAAGTATATTTAAATCTAAAATAGAGTTTGGAAAATACTTACAGCGCTATAAGGTATTTTTGAAGGATCACGACGTTGCAAACGGTGGAGAAAAAGCAACGTAACAGTGTAAAATACACTGTGGCTGTGGGTTGTAGAATACCCACTTTCGAACGGGGACAAATAAATACTTGGGATTGATAGGGAATGAACTAGAGATATTTATGAAGCTAATAGAAGTGAGTTTTGGCCGTGGGTGGCGGTGTTAATGGCAGTGGAAGAGGAAAAGGAGCAAATCGGAGTTGAGCTCGTGGGAGCTGCTCCGGCAACGGATCGAGGCTGGAAATGGGTGGGTTGGGACGGCAAGAGGTAGAGGATGAAGTGGTGAAGAGGCAATGGCCGGAGGTGGAGCGACAGCGCCGGAAATGGCCCAAAGCCGTGCGGCTTAGATGTGCTCTAGGGGGTTAATGGCCGCACGGGAGGGGCTGGTTTTTGGTGGGGTGGTGTGCCGACGGGAGTGGAGTTGATCTGTGGGGCCGGTGCCAGCCATGTCGCCAGCGAGTGGTGGGTTTGGGCTGTACAACCGGACGGCGACGGGAGAGAAAGGTGAGAGCAGGTTGCGCGTGGGAGAAGAAGGAAAAAGAAGAAGAAGAAAAGAAGGAAAGGAAAAAGAAAAAAAGGAAAAATGGAAAAAGAAAAAAGAGAAAAGAAAAGATGGAGAAAGAAAATGAGGTCCAGTCCTCACCTCAGAAGTCCAAAAACTGATCCAACGAAAACAATTTTAAAAACCATAAAACGACTAAAATAAATTAAACACCACATCAAACTAAAATAAAACCAATTAAAATACAATAATTTAAAATAAAAGAACCAATATATTAATTAAATTAAAATACTCCTTGAGTGAAAATACACGTAAAAACGGGATGTCACAGAAGCTCCGCAAGAGAGAGGATTTTTTAAATTATCTACTGAAATATCAATAACTTATTATAAATGCTTCGCCTATTTATATTGGGAACAAAATTTATTAATATTATTTCTTTAAAATGTGGTATAAATTTAATATGAACTGATATGAGTGTCGAATAAAGATCTTAAAATTTTGTCTGAACACTAAAGATTTAGAGTGATCGTTATCCAAAAAAACTTCTAGAAGATCTTTATCCTAAATTATCTATAATTTGATGAAAAACAAAAGATGAAAAAAATCATTGAATATAACCATTGAAGGAATAGATATCAATTTGTTACAAATGCAAATTATGTCTATATTGAATTTCTTTCTTTTATTTAGAAGATGAGTGGATATCAATGTCTAAATAGGGTTAAAACTTTGTGGGGAGTGGTTTCAAGGTACTTATTCAAATGCTAACATTAAGGAAAAACTTGTGCTTCTCACAAATTAATACCTAGGAGTGAAAATTGACCTTGTCACAAATTAATACCTATTCATTCAACAATTGTATTAAGTCATTCTCGAGTCTTAGTACAAATAAAATTAATATATAATTATGTCGTAGAATAATGCTACATACAGTCATAGAGTATGCAAGCGTTACACAGGGGTTCACTGTTAAAAAACTAATTTATTTCATGATGGTCCCTTATTTTCTCACTTTTTTCAAAAGGATTGTATGGCGCTTGCGTACTCTACAACTACAAATATAATTTCTTTATCATTATTTTGTAACTTTAAAATAAAATAATATTTTTCTTGGATTATTATAATTTGATTCTAACATAATTTTTTTAATGTATAATTCAAATTTTTAAAGTGTCAACTTTTATTATGGTTTATTATTTTTCTAATAATTTGTACTATCAAATTTTATCAGCAAAAATTATGATAAAATATAAGGGTGGCAATATATGACATGACCTGTGAATCCAACATGAACACATCACAAAATTAGTAGGTTTGAGTTAAGGTTCAGGTCAAAACGGGTTAACCCATTAAAACAATTAATAAATGAGTCAATAACTAGCCAACTGCTTAACCTAAAATTGACCTGCAATAACTTGTTTAAATTTTATTTCTGAATTAAAGAACTTATAATTGTAATATTGATATTTCTCAACATGCTTATGTTTTTATTGTTGAAATTGTAATTCTATACCTATGCTTATATGTTTTATTGGTGGTTTGTAGTATTGGTTTTATTATAGGTTAAAATCTGAAAAATATTGATATTTTTTGTTAGTAGGTAGTCTAATTTTTTTTTTGTAGATTGTAGCAATTAATAAATATTGATTTTAACCTTTATGTGAAATTATGTTATTTGGGTTATGCAAGTATTTCAACTCATTTACATAAAACAGGCCGTTAAAATGAGTCATGTTGTGTTGACCCATTTATGATCAGTTATTAAATGAGTTAAAATGGGTTACACGACACGACTTGTTATTTAATTGGGTCATGTTAGAGTTTAAATGTCTCACCTGTTTAGTTTAATGAGTCATGTTCAGGTTGATCTATATAATCAAATGATCTTGACTTGACATGACACGTATATGAATTGCCACTCCTAATAAAATATTAAAAAAAGTAATAATTTACAATTCTAGCTAGATAAAAATGTTGTTTTTTAAAACAAAGATAATTATGTAAATATGGCCCGCTGTAGAGAAACCAAAGCCTGTATTACTCACCTACAAACCCTATAAATAGGCCCTTCAGAACATCGAGTATGCAAAGAAAAGAAACCCTAACCGCTCTCTCCAGAGGATGTTTGGGATTCTTCAATATGAAGAATCCTAGCCCCTCTCATACTTAATTACTTGCTTCTTTAGAACTTTCTCGTCTTGATTATACCTATTGAGGATTTTCTTTACCTAGATTTTACAGAAGAATGGAGTTGTACACTGATGGAAGAAATTGGAACGAATGTTTTAAGGAAAAGAAACAAAGAGTTCCAAAATATTTAGTTCAAATCCTTTGCATATCAATATCACATCGAGTCAATGAGTTACCAGAATGTAGTGTTTCGTCTTACCGGAGAAAGTAAGTAAAACACCTCCATCCTTCTCCAACTTTCTGATCTATACATAATGTTTCACCTATTTGATTCCGACTTACATCATTGTACCATTTGAGTATTCCTAGTAGAAAACTACAAAGTTGTATAATAAGAGGATAATTTTAGGTATATTTGAGAAAATTGCCTTCAAATCACAAAATTAGTCATTAGATTTTTACTCAACGTACAACTTCTTGTGTCTATAATTTTCACAAATCAATTTATAGAAAAAATGAATAGAATTAATTTTTTTTATGACTTCATTAGAGCTAGACCCGACATGCTAAGGCCAAACGGCCATGCCTTGTTGATAGCCCATTAAGTTTTAAAATTTTAGGAGAAAGTAAAGTAATTAAATATAAAATCTGTAGAGATTAAGTAAAGTAATTAAATATAAAATCTGTAGAGATTATATTCATTTATCTCGTTTGGTTTTAAAAGGCAGGTGAAGATAAGGTTAAATCCGTGGTTTGAAACTTCTTCTTGGCACTATTTAAGGCCTCTATGCATGCACTTAGCAACATGCACAATTCAAAGAGCTAAAGCTAAGGCGTTGGTCATACAAATTCAAAAACCACTTTCCGACCAGTCTTCATGATCTGCCGCACTAAAGCTAGGGTGTTGTATAATTTTCCCTTTGACATTTAAGCTACAAAATGGAGGAGAGTCTAGAGATTCTCATATTATCAAACAGGAAGAGAATCAAAGGTCAAGATCAGCATTTAAATGCTTCATGGTCTAATCGAATCAATGGATTACCTGAGAAATGTAATCCCTCTTACTCTCCACCCTCATTACATTATTTCCTACATGCATGATTCTATTAGCATAGATCTACGTACATGCTGATGATAAAATTGTTTCACACCGTGTATTTTGGATGCAGTTCCCATAGCATTTGGACCCCGCAGTGGGTTTAGCATGGGGAATTAAGTGGTTAGAAATGGGGAATCATGGTATCTTTCTTGCTCCAGTTTTTTATGTCAATTATTTTTCATACCTTACGATTTATTAATTAAAAATGTTCCTTTCCCGATATCAATGTTCTTTCGTTATCCTTGCCTTTTTTGTGTTTGATATTTGGAAAACCGGGCATCGTTTGCGTGTCTCCATGTCATTAATTATAAATCTATTGCGCGCTTTTTACTCTTTGCCTTTGCATTGGCTTTTAGATGGTGCTTTGATAGATCTGCACATGAATGACTCTTATTAGTATAATATGCCCCAAATATGACAATTATGGATTAAAAAAAAAAAAAAAAACACCCTTGAGATATATTCATTTAATATTGTAGTATGCTATTTGAAATTTATGAACTCGTTGAAGTAGGAGATGTGCCATTTTTTAATTTTGTTTGGGATACTTCGTGTATGTGAAAAACTTGGTTGCAAATAAAATATTTTGATGTCTTTCTCAACACTGATAAAGCTTACTTTACCTTTCCTTTTCTTCAATTTTGGGTTGATATATTAAGATCGATCCCTATTTCCAACTAGCGGCCTTGGGTTGATTAAGATCCATCCTTGGCATCCAACTAGAGGAAGTGGAGAGCTTTGATTCACTCAGCCTTCACAAACAACATGAGAAACGTTTGGTGAGAACGAACAGCTGGCACAGCTCAACCATATGAATGGAGAGGTTTGGGCTGTTTTGCTCCAAATTTCTCAAAATTTTGATCAATTGAAGAAAAACCAAGAAGATTCATATGTTCTATTACACAATTGAAATTGATTAACACTTGCGATGAAGTGGGTGAACAGAACACCATTGGAGATATATAATGTGGCCATTATGGTGATCTACTATATATGGATTTTACATGTTAGATACATTGTAATGTGTACCTTGTATTTTTCTTATCAATCTTGAACCAGATGTAAGACTTTTCTGTGTACTTCGTATATTAGAGCTTTTAAATGGAGAGTCGATAAAATAGATAACTCATACACATGGAGAGTTGATATTTTCTTGCAACACATCTTCATACTATGTTAACAACAATAATTAGCATAGTAGAGTTAGTTGGATATGGTTCCACTAAATCTAATCTTAGTTTAACAATAAATTGATCATCTCTAAATTTATATCCTCATGTTTGGTCGACTTGAATAATTTTCACATTAATTAGTCTTCTTCATTGCCCTTTAACCTTTCAATGTTCAAGCCCCCGTTTCTATCAGTCAACTAGGGTTTCTAACTGTGAAGAGTAAATCATTCTACAAAGTTTAACAGTTTCTCATGTCATACCTGCACTACCTTCCTTTTCCAAAAAAAACATTTTATTAGTAACACCTTACACTGGTTAAGAAGGAATTATATCATATCACTGACTTGTTACATACAAATGTGAAAAAGTACCTGATAATAGAGGAACATATATATATATATATATATATATATCTTTACATGTGATTTACCGTGTCATTAATTCTATATGTTAATTTCCACTCGAATACGTAGCTTTGAGAACTATTAGACACTAGAATGTCAAACAACCAAAGTCAACTTGACTGTATATCACCTCATTTGTCTCTGAAGCTTAGTTGCACATATTCACTTTGGTATTTTTTCCCATCATTGTAGTGGGCTGCATGATATAAATTCTGGGTCACTCACTGATTTCAGATTAATCCCTTCCCTTTTCATAGAGGACAATTTGCTATTTGTCCCCAAGTTCAAGTACCAGCAACTGCAGTACCATTTTGAAATTACACCCCTATGCAGATATTATGGGATGATGTATGGAATTAGTCCTTAGTTGTCACCTGATACTCCAGTTTATTCACCATCCCATAGATCTATCACATCTATCACTTGCGCTCTCTAAGTTGCTAGCAGTGATAGTTCCCAATCAAGTTGCCCTTTATGTATTCTAGTACCAGTCCATACTAGAATTTTGAGAAACCTCCTCCAGATAGAGCAGTTGTAATTTGGCAAATTCTTATTTAAAATGTTATGGTCGCATGACCTTCCACTTGAGCATAACTATATAAATTGTCTTGTTGCTATTTCTACTTCTATGGTACCGAAAACTTAAGAGGGATTGACAATCTGCAATCTCAAGAGCAAGAACTGTGGTGACTACATATGAATTTATTGTAAAAGAGGATTTGGGTTGTGTTGGGGTTGTGGTGCCCCCGCCCCCACTTGTGATTAGGTGGTAGCCGCGATGCTGAGGATGTTGGCTGTTCAAGTCATACACCCCTCCATAATGTGAAAATAAAGTGCATGCTTGCATGCTCAATAAATGTGTATAGTTGATTTGTAGTGGAAAAATAAAAGAATAGTCATAAAAATCTAACTAATAGTGCCAAAAAATTTAAATACATCACAATCATAGTATCCATAAGTCACCTATCTCAACTCGTAAGCAAATGAATATTTACAAACATCCAATCTTTTACTAAAAATGAACATATTAACTTAATAAAAAGGGAAAAGCCCAATCCATCAATCTCCATGCTCGTAGTCACCACTAAACTTTCCTCTGCATCAAAATTTACGAAATTGTAGGTGGAATCACCTCAATTATATTTCGCAAAATCTCAATAAGTGGAAATAAGCCTAACACTTAAAAGTATATGCAAGTGAAAAGGAAAATTATGCAAATAAAACAATATGCATGGAAATATAACATTTGACATTTTGCAAATAACCAAACTCAAGTACTGAATAAAAAATTTCATGCAAGTCATTATACCTGAAAAATGTCATTTTCATTTGGGAAAATAGTGATTTTATTAACATGTGTGCTATGGTCTCCCTTATGGACCATCCACATAACCTGACTCTCTTTCCCATATTACAGGTAACAATCGTGCGTGTGATTTTGTAACAAGCGATGTCTAATTTCGGACCAAGCCCGTTTGTGGCCAAGCATCCTCTAGCCTCCACAGCAGAAATGATACAAAATCAACTCAAGAGTGTTACCGTCTCGCCCGAGCCCATTGTCGCCCAATGATAACTCAAGGAATGTCACTTAGCATTTAGTGCTCCTGAGTGACCAGAAGAACTCCATTAAGATAATGCTTCATCTCGACTTGGGGTTGTTAAATGCATGCAACCACAAAAATCCGTTAATGCAAGAACCAATAATTCTACATATTTTAGTTATGATGTCGTCCAAAAATGCAACAGTTAGTTACATGAGGAATGACATAACAACAAGAATATTTAATATATAAAATACAACATTTAAACAAGGAAAAGAGCACGTCACACGGCACATCACAAAACTACACATTTATCCCATCACAAACTATACATTTAAACAACGAAATGAGCACTTCACATAGCACATGGCCACATCTCAAACAACATATTAATCCCAACACCTCACACGACATAAATTCACAACTAATTCTTCATGATCATCAGGAAAATTTATTGCATCCTTAGTCTAAATCAATACTCCCTAAAATACATCCATGATCAATGAAAGCATACTAGTACCAATCAACCTAAGTGCTCCAAACAACATAAACAAATCTCACCATCACAATGGGTAAAGCTTGATGCTAGAAGGGGTGATCTAAAAGAGTCTACTTGGGACATCCTTCTCATCAGCATCATCTTTCTTTGGAGTGATCTAAGAACTTAGAAACCTATACACTAAGTCAAGCCCAAGTAGTGGATAAAGTTTGAGTAGTCAAAATAGAGTGGTCATAAGTCAAATATGGAGTGGTGAAAGTTGGGTTTTACTCGTATGCATCCAATCGGTGAGAGAAAACTGATATAATGAATTAACTACATATTTTAGGCACTAAAGGTATGCTCCGCCTAGTGACAAAGGAACAAATGGATTCGCAACGAGCATGGGAGGAAGGTCACAATGAAGTAATTGGGTTTAACGTTGGTCCAACTGTATAATGTTTACAAAAAAATGGTGGTTTTCCTTCTTATCAATTATTCCCAAACGAATCTCAGAAAATAACAGAAACTTTTAAAAGAAATGGGCTTGAACATAATAATAAGCTAATTCATGCCATAGGGACCATTTTGCAAAGAATATATGGAAGGATCTTTTTAAAGAAATTTAATTGTAACACGCATGAGTGTAAGGAGGTCTGAATTGTTGGGGGGAAAATCCATCGGCATCAATTAGAGTGTATCCCAAGGGCAATGAGAATTAAAGCATAGGAGGGGAAAATGTTCAAATTGTTTAGTCCACTCCTACACTTGTCGACATATATACTAATGATCAGCTCTTAGGCGATGGTATCCTCACACCCAAACTTAATCAAAGAGGTACCTATCTAATTGAATTAAGGTCGACGCATCCCATCTAAAATATGCATCGAGCTCAAAAGTACCAATACCATCCCAACCAATTCAATACATGCATCTATAATATTCAACTCGACAACATATACTTTAATGATGATCGCCTTCGATTAGCATTTATTGTGACGCCCCCAAATCCCCACGCCGGGACATGGGAAAATCGAGATGTCGAGATGGTGACATCGCGGGTCACCACCCTATCGAGGAGTGCCAAGTGTGTGTAAAAGTAACAAATGTGCACGAAGAAACACGCAGCGGATAGTAAAGTCATATGACTAAGTACCAAAATTTTTCTTAATATAATACAAAGCTATTCAAAACATACATAATAAAATATTACGAATTACAAATATTATTCAAAGCAACAACAAGATATTAACTTCAACTCAATACTCTGGCGGAGTCGTATCCTCGGGCTCAGCCTCCTCCTCCTCCTTGATCTCTGCACCAAAATCTACGGATCCAAAAATGGTGCCGCAGGTAAGTAAAATCCAAACACCACTAGATAAAAACATATAAAACTCAAACAATATGCATGAAAGGATGCCAATGCTCAAAACCCATAAAATCATATTTTTTCCACGCACGTCAAAAATCCCATTTGGCCCAAAAACATATCATTTCCAATTATCACGCCAAAAGTCACATTTGGCTCATATCCAACTCAATCCATTAACCGATTAATCCGTATGCACCATGACCTCCCCTAGGGGTCATCCGCACACCCTGGCTCCTGTGCCACACCGCAGGTAACGACCACACATGTGACACCTAAACGAGCGATGCCCAGTTCTGCGCCCTGCGCGTTCGTAGCCAAGCATCCTCTAGCCGTCGCCAGCAAAGGGCCACGGAGTCGGTGCGTAGAGCGATGCCCAGTTTCGCGCCCGGCGCGTTCGTAGCCAAGCATCCTCTAGCCCCCGCTCTCGTCGTCGCCCAACGACAACTCAGGGGACGTCACTCAGTATATTACGCTCCTGAGTGACCAAAGTAGCTCCACTGAGATAATAACTCATCCCGGCTTGGGCTCGTGAGACACAAGCACCCGAAAATCCATTTACGCCAATAAAATAGGATTTTCTCAAATTAAAATAAAATGCACATGTATGCAATATTTAATGCACGCCTCATGGCACAAATAACCAAGCAATCACAAACAACCAAAAACAAGCACTCCGTCCTCAATCCATCTAACCCCCGAACTCCGCGGACTCAGTCCGGAATCAACCAACCAACAGATAAATATTTATTGAATGAGCAAAATATATTTAAATCTAAAAGTAGTTTGGAAAATACTTACAACGCTATATGGTATTTTTTGAAAGCTCGCGGTGTTGCAAACGGCGGAAGAAAAGCAACTTAACAGTGTAATTTACATTGTGGCCGTGGGTAATAAATTACCCACTTTTGAACGGGGACAAACCAAAGCTCGGGATTGATAGGGAAAGGCCTAGGGATGTTTATGAAGCTAAGGGAAGTGGAGTTTGGCCGTGGGTGGCGGCAAAAATAGCGGTAGGAGGCCAAAATACCCAAATCGGAGAGTTAGCTTATGGGGACTGTTCCAGCGACGGATTGAGGCCGAAAATGAGTGGTTTAGGATGACAAGGAGTCGATCATGAAGTGGTGAAGAGGTGGTGGCCGGAGGTGGAGCGATGGCGGCAAATCGGAGCAAAAGCCACTCGGCTTGAAGGTGGTTTTCCGGCTAAACGGCGACATAGATGGGGCCAAGGTTTTGTGGGGAGGTGCACCGGCCGGAGGGGAGTCAGGTGGGAGGGGTGGTGTGCCGCACGGTGGTGGCCAGCAGCAGGTCTGGGCGGCTGGCCGAACAGCATGAGGGAGAGGAGAGAGAGAAAGAAAAACGCACAGGAGAGAAAGGGAAAGCACGGGGAGAAGGAAAAAAGAAAGAAAAGAGAAGAAAGAGAAAGGAAAAAGAGAAAAGAAAAGATGGAGGAAAAGAAATGAGGTCCAATCCTCACCTCTGGAGTTCAAAAACTGATCCAACGAAAACAACTTGAAAGCAATAAAACCAAGAAAATATTTTAAACACAATGTAAAGTTAAAATATAATAAATAACTAATAAAAACTAATTACTTAATTTTAAAACTAAAGACAAGCTAAAATAAATTAAACAGCAATTTAAACTCAACAGCAATTTAAAATCCACTTAAAATTCGATAATTTAAAATAAAAGGACTATTATTTTAATTAAATTAAAATATTCCTTCAGTGAAAATACACGTAAAAACGGGGTGTCACATTTGTTATAGAAGTAACTAAACTCAATACAAATTGTACGTGATACGTAACCCACTAGAAATACAACAGCAAAGGGATTCTTGTGTCGAAAGCTTGGACTAAATGACAAGGGTCATCTCGATTAAGTCAATCGTGAAGGTTTATGATGCTTAAGGGAACTAAACTTTTTAGATTTAATGGAGTTATTTAGGATAATAATTTGAGAAAATCACTTCCACTATTGCAGTCGTTGGAATTTTTTGAGGTTTACATAGCAATAAGAATTTTTGTGAAATGGGATGACAAGTGTCCCAATGGGAGGATGACACATGGCATGAGAAGGACTTACCACTTCAATGGAAATGGTGATCTGTTCTTATTAAGGGGAGGTTTGGGGGTAGAGATGAGAATTTTGAGTTTGAAATGAGAGTTTAAAATATTAGTTTTAGTAATATTATTGTATTGGGATTTGAAAAGGTTGAATTATTTATTATATTTTGTATGAGGATTTGAGAAAAGTGTAATGATGAGATGAGAATTTTGAGTTTGAGATGAGAATTTTAGATTTCTAAACCTGCAGAGTTCCTCTTTGGAACAACCCATCTGGTAAGAGCAGAATAACAGCCCCCAATTATAAATAGACACGTAGGATAGTGATCTAAATTTACACTACACATACACACACCTAATTAAAATCCATAACAAATGAAAAAGAGAGAGAAACCATCCCCTTTTCTTCTTCCCTTCCTCCCTCTTCCATCGAAGCCTCCATCCTTAGAAATTTCCTTTTTCTTTTGTAGTCTAACACTCCGCTCGTCAACCCCAAGCATTCAACCTCCTTAAAACCCATGCCACTGTCATTGCCAACTTCACTCTTCAATGGTGTGCAAGACCTAGAATCTTCGTCGCACAGTTTGAGTTCTTGGCGAGAAACTCCAACTTCACCCTACAATGGATACTGATTTGCCTAGAATATATAACATCTATGGGTTTGCTAACTCTATTGTGAAAGATAAAATATATATATATATATATATATTAGTTTGAGAGAGAGAGAGAGATAAAAGTAATGGAGGGTTGGATGGACCTTATCACTTTGCAACTCACTTACCCAACCCAAACTACAACTCACTTCACCTATTCCCCAAATCTACAAAAACATATGGATTTCTATCTATACATATGAATGGGCCCGGCAGTGATGGCGTTGATCACCAAATGAAATCTTTTGATTCCAAAAAAACTCCCGCCGACATCAAGGCTTATCAACCCACTCATTTTCAGTAGCAATTCGTCCATAGATACTACCACCCATCTTTCCAAATGACCCCATTGAGGCTAAGCCTGTGTATATATAAGAGTAATTAGATACAGTAGTACGTTCCTACTAGGGGAATTTCTGGGGTTGGAACTTTGGGATTTCAATGGAAGAGAGAAGAAGAAAAGAAGATGACCACAGTGGGAAGCATACACCCGATCAACTGTAGTCAAGCGTATAAGATTTAAAATGGAGGAGCTACATGGTAATAGTTTATTGGAGGGCTGTTATTTGGATATTAATAGTTGGACCGGTGGGAAGGTTGTCTCTCTTATTAACTCTTGGAGGCTAGATTGGTAAGGAGGGTCTAGCTAGATTTAGTAGAAATTGGAGGTCCAAGCTTGTTAAGGAAAAGCCCAAGGTGAGGCCCAACTTAGTAAACATTTGAGGCCCAAGACCAAGGCCCATATTGAGGCCCAACTTGGAGGAAATTTAAAGCTAGAGACTAGCAAAACTGTAAGGCGTATTTATAAAGTTTTTAGGCGAGTGTAACCTTAGTTGGTTTCTCTACAGTAGGCCATATTTCCATAATTATCCAGTTTTTAATAAACAAAATTTTATCTAGAATTATAAATGATCACTTTTCTTTTTCTTAATATTTTATTAGGGATGGCAATTCGTATTCGCAGATCGTTGTGTCATGTCAAGTCATAAACATTTAACTATATGGATCAATCTAAACACGACCTATTAAGCTAAACAAGTCGATTAGACATGTAAATCCTTAAACGACCTATTTAAATAAAGGGCATGTCATGTCGTGTAATCAGTTACAAACAGTTTAATAACTAATTAGAAATGTGTCAAAATCATATGACTCATTTGAACCGTTTCATGTAAGTGGATTGAACTAACCCATATAACCCAATTGATCCAATTAACATAATTTTACATAAAAGTTCAAATATATATTTATTAGTTGCAATAGTATCGAAAAGCAAAAAGACTACTTACTAACAACAGACATTAATATTTTTCAGATTTTAACTGATAATAAAACCAATACTACAAACCAAACTATAACAAATATGAGCATAGGTTCAGAATTTCAATTCCAATAATAAAAACATAAGCATATTGAAAAATATCAATATTATAATCCAATAATAAAAAATTTTAATTTTGAAAGAAAATTTAAAAGGGTCTATTTCGGGTTAAGAGGTTTGACCAATTAATGACTCATTCATTAATTGTAGCTTAATGCGTCAACCTCATGTTTTGACTCCATTCATATTAAACTCAAATCTCTAAATTTTGGGTCATGTTGGTGTTGGGTTCATGGATCAGGTCACATATCGCCATCCTTATATTTTATCAAAATTTTTGTTGATAAAAATTGATAATATAAATTATTAGAAAAATAATAATCCATAATAGAAGTTGACAGCTTTAATAATTAGAATTATAAATTAAAAAAACTATGTTAGAGCAAAATTATAAGAATCCAAGAAAAATATTATTTATTATAAAATTGTAAATTAACTATATATTAAATCGTGTCCGTACTAGGACTTTAAAATAGCTGAATACACCTGTTGAATGAATAGGTATTAATTTGTGAGAAACGCAAGTTTTTCATTAGTGTAAACATTTGAATAAGTAATTTATAAATTGGAAACACCCCCCATAAAATTTTATCCGTATCGAGACATTAATATTCATTCATCTTCTAAATAAGAGAAAGTTTCAATATGGAATATCACATAATTGGCATTTGTAATACATTGATATATATTCCTTCAAGGGTTATATTCAGCCACTTTTTCTTCTTTCTTTTGACGAAATTATAGATAATATTCCAAGAACAACAGCAAACAAAGTGACTCGATCAAACATGAGCATATAAACATAGACATGATCAATTTTTTAAACTAATTAATATTAGCTCTCCATGTAACTGAGTTGGATCTACTATATATCAGCTCCAAATATAGAAGTTGTAAATATGCAAATTCTGAATTCAAATGTTCTGATTGCATGACCTACCACTTAAGCATAACCATATAAATTGTCATGTCTCTGTGTCTGCATTTATGGTATTGAAAACTTCAAGAATAATTGACAATCTGCAATCTCATGAGCAAGAATAGTGGTTACTGCATGTGAATGTATTTTAGTTATGATAAGAAGTATTAACATGATTGCAAAATAGGATTTGGGTTGTGCTAGGACCATGGACTCATATTGATGATCTTTACAAGTGTGTGGCATAGATATTTAAATAGTGGCTCAGGCTAGTTATTTAAGAGACATTTGGCTCAATATGTTTTTGATAAGGGTATATCCATCGCAATAATATATTATACGTACTGTTATTGCCTTCTATTTGAATTTAAATAGTTTTTCTAAATATATTATTGTGTTTATAATTGAAGACCATGATCTGTGTATTGTGTACAAATTCATTTGTGTTGCAAGGGCTAAGGGTATTTTTGCAACTTCGGGATAGTACTTCTTGCCTCCAAGCAAGCCTAGGAGGCTCATTGAGTTAATGGAGGGAATGAATGGTTCAATGGGGCGTGCCATATTGGGCTTGCAAGATAGGCCTAATTATTTCATTCACTTTACACCATGAAGTAATGTTTACTGAGTATTCAATTCTTTTTTTATTTGTGCGTGCCCCACCAAATAATTAAATGATAATGAACCATCAAGAAAAAAATGGCTCAAGCAAAATGTTATAGAAGCCTAGCCGCATTTTATGTAACGTATGAATGCATATTTTGTAAAATGAACTTTGTATTTTAATTTAATGAATATTGCTACAACTCTCTTTAAATTTACAAAGCAGGCTTTAATTTTAACTATATAGTCTTTATATCCTAGAGAGGAGATGAAAAGCTTTAACCTTTTATAAACGTTACACCTATTTCTATTGGGAATAAATTTATTAACAATATTTCTTCAAAATGTGGTATAAATAAAATATGAATTGATATAGTAGATTTTTAGATAAAGATCTTAAAAATTTGAACTCTAAAGATTTAGAATGAATGTCATCGAGATAAAACTCTAGAAGATCCTTATCCTAAATTATCTATAATTTGGTCAAAAGAAAGAACAAGAAATTCCTGAATATAACCACACTACAAGAAATTTGGCCTATTGTAGCGATTTTTATATTATTGCAAAAAAAATCGCTGCAAAAGGTCTTTTATTACAACGTTTTTTAAATCGTTGCTATTTTTTTCCTCAAAACTAAAAGGGATTCATGATATTTATATTTACAATGAGAAATTTAATATTTGCAGCGATTTTGATCGATGTATTTGTAAAACTATGATTGCAGAGCCTAAATAATAGTCGGAATTGAGTTTGAGTGCCAAATTTCTTTTTCCCCCCCGATTTCCTCTTTTCTTTTCCCTCCAGCAGCCTCGCCCCCCCTCCCCCCTCTCGATCCCCAGCGCTTTCTCCCTCGACCCACGGTGCCGTGCACAGCTCGTCGCCAGCGACCCCACCAAGTCACTACCACCTCACCTCGATGTCCGCCCCCTCCTTCTCCCCCAAACCCCATGCCGGAAATTTCCTTTTCCCCAAATTTGGCCTCACCTCTCTCTCTCTCTCTCTCTCTCTCTCTCTCTCTCTCTCTCTCTCTCTCTCTCTCTCTCTCTCTCTCTCTCTCTCTCTCTCTCTCTCGGATTTCTCTATATCGCCGTCGCTAGGGGCGCCTTTCGCAACCACTCACAAGTTGACGCCATCGCCAGTCCTCTATCAGAGCCCCCTTCTCCTCTGTGCCTAGCCCAACCACCCGAGGCCCTCCTTCTCCCCCTTGCTCTGTTTCCAACCCACGGCCCCCACGTGGTTTACTTCTCTGCCAGTCCCTTGTGAGTTTGGGTTCTTTTTTTCTTCTGTTTTTCTTCATGTTTTGCTAGAATATTTATATATATATATATGTAATTCTCTCCCTGACATTTATGATTTCCCATTTGTTACATTTCCTAGGCTCAAATCTATGTTCATTGATTTGAAATTGCTATCCTGTGACGAAAACCCTAACTCATTATACACTCGATCTGTTAATGCACCGTTGGTGTTTCCCGGTGTATGTCGCCCACTGATTGAAAAGGAATGGGCTTCTTGTGCATTATTGCTCTATGTATAATTTTTTTGTCATTTTATAAATTCCCTCTTGTGCATTATTGCTCTATGTATAAATTCTTAAGTAAAAGTTATTACTTGAATCTTAGTATTTAAATCTTAGTCTATTCTACTTTGATGTACTATGTCTGAAATTCTCTATGAATCTTTAATTCTCAACCTGATTGTCAATTGTCATTTATTTATTCTGTACAACTCGGAGGGATTTAAGAATTGTGTCATTGTGGTCTCCTTTATTTGCATTATTTTATGTTTTGGTTTATTGTCTTTTTAATTCTTTCTTATACAACTATAAGTGATTACAAACAATCTCTTCAGTTCCAAATTTGTAATAAGGAGAAAAGAAATATCCATATGGAGCTATACTTTATGGCTTTCTGTGCGTTATTCTTCTCATTTTCAGTTTCACATGGCTTGGTTATTTTATCTTAGGATTTTTATTTGAAGATCTACGTTATAGGTTATTAGAGGTGGCAGAAGAATTGAGATATCTATATATGACATTGTTGTTGGTGATGTTGTACCACTTCATTTTTTTCATTAATTCTTTGTATGCTCCACTGGCATTTAGAATTTAATTACAACACTTGCTGGAGATCTTAGTGGTCCATTTTATGAGAATGCATTTTTTTTAACACTTTTCTTGTCAATAAATGTAAAAGCTTGGAACAAAATCTCATCACTTAAACGATTATTCTTGTTCAACTAAATGTTGGTCATAAATTTAGCATAATCTATTATGGATCTTTTCGACACCATGAATCTGAAAGCATGTCCTTTTCATGGCCTCAAGAGCTACAACTCCTGCTTTTTCTCATGTACCTACTTCTTACTTTATGACTATCTATTTTGGATGATATGAAATCTGTTTTAAATCACGTATTAATGGTTATCTTGTGGATATCCATGATACTCAAGAAAATGAAACTAACTATTTATTAATATTCAAGAAATTGGTTGTTCGAATGTTGCTTTTGAAATATCTAATTAATGGTCCCAAAAACATAGATATCTACCAAATGTTTGCTATATGGTTGAGTGATTTTTTTTTTTTTCATATTGTAGAAAAAGAAACTTGTTTTGGTTGCTGCATCAATTGCAGTTTATCCTGATGCCAGTGTTTGCATATCAATCCTACATCCTCCTAGTGAGGACCTGAATGGCTATGAGCTTGCAAGTGAATTCAAGACACCGGTTCATATGGTATGTCATAAACACTTCAAACTAAAGCTCTCTTACTTTCTTTTTATAAATCTAGTAAATCTGAGATTGGAAGTCTTTGCTTTCCAAGTTCTAGTTCAAGGAAGGTTGTGGTGCTATGTTCATATTCTAAATCAGTTGTTGAACTGTACATTAAATTGTAAAATGTTTATATTATTTATTTGTAAGTGAAAAATACTATTAAGCTTTTCTAGTGTTAACAATGCACTTTTTTTTCCATAATTTTATAAAAAAGAGGTTTTGTTCTAAAGTTGTACTTTACTTGAATGAATTTCTACTTTGAGATCAGTAAATTAGATTGATGTTGATGTGTTACAACTACTATGGAAAGTAGGTTTTCCATAGTATAAAAGCCAAGTTATAAATCAAACTAAGGTAGCCTTAATATGTTATCTCTTGGATTTATTGCATCTTTTATGCTCTAGTCATTTTGATCTGATTATGTATGTCTTAAGAAGCAAGACATGAATCCATGGAAGAGGTGTGTATGCATGCTATTGAATTTAGGCTATCATTACTAGTAACTCTCATTGTTTTATGCTATATGATTGAAGTTGTTGGATGATATGAAATTTGTGCATGTCAAACCCATACTAGGTTTAATTTCTGAAGTCCAAATCTATACATGTGATGGCTTTTGGTCTTTAAAACTGTTTTATGGTTTGCCACGAGTTTGGACTTTTGGGTATGGAAGGGAATGGGTTGATGGGAATGGAGAACTTGATGGCAGATGTTTCAGATTGCTTGGACAAGCATAGGGTGTTAAGATTGAAGATTTGATAGAAGCCACTAATGGATTCAGCCAAAGTTGCTTGATTCAGGGTTCTGTATACAAAGGGAGCCTTGATGGGGAAGTCTATGCCATCAAGAAGATGAAATGGATTGACTACAAGGAGCTCAAGATCTTACATAAACTTAGCATGAAATGGATTGACTACTATGTTTTCCTTTTCTTTTCCTTAATTATTGATCATGGTAGTAGCATAAATTAGATAATGGTTGTTGCATTTCATTCATTTCCACCATTGAGACTATGTTAGGCACATAGAACACAATCACCCTGAGAGCCTTGGATGCGTTTCTTTTTATTTTTGGTTCATGTCTTCTTCTAGCTGTGTTAATTAATATCATAATGATTCAAGAGCATCCTCTATTAGTTAGAATCCTTTTCCTCCATATTTCGACCACGGAAAGTGTGTGTACTTGTAATTGTGTCAAGTGGTACAAAAATTGAAATGAAATATAGCTAGACAACAACTGCAACAGCAGAAAGTTTGTCTCCTACCTCCGACTGTTCATTTTATTTTCTCTTGCAACTACTCCTAAAAAATTAGTATTTTGTCCATCTCCATAGCATGATTTTATCAAGCCTATGTGTAATCAGTATGCACTTGGGTTATGTTATCTTTAGTGCTAAGTTTTGCTAGTATAGAAAGTTGTGGTACTAGTTTCTAATTTCATCTCTTTTTTGGTTGTAATACCTTGAGTCTTGATATTGTCATAAACATGTCCCATGGAAGTTAAAGAGTCTTGCTTTTGTTTTCATATGTTGAATTATGGAGACCATATAAATATGTTGAAATATTGTATTTAAAGAGTGATATACAATAAGTTACTATATTTAAAGAGTGCTATACAATATATATATATATATATATATATAGATATATTTAGAGTATTTTAGTTGGTACAAATATTAGAGTAAGACTCGATACTAATAAGAAATAATTATTGGGCAGTTTTTATATTTATTGATGTTATAAACTGGAGGAATAGGTGATCACGTCATGTTTCCCCTTTGCATAAATTCCAGACTGCATGAGTTGATGATTGGTATTAGTTGAGATTATTCAATGCATAAAGTTCATCTTGCATTATATGAACAATAAGCATATACAACTTATAAAGTTCATCTCGCTGTTTCTTTAAGAATTCTTCTATGCAAGTGCTACTTTGTCCACGCATTGCTAGAAAGTGACATAGCTAGATCAAACAAAGGGTAAGATATAAAAGTCTTTTTTACCAGTAAGTACTCTTTCATGCTTGACACAATGCTCTACAATTTTCTGCATCATTTTTAAAGTTCTTTTATATCATTGTTTAAAATCCTATATTGTTGGGACCTAAGGATTTGCAGACATGTATGCTTGTTATATTGAATAAAACTTTCAGTTTCTGCCCCCCCCCCCCCCCTTCTCCTCTCTCGTGATGACTATCTAATTACTTCATCTTCTTGTCTCTCTTTAATTTTTTGAGTCCTGTTGTTTGCACTCAATTTTTCCTTCCTCTTTCCCTGGACTACTTATGTTTTTTGTTATTCCTATCACTAGGAATTGAATACAATTCTTAATTGAAATGAAAGAGAATGGTAGTTCATGGAAGGTGGTTTTTCTTATAAGCATGCTTGATGATTTTTTGTTTCTTTTGGCAAAATCCTGTTGGTTTTTCTAATCTTATAGTTAATTTGTCATTAGAAAATAGGGTATTTAGTCCAACTATTGTTAATCTAATTAAAAAAAAAAAGTATTAAAATGGAAGTATATATAGGTATTCAAGATGATGATGATCTGTATGAAACTAAGAAAACCAATTCTGAATTAGATGTGGTACACCAAGGAAGATGATTCCAGATGTACTTTCATGTTGAAGAATAATTATTATTTTCCCCTATTTCCTGAATCAAGGGTGGCAGAGATTTGATTAGCTAAACTAGGTGTGCAAATCTTAAAATCTCCAATGAGCAGCTAGCTAAATGTTCATCATCATCATCAACTTAGCATCTAATTAAAGAGGAGTTGGAAGTTGGGAAACATGGGTTGGAAGTGTTGGGATAAAGAAGACAATCTTTGCTCTTTCTTCCCTTTTGAGTTCACAAAGATTATTAAACAATTAACTTTATTTAGCTGCCATATTAACTTTGAGCTTTAATATATATAATCCCCCTATCTCTAGTTTCATACTTATCCATCTTTCATCCTTGCTATATCCATTTATTTTCAGTCACATATAGCCATAGCTCAATCCAAAAACCAATATAAATGATGTTGAACATTTCAATTGCTAATCCATTTTCCTTGTTCACTTGTCTTGCAGTGATTGAGTATTTACAGCGATTCTTTCTTTGTCTCTAGTGCAAATCCTTTCTTTATGTGGATTTATTCACAGTTTTTTTTTTTTTTTAAGTATGACCATGCTATCATTGAATTCCAAGAAAGGAATCTGGGCTCATGTATTGTTGCAAATTGTTAGCTTTGTCTCTAGTGCTAGATTTTATTCCCAAATAATGTAATCAGGTTTATCCTTGTTTACCATTTCAACTTCTTGTGCATACACCCTGACTTACTCATGAAGAATCTTATGCACGTAGCTTCTTCAGTTGGTTTAGTGAAACTCAACAGAAAGACATTTGGCATGCTTCATGATGTGGTAAATTGTGTTCTATTATTCTATTATAGGGTTTTGATTTATTTTAGCCTTAACTCTCTTTAATTTTTTTAGAGTTATGCCATGTTACAATGAAAAGATGCAACTTCTTTTCTATGATTTGGCATATTACCATGAAAATCAGGATCGAAAGTACATAGATTGAGCTTTTATTTCTTAGATATTAATTAAATCAAAAGTACATAGATTGAGCTGGCCTGCAATGAGAGATTATCCAAAGGTAGAGAACAAAAGAACATTAGTAGTTAAAATAGTACTAGATTTCCTTAATTGCTAGAAATCAGGAGACTCATGGCAAAATTATCTTGCTTACTGGAAGAAGATGAATAGATTGACTGTTTGATGGGAATTTTTGTACTTTTTGATCAAATGCTTTCACATACAGTCCATCCATCCTTTTTTAAACTAATGAAGATTATATTTAGTAAGAGATTTTTGCAAGCTAGAAGGTAAACACAAGCAAATAAAGGTTCTAAAGTGTTTCATATGAAGGAAAAGTATGAAATAGTATCTCAAAATAAGATTTATTTTGTAAGAGAGGAGTAGGCAACCTATTATAAGTAAGTAGGCGGTTATTAAGACAACACCACCCCAAAACTTAAGAGGCATGTGAGACTGAAACAATAAGGCCCGAGCATTGTTAAGAATTTGTTGATGTTTTCTCCCTACAGTAGAGTTTTGTTGTGGAGTTTCAACACAACTATGTTAAGAAAGGATGTGATAAAACATTCTGTACCAAGATTGGTATAGATTTTTCATTTTTTTTTCTTTCTTTCTTTTTTCATTTTTTTTTTATTTTTTGTATTGAATTGAGTTTTAACCATGTTTAAATAATTCTGAATGAGGATTAGAAGTTCAAATTTATGATAGAAACGATAAATCCAAGTTTCAAGAATACAATCATCAACAATTGTTAAAAAAAAAACTTGTAACCTTCCATAGTGGGAATGGAAAAAGGTCCCCAAATATCACAGTGCATGAGATCAAAATGCAAGGTAGATAAGTGATTGCTATTAGGAAAGGGTAACTTATTTTTGTTTGGCTAATGGACAAACAGTACATGGATTATTAGACATAACCAAATCCGGTACAAATTTATTCAAGAAAAAAATTCTTGAAACAGAACGATGACCTAATAGATTATGCCAAAGATCAAATGAGGAACTTTTACAAGAAGTAAAACAAGCAGGTGATAACAAAGCATTATTGAAACTAGAGACTTTATTATGAGAAAACAATGGCAATGGAAGAGAAAAAGATGAGCTTGGTTGCTGCAGAATGTAGAGTCCTCCTTCTTGTCTGTCCACTCTAATCAGATTCAAGGTGGTCAAGTCCTAAATAAAGCACAAGTCAGAAGAAAATAGCAAACATCAAGTTAGTGATTTGGTAAGCTTGCTAATGCAAATTAATTTGAATGTAAATGAATGAGGATACATAGAGAACATCATGAAGAAAAAGATGCTCAGAAAGATGACTTGTGCCAATATGTGTAACATCCCGCTCCTTCTCTCTCTTATGGTTATGAACTTCGTTCCACATGCAAAACCCCAATGGCGTGTTTTTCAAGATATTAGGTGATTTTTAAGTAAGTCTAATGTTTTAAAGCCCTCGAATATTTTAAATATCCTGAGAGTATTTATATAGGATATTTTTAGTGTTATTGAACTAAGCATGATTTTAAATAAGACAATTATAATATTTTTGAAGAGTTCCAAAAATATTATAATTGTGAAAATTTATTTTTATTTACATGATTTAGGCCATTTAAAAATATTATGAGATTTAAATTATGTTAAAAACTGTAATTTATTTAAATGGTTTTATTCTCTTGAAAATAATTAGCAAAACTTCATCATTTAATTAAGGATGAAGATTATATTTTATAATTAAGGATGAAGATTAATTAATACTTTATCTTAACTCCACTTTATGTTTTTAGTTAAATTAATATTTACGTATTTTAAATCAGTGTTTTAATTCCCCACTGTTGGATTTAATTGAGAACCATAGGATGAAGGGCCTAGATTAAATACCCAAGCCCTTCCTCTTTTCCTTCACTTTTCCCTTTCCCCTCTCTCTCCTCTTTCTCCCTCAGCTCAAGCACGACAACCTCTCCTCTCCACCCGGTCCTTCATCCAGCTTCGCCTTGTGCCACCGTGTGCCACCTAGCCTCATTGCCACCACCAGTGTCTCCCCCTCTGGCCGACAAGCCTCCACCGTGGAACCCAAGCTCCACGCAACCCTCTCTCTCCTCCTGCAGTAGCCTAACCGGAATGGATGAAACCCATTTCTCTCCACTGTGTGCCGCCATCGTCAGCTTCTAGCCCCACTGAGCACCACCACAACCATCTCCTCTCACTGGCTCTATCCCTCCCCCCCCCCCCCCCAACCAATCTCCTCCTCCCATGGCCTCTACCTCCCCGCGGTTCTCCCTCTCCATCACATGAAACCCTCATGGGTTTCTCCACCCTTTGCCACTATAGCCCTCCCCCACGCCACTGTACCACCACCACCTCATTGGCAACCCATCCCTCTACTTAACCTGGCCACCCATAGCTCTGATCCTCCCCTCACGTAGCCTCCCCCTCTCTCACAAGGGTTGCACCTCACGACTTAGATTTGCCACCGTTCAGCCACCCACTAACTCCTTGAGCCACCACCTACCACCATGACACTTCTTCAGCCACCTTCCACTAGCTCTCCCCCTCCATTTCCATGCCCTAAGACCCACGGGTCCCTCTTGAAACCCACGGCCCAAACTCCTCCACGAGCCACTGTGTGCCACCTTGGCACCACCACGAGACCATCACCCCAAAACCTTAACCCGATGCCTAATAGCCTAACTCAATGCCTAATAGCCTAGCCCAATGCCCAAACAGCTCCCAAATGCCCAAAACAACCACCATACACTATTTAGCTGCCACGTACGACTCTTTCGACCTCTTCAACCGTGACGAGTAACGAGTAACGCACAGGTTAATCCCGACGATGGTATAACCCTCTATTCCTTGTTATTTAGTTAGATGTTAGTTGGTTGTTGTGGAGTTTGCTGCGTAGTGAAGTGTTGGGTGTAGTTGTGGGGTGTGCTATGTAGTGTTGTGGACTATATTATTTAAATATTTTTTGCAACTAAATTATTGTGTTGATAATTAAAGACCATTGTATTGTGTATAGTTTGTTGTTCAATGGGGTGTGCCATATTGGGCCTACCAGATTAAGCCCAATTACTAGATGGTATGGATAAATGGGCCTCTTCAAAAGTTTTAGGAAGTCAACAAACATAATATGGATAAAAAAAAAAAAAAACAAAAAAAAAAAAAACAAAAAGAGATGCTTCCACCAAAACCTAAACTCAACCAATTAACACTTTGCCAATTTCAACTCAAAAGAAGCCCAGTAGGTATTTAGCTTTAGAATCTATACGGTTAGTTTTCAAAGTCAATATTAGAAATGAAATGAAAATTGGTACTTCTGATAAGTCAGGTATTTCTTAGAAGAGTGCCTTGTTTTTCACAATACAAAACAATATAACAGTTTTACTTTTGTTACATGAAGAGCAACAATTAATGTCTGTTAATCATACTCTCCTAATGACCCAATTCCATATTTGCTTTAAATTGTTTAGTGCAATGAAAACTTCAGTAGCCACGTGATATCTAGAAACCTCCTGTATGTAGATAATTATGTAGGAAGGCATGATCAAACACAAGTTCCATTGATATAAACATTCCTTATGAAAAAGCACACATTTTTTAAGCCACCTACTTAGATATAAATCGATCACTCCTTGTCTATCTCATATAGCTTGTAGTCATGTATAGCATTCTTCCTCACATGGGAGTTAAAAGCCTGCAACAATAAACCGTACAAGTGATTGGCTCAATCAACCAAAACTGTTTTCATGCAAAGTTATTAATGTTGATGTAGGAGTCATATCTACTGCTACACTTATAGCAAAATCAGTGGTGTGATCATGATCAACAAGGTGGGCAAAGAGGTTGTCAATGGGGTCTTTGCAATGTAAATTATGTGTTGGAATCACGCACCCATCACAGCCAACATTTCCAACCTCCCATTCTTGATTACTTTTGTCCTTAACACCTTGATCTTCTTAGGAGAACTGGTTCCCCCACTCAAGTGGGTCAAACCAAAGTCCTCCCGAATAACCAAGATATGTCCCTGTGAGTTTGTTGTTTGTGAGCCTCTTAGGAAAACTTATTCCCCCACTCAAGATGAGCTTGTTTACAAACACTAGCCTGATGATGTCTACCCAGCATCTTCCCTCTGCACAGTCGATCAAGATCGGCTCGATGATGAAGAGAGGGGTTGTGAGTATAAGGTAAGTAAATAGGCCTGCTAGTTTAATCCACTTATACAGACAGAATTTTCGAAGATGAAATTTTTTATTAAGGAGGGATAATGTACTTACCAAGAAAGTTCACAAGGACTAGTAGCCCCAAAGAACTATTAGAGGAACGTAGGAGCATATTTAGTTCTAATTAGATGATAACATTGTCTTAGTTAGAAATTTTTGGTGTAATAACTTAAAATCCTGAGGTGATGTGGCACCAAATGGATCGGTGAGCATGTGACACATGGCATGCATGTGCATTAGGTCATCAATACGAAAACCAAGAGTGTTTACCACCCTAACTACATGTTAGTGGACCCCACACAAAGTATACCTAGAGGTCGGCCAACTCATGCAAGCCACTTTCTTTTAACTTTTTGGACAGCACACCACCTTTTTGCCATCAACCATACACACAAACAACTTAGAGAGAGAGAGAGAGATATTGAGTGAGATCTCCAACTGGTAGCCCCTTAGGTCGACATTTTCATCTTCCTCAAGGGCTTCCTTCTTACTTTCTCTCATGTCACTCACTCAAGAACTCAAACACTACTATAGTCAGTGAACCCACTTTAGAGAAATTCAAAGCTAGAGTTGGAAAACTCTTTTTCGCATCAAACCTTGCACTTGTAAGTGAGATTGTTCTCTTTCTCGTTTTGGCTTTGGCATATAAAATGGTTAGTAATTTTCAGAATGAATTCTTGGAGAAATTTCTTGGAAGTCTATCCTTGAGAATGTAAGTCTCGGCTTAGCTTTATTTGTGCTTTTGTTGTGTAACTTGTGCTTCCTAACTTGTAAGTGATGAGTTTACTAGAAAATGATAGATGTAGGTTCTGTTTTAATCTTATAACATGTTTATGTTGATGGTTTTGCAAATAGGTATTGATCACATGGATATCGTTTAAAGCATAGAGTCATAGGGGAATCAGAAGTGACCCAGCGAAGAGGGAACATTAATTATAAGAATTGTCAACAACAATTGTGACGAGTGCAATCATATCAGCACTAATGTAGTGAATCCAATCAGAACTCTGTAGTTATGCATGCTTGGGTGAGAGTAGTACTAGGATGGGTAAACTCCTAGAAATTCTTGGTGTTTCACCTCTCATTTTTCTTTTCACATATTTGCTAGTGAGATTTAAAAATACAACAACCTAGGAGTGGGAGTTTAGAAAAATTGGGACAACTTCATTGCGTATTAGTGGGTATCGATAAGAACTCTGGATTGCATGGGGATCGAAAGCTACACGACAAAGGGGAACGAGGATTATAAGAATTTTCTACAACAACACTAACAGATGTGATCATACCTGCACTAGTGGACTTTGTCTCATTTGAACTCCGCAGTTAGGCGTTATTGGGCAAGAGCAGTACTAGGAAGGGTAATGTCCTAAGAAGTCCTTTTATTACACCCCTCGTTTTTATTCTTAGAGATTTGTGAATGAAATTTAAAAAAATAATGATTTAGGAAGAGACCTTTAGAAAAATTGTACTAACCCCATCACATAGAGATAGGTATCAATTAGGATTTTGAATCGCAAGGGGATTGGAAGCAACACGATGAAGGGGAACAGAGATTTTAAGAATTTTCTGGAATAGCCTTGATGGATGCGATCATACCAAGACTAAGTCCATAGTTAAGCATGCTTGGGCGAGAGTAGTTTTACAATGGGTGACCTCTTTGGAAGTTCTTGTGTTGCACCCCTCATTCTTGTTTTTATAAATTTGTGAGTAAAATTTTAAAAAAGACAACTTAGAAGGGAAATTTTGGAACAAGTGCCCCAACCCCCGATCTTCCATTGCACCCCTCATTTTGATTTTTCCAAGATTGTGAATAAAATTTTAAAAAACGATGACTTAGGAGGGGAATCTTAAAAAAAAAAAAAATGGTGTTGGCCCCATCCCATAGCAATCGGTATTGAATGGAATCCTAAGTAACAAAGGGGATCAAAAGTGACGCGATGAAGAAGAATGTGAATTATAAGAATTGTTCACAAGAACTGTGATGTGTGCCATCATACCAGCATTAGGGCACCTGATCCCATCAAAACTTTGCAATTAAGCATACTTAGGCGAGAGAAGTACTAAGATAGCTAACCGACTAGGAAGTCCTCATGTCGCACTCTTTGGTTTTATTTTCACAAGCTTGCCAGTGAAATTTAAGAAAAGACAACATAGGAGGTGAAGTTTGACCCCATCGCACATTGATGGGCAGTGATCAAAAATCTGAATTACAGGGATATCAGAAGGGACACAATGAAGGGGAAAGAGGATTATGGATTGTAAAAATTGTCTGCAACAACCCTGAAAGGTGCAATCATACTAGTACTAATGCATCAGATTCGTTTAGAAGTTTGTAGTTGAGCATGGTAGGGAAAGAGTAGTAGTAGGATGGGTGACCTTCTACAAAGTCCAAATACTGAACCCCTTATTTTTAGTTTTCCAAGTTTGCGAGTGAAATTTAAAAAAAAAAAAAAAAAAAAAAGGACGAACTAGCTAGGAGAGTAATTTTAGGTCAATCGTTTCAACCCTATCATGTAGTGATAGGTATCAAATAGAATGCTAAATCCCAGAGGGATTGGAAGTAATAGAATGATGGGGAATGATATTTCTAAGAATCATCCTCAACCACCCTTACGTGTGCGAACATACCAGCACTATTGCATCAAATCCCATTTGAACTTCACAGGACTCTGTAGTTAAGCATGCTTGGGTGAGAGTAATATAATGATTGGTGACCTCCTGGGATGTCCTCATGTTGCTCCTTTTGTTGTTGTTGTTGTTGTTTTTACAAGATTGTGAGTTAGATTTTTAAAAACGATGACTTAGGATTGGAATTTTAGAAAACATTCACCAACTCCATCATGTAGCTATGGGTATTGATAAGAATGTCGAATCGAGGGAGGATTAGATGTTTCTTTTTAATCCTTCAATGTTAGCTCTCCATATCATTGTGTAGCAAAATTCACCAAGCATTGGATTATGTACCCACACTAATAGGGAACGTGAGCTGGGTTTACATCGTCTTGAGACATGTTAGTTTTGCCTTAATGATAATAGTGTCACAATAGTAATTCAGCCTAGTACGAGAAGAAACATTGATTTACACAATTGCTCATTCACTTGGTTGGAAAGGCAGTGGCACAAGGCTACTGTGTGCTGGATTATGATTGAACACCTGTAAGTCAGAATCTGGGCTAGAAGTGATGATTGTTCCCATCGCCTGATTGTTGACTTATAGTAAGGGCCTCATGGCCCCTATAGGCACCTGTCCTTGGTGAAGCCCTGGCAGCGGATGAGTTGTGCAAGCCACCTTGAAGTACAATTCTCATTAATAGTTGGTTAGAATCCTTTAGAGAAAACTTAAATATAGGACGGGGAATTGTAGGTAGTTAGCCTAGTTGCAACTAGCCCTTTGTGGCTTTAGTTCATCCTCCTCCCCAAACTACATCACTTTCCATGATTTCCTAAGTGAGGTTAGTAGTAGGCACTTGTCCAAGATCATTGCATGGCATGTTGCTTTGCCATGAACCTAGTTGCGTGCACACAGGTGCCTCAGTTTGGTGCATCAACCTGGGCCCACCTGACCATCGTGCATGCACACTGGAGCCTTGCTTTGGTGCATCAACCTCGGTCCACCCTATCTATATGCATGCACCCAGTGCCTCTGGGGGGAATGCCATGCATGCATGCAAAAACTAATGAAAGCTTAGCCTAATAGCCACCGCCGTTCACCCAGCCCCATGCCTCTTTCTCCTTGTTTCTCTATTTGTTCCATCTCTCGGTCCCCATCACCACCAGCCACTGCTAAGGTTACCATCATGAGATCCAACCATTGTCGCCCATGGACCAGTGACCTACACAAGTAGCAACTACCACAAAAAAAAAAAAAAAAATCAAAATTGCTACAAACAACGTCCCAAACCAGTGTCTAACTTTGCACATCAGTCATCTACACCACCACTGCTCCTCTGTAAGTTGAGCACCACCCATCAAAAGTCTAGCAGGGTAGCCTACATCTTAGCCACCATGAAGAAATTCACCTAATCGACCTCCTCTTAAACTATAGCACAACACCTTCTCATCATGGCACAAGCCATTGTAACCAAGCCACCAACCTAAATGGAGCATCTTTCTCCATCGTAAATCTTCCTAAACCACCTAGATTTTTTGTTGGTTTATCCTCAGGCATAAACCATTGTGAAGCCTAGCCCCACCAGTGCTTTTCTCATGAACCACCTCACCAACAGTGTCATCCACCTCTTTAAGCCAAACTTAGAGCAACCCGTCTATGAATGAAGAAGGGATATATGTATTGACTAAGTTTGAGTTGTGTAACTTGGTCCAAGTTATGCATTAGAAGTGATGGTTTGGTAGGAAGAGAATGATGTAGGTGATACCTTTAAATTGAAGTAGAGAGACTCACTTTAAAATATAAGACCATGAAGTTGGAGGAAAGAAGTTGAAAGGTGACTTCAAGTAGGTCACAAGCAATAACATTAAAATTAAGAAGAGGTTGATAAAGAAATATATGGAGGAGGGATTGGTTAATTGAACTGGCCTAAGTGAAGGAATTTTAAGTCAATGGTAGTTTTATGAAATTTTTAAGCTTAAATTTCATATGCATTTGAAAAGAAAGTCACTTAAAGCTATGAATGCATATAGGTTATTATCAAACATGCATATGAATGGACTGCATGAAATGAGAATGACATGAAGTCAAGGTAAGCATTATGTGTTCATACTCTTCTACAGTTTTCTAAATGATATGAAAATGAAAATGGAATGTTTCTCTTTATAAAATGAAATGAAATTATTTTATAAGAAAATTTCTTAAATGCAAGGAAAGAAAATGAAATGTTTTCTTAGAAAGGAGATGTTGTTTTATGAATCTATGCTCAGGTATTAATGTTTAAAGTATATGTATGTAATGACCTCCTTTGAGAGCCCGCTTTATATATATGAACCTCAAGAATAGTTATATGCATGTGAAATGGATGTCATATGTTGTACTTATTTGCTTTATATTCCATGAACTGAAATGATGATGTTTTATGCTTTATGTTATGAACATGTTTTATGAAATGAAAAGGACTAATGAATAAAATGAATGAAAATGAAAGGAAATGAACGGAATGTTTTAATGTATGTAGCTATGTAACAGCCATGATTGATCACCGATTGTGACCAACCACTCCCTTTTCTATCAGATTGGTCACGGTGCCTAAACATTTTAAATCTCAAATATTTATTTTAAATATAGCGGATCATTTTTATATTGGGCCAAGCCATGTTTTAAGAATCTTCTAAATATTTTTTGAGTCCAAAATTATTTTAATGAAGTACTTTTAGTGTTATTGAACCAGACCTAATTTCTAAAGTTAGCCTCTTTAAAAATTAGGTTTGGTTTAATAACACTAAATGATATAGTTTTATAAATACATTTTATTTAAATGATTTTATTTCTGGTGGAGATATTTAGTAAGATTGTATTTTATTAAAAAAAATTATTTATTTTCAAAACTCTAATTATTTTGGGGTCAAGAATAAAAGTTGGATTATCAACTTAGTCTATTTCATTTTTCATTTACTCTTTACTCTTTGTTTTCTATTAGTTCCCTTTTATATCCCGGGGAGAAAATGAAAGATTTTAAAAAGGTCAGTACTTTGCGTCTTATTTTTAAAAACTGTATTTTAAAGTCCCACCACATGGATGGGCATTATAGTTAGGGGTGGGCAGCGGGGCCCCGGGACCCGCTGCTCCGCCCCGCCCTCGCATATGTGGGGTGGGGCATCCGCACTGCAAGGGTGGGCCCTCGACCGTATGGGTTGCCCCCCAGCAGAGGTGGGGGACGGATATGGCCTCCCCCCAGTCTGTTTTTCCCTCGCCCCACCCCGTTTACTTATATATATATATATAATATATTATATTATATATATGTATATAATAAAACCATTTTATATATGAAATGGCGCCTTTTGTACATGACAAAACGGCACCGTTTCATCTATAAACCCCCAAATCAATAACCCACTAAATGAAACGGCGCCGTTTCATTTAGTTTTAACAAAAAACTTAAACCCCCCTCCCCCCCCCCCCCCGCGTCGCCCCCTCTCTTCGGCAGTTCTTCACTTCTTCTCTCTCTCTCTCTCTCTCTCTCTCTCTCTCTCTCTCTCTCTCTCTCTCCTACCCCAGTACCCGTTCCCTCCTCCCTCTCGCAAGCAGTCCTTGGAGTCGCTCTCATTCTCTCCTCTCTCTCACAAGACACACAATGCCGGACGCACGCCGCACGGTACACGGTAAGTTAGCTGGCTCTCTCCTCTCTCTCCTTTCTCCGTTGATTTTTATTTTTTTATTTTTTTCAGTTTTGATTGGAGATTGGAGGAAGGATGGGTTGAATCAGAGATGGAGGATGGGATTTGTGACTTGTGTGCTATGGATTCGTGATCATTGTGCATGTGTATTGACTGTATTCAGTGTTAGGGTTTTCTTTTCTTACTGTGATTGTTTCGGATTCCATCTTCTTTGATGGTTTTTCATATAAATTTCATTGTATTGGAAACCCCTAATTGATTTAGGGGTTTCATGATTGAAACCCTTAAATCAATTTAGGGGTTAGGGTTTCAGATTGGAACCCTAAATTAAATTAGGGTTCCAATCCGAAACCCTAAAATAATTGAGGGGTTTCATTGAATAAAACCCCTAAATTGATTTGGGGGTTTCAATCAATGAAACCCCTAAATTGATTTAGGATTCCAATCCAAAACCCTAATTTTGTTTGGAGTTTCATTGATTGAAACCCCTAAATCATGAAACCCCTAAATTGATTTAGGGTTTCGGATTGGAACCCCAAATTAAATTAGGGTTCCAATCCGAAACCCAATTATTTTTTTGGGATTTCATTGATTGAAACCACTAAGATGAAATGGTTACTAACTTACTATCAACCCTAAATTATTTATTTATTATTTTATATTTTATCCTCTTTTATACATGATATTAAATACTTGAATGACATTATATATGATTTTTAATAATTTTATGCATACATGTTAAATGAGGGGTTTCATTGATTGAAACCCCTAAAGGCCTTTAGGGGTTTCATTGATTGAAACCCCTAAAAAAAAATCCAAAAGATGTGTGGGTCTACTATTTGTATGCAGTTTTTTATGATTGTGTTGAATTGCACTTTGATCTTTTTTTTTTTTTTTTTTTTTTTTTTTTTTTTTTTTTTTTTTTGTGTTGGAGAATTAGGTATGTCTTTGAATTTCAGTGATAGCTCACTTGCCCCAGCCAACACCCCTACCCCAGAACCTAACCCTACTCCTACCCCTATAACGAGTACACCTTGCCCTGCCCCGAAGCCCACACAAGGCAAGAAACCTGTATCCATAGTTTGGCAACACTTTACCAAACTAGAGGGTGGTGACCCCAACAACCCACAAGCTAAATGTAATCACTGTGGAAAAATGTATGGATGTCACTATAGAAAACATGGTACATTCCAGTTGAAGGTCCATTTAGAGAAACAATGCAAAAAGAGTCCAATTTTAAAATCCTTACTAGAGAAGGGTCAATCTAAATAGATTTTAAAATGGTGGATGGGAGTAGTGAGGCCGGGGGGCCAACATTGAAGGGATATATGAAGTATAACTCCAATGAGTGTTGAAGGAAGTTAGCTCGTATGATTGTCATGAACGAGCTGCCTTTTCAGTTTGCGGAGGGTAAAGGGTTCCAAGAATTTGTCCAAGAGTTGGAATCGAGATTTGTACTTCCTTCTCGTCACACTGTGGTAAAGGATATTAAGAAGATATACATCCGTGATAAAGATGTTTTGAGGGGCCAATTGGCGGGTTTGGTAGTTTGTCTCACTACCGATACTTAGATTTCTATCTAAAATATGAATTACATGTCGTTGACTGTGCATTTTGTTGATGCTGATTGAGTTTTGCACAAAAAGATTATTAAATTTTATCAAATAACTGATCATAAGGGTAAGACGATTGGGAAGGTGTTGGAGGCCAAAATAAAGGAGTGGGGTTTGGAAAAGGTTTTGTCTGTGTCAGTTGATAATGCGTAGTCTAATGATGTCGCCTTGGGATATCTAAAGAATTATCTTAAAGATGCAAATAAGACATTCTTGGGTGGTGAATATTTGCATGTTAGATGTGCTATACATATTTTGAATTTAATTGTGACTAAGGGGTTGAAAGATGTTGATGACTCGGTTGCACGAGTTAGAATGACTATGAAATTTGTGAGGTCTTCTCCTTCTAGATTGGAGAAATTCAAAATTGATGCAAAGGTTGTGGGCATAACATCGAAGAAGGGTCTTTGTACTGATGTTCTTACCAGATGGAACTCAACCTTCTTGATGTTAGAGGCGGCCCAAGAATATAAGGCAGCCTTTCAATTATTGGGTGATGAAGACATTCAATATGTCAAATACTTTGATGAGCACGGGGGATTATAAAAGCCCAATGATGATGATTGGGTGGTAATTTCTACTTTCGTTGATTTTCTTGGATTATTTTACGATGTCACATTGAATATATCTGGTTCTTTGTACCCTACATCCCATGGGTTTTGTCAACAAATATATAGGATAAAAGAAGAATTAGAAGATATGCTTAGGGGTTCCAATGAAAGGATGAGGGGGATGGCAGTGACCATGATGCTAAAATATGACAAGTATTGGGGAGATTTGACTAGAATGAATATTTTGTTATATGTGGTTGTTATTCTTGATCCCCGTCTGAAAGTTTCAGGCTTGTTATATGGGTTGGGACTTGTTCACGATCAGGTATAGATTGAACTTATTTGTGAATTGGCCCGAGATACCCTGAAAAAATTGTATGATGAGTTTAATGCAATTAAGGGTGATACTACATTGAAGACACATACACCGACCCAAACGCCTTCTACAGACACCGTGACCGGGCCTTCTACAAAGAACCCAGAATGACGTGGACTAAGATTCTCGCACAAAATCTCACACTAGTCCATCAATCTACGGAGGTGGTTTCTAAGTTAGACAACTATTTGTCAACGGATATGGTTCAAGATGATGATGATAATTTCGATATATTAGGAGGGTGGAAGAATGTCTCAAAGAAATATTCTATCATTTCTGAGATTGCCTACTATATTTTGGTCATACCTATTAGCACCATTGCCTCAGAGTCAGCCTTTAGTACCGGAGGTCATATATTGGATCCTTTCCATAGTTCATTGTCTCCTACAACTGTAGAGGCATTGATATGCACACAAAGTTGGACGATAGGAAAGGATATTCATGTTCCAGATATTTTAAATTTTAAGGAGACTGATGAGGGTGGTAATCAGTCAGGATTTGGACCACCTGGTAATTGTTTTTTATTTTATTATTTTAATTTATTTATATTCATTTCTATTTCATCGTTATTAATTTTAATATTAATTTTTGTAGTAACACATGAGACGTCTAACACTTTTGCAACATAAAAATGTGCTCAAGCCCAGGCCACCCCAAGCGTCACACCTCTTGACTGAAAGACATGCCACAGCTAACAAGCCTCTTTAGAATATTCAATTTTTAATTATTTGTTCATATTTTGTATTCAATGATTTGTAATGTTGATACAATGTCCCTTAGACACTTTTATGTTTATAATTTTGTAATTGTCTAGCCTTTCAATTTTGTAATAGCTTAGTTATTATTATTGGTTTATTACATATTAGACTCTTAGACTAGTAACTTTTATTAGCCATAAAATTAACTACCATTCATAACGCTTTTTTTTTTAATCTGGTTTTTAATTTTTTTTTTCTTTTTACTTATAATTTTATGAGCTGAAAAATGAAAATGGCCTACAAGATTTTTTTGGGCCAAAAATACAACCTTGTGGGCCATTTTTGGCCCATTGCTGAGGTTTCTAGGCCAAAAATGGCCCAGAAATTGCTTCTGCCCAGAAGGGGGTGTTGGGGGTGGGGGGGTGGACGGATTGCCCCCCCACACCTTACCCCGTCATGCGAGATGGGTTACCCCGCCCCATGCGAGGGCGGGGGGCGGGGGGGTGTCTACCCCGCACTGTATGGTGCGGGTAGCACCCCTCATTACAGTATGTCTCTCTCCACATTTCATATAACATTAATCCATGAGTTCAATGTTGTGATCTATGTGTAGCATTAAATATAGTGATGTCTACGTATTATTTCTATTTTCTAAATTGTGGAAATCTTTGGGATAGAATATTATAGAAAATCATACAAACATTTATAATGGCCATAAATGCTGCAATCATGGAGGATTATTAATTATGAAGCATAGTAATTATGAAGAATAAAAAAACAGAAACAAAAACAAAATATACAAATACGACAAAAATAAAAAGGAAAGGGAGATATGAGGATCAGCCTTTCAATAAATTAATTAGGATTGAAATATCACTAACTTACTATAAATCTTTAACCTATTTCCATAGGGAATAAATTTATTAGGTGTATTTCTTTCAATTGTGAACTATGAATATTAACCATATTTCTTTCAATGTAATATGAACTGATATGATTGTTGAAAAAAGATCTTAAAATTTTATTCTGAACTCTGAATATTTAGAGTAACCGTTATCGAGAAAAAATTCTAGAAGATCTTTATCCTAAATTCTCTATAATTTGGTCAAATGAAAATAGAAACAATTTTTGAATATAACCATTGAGGGAACAGATCTCAATTTGTTACAGATACAAATTATGTCCATATGAAAAATCTTCCTCTTATTTAGAAGATGAGTGGATATCAATGTCTAGATAGGGTTAAAACTTTGTGGGGGTGTGTTTTCAATATATAAGTTACTTATTCAAACATTAACATTACTGAAAAAATTGTGTTTGTCACAAATTAATACATATTCATTCAACAGTTGTATTTAGTCATTCTCGAGTCTTAGCATAGACACAACTAATATATAATTATTTTATAATAAAATAATATTTTTCTTGGATTATTATACTTTCATTCTACCATAATTTTTTTAATGTATAATTCAAATTGTTAAATTTGTCAACATTTATTATGGATTATTATTTTTCTAATAATTTATAATATCAAATTTTATCAACTAAAATTCTGATAATATATAATGATGGCAATATGTGATATGACCAGTGAATCCAATATAAACATATCACAAAATTTTCTGGTTTGACTTTAATACAAATAGGTTCGGGCCAAAATGGGTTGACCCATTAAGGCTCAATTAATAAACGAGTCAATAATGAGTCAACCTACTTGACCTGAAATCAACCCGCAATAATTTGTGTAGATTTTATTTCTTAATTAAATTTTATAATTGTTTGATTGTAATATTGATATTTCTCAATATGCTTTTATTTTTATTGTTGAGATTGTAATTTAAGACCTATGCTCATATTTTTTATTGTTGGGTCTATAGTATTGATTTTATTATAAGTTCAAATATAAAAAATATTGATATTTTTTGTTAGTAGGTAGTCTGATTGTTTTTTATTTTAAGATGTGTAGCTACTAAAAGATATTAATTTTAAATTTTATGTGAAATTATATTAATTAGGTTAAATGGATTATGCAACAAGTTCAACACATTTACATGAAACAAATTAAAATGAGTCGTGTCGTATTGATCCATAGTTATTAAATAGGTCAAAATGAATGACAAGACATGAAAAAACTTGTTATTTAAATCGATCTTCTTAGGGTTTAAATGTCTGATCCATTTAGCTTAAAGGATCATGTTCGGGTCGATCCATATATTCGAATGATCTTGACTTGATATGACATGAACACAACATGCGTATACAAATTGCCACCTCAAATAAAATATTAAAAAAATGTGATAATTTACAATTCTAGCTAGATAAAATCTTGTTTATTAAAAAGGAATATTTATGTAAATATGCCTACGGCAGAGAAACCAAGGGTGGTTATACTCGCCTACAAACTCTATAAATATGCCCTTCAGAGCATCCGAGTATGCACAAAAAAGAAACCCTAGCCGCTCTCTCTAGAGGTTGTTTGGAATTCTTCAATATGAAGAATCCTAGCCCCTCTCATACTTAATTACTTGCTCCTTTGGTACTTTCTTTATCTAGATTTTATGGAAGAATGGCGTTATACACTGACAGAAGAAATTCCAACGAATGTATTAAGGAAAAGGACACGACTTCCAAAATATTTGGTTCAAATCCCTTGCATATCAATATCACATCGAATCAATGAGTTACCAGAATGTAATGTTGGGCTTGACCGAAGAAAGTAAGTAGCCCACCTCCACCTTTCTCTTACTCTCTAATCCATAGATGAAGTTTTACCTATTTGATTCTTACTATTCTCAACAAAAAAAATTTGTTTGGTTTTAGGGGGAAATTTCTTGAACTATGAAATGATGTATGGTTTTATTGTGAATAAATACGAGCCCCTTCCCCCCACCCAAAAAGTGTTGCAGCATGTTCCTCAAGCATCTATTGACCTCCTTGCTGTATTTTACTTTAATCATGTGTTGTGTTGTAATTTCTAATATTTTTCTTGTGGTTTATTTTTTCGGTGTTCATATTTGAAAACCTAGTGACTAATAGGAACCCAAATAACATATGATTGGAAAGCTTAAATGAAAATATTCAGTCCAGTTCATGCAACTTGAAAAATAGGTGGAGAGAGTAAATTCTACAAGGAAAACGAGTATTTGTAACAGATTATTTGCAACAAGAATGATTATTTGTGATAAAAGCATAATCATTTTGGCAAGAGATAATCATTTTCGGAGAAAATAGCTAACCACAATTATGTAGTTTTCTTAGTGAAAATAATTAAATATAAAATCTGTGTAAATAATTATATTGCTTGGTTACGAAAAATAGGTGGAGATAGGCTATATATATATATGGAGAGAGAGAGAGAGAGAGAGAGAGAGAGAGAGAGAGAGAGAGAGAGAGAGAGAGAGAGAGAGAGAGAGAGAGAGAGAGAGAGACTTTTATGTAGTGTTTTGCTGGTTTATATTAGCGAAAATAATCCTAACATCAATTCACATGTGGATGGGATGTACATATTTGGTACGAAACCCATCAAGATTGGTAAGAGATTTATAATTTTTTGTGGGAAGAATTGAAAATTGAATAGGAGATCAACAATTTTTATATGCCCTAATAGGTTCAGAAGATATTAAATTATTGTATCATTTGAGTATTCCTTGTAAAAAAAAAACTATATAGCTATCTAATAATAAGACACTTTTAGGTATATTTGAGAAACTTTTTCTCAAATCACAAAATTAGTCATTAGGGCACTAGTATTAGCTTAGCTAAATGCCAGATCATCTTCAAAATTAGATAATATCATCCAGATTTGGCCAACATTGAATTAGTCAAATTAAATTTATCTAAGATATGAGCTACAGTAATTCTATCCTACTAGTCACATATGAAATGCGTTGTAGCAAGGTCAAATGTATTTTTTATTATATTATGCACCAAGACCTTTCCTTTGGCTTTTTCTTCTTCTTCCCTCTTTCTCTCCCGCTTACTTCTCCTTCTCTCTCACACGATTCCTTCTCTCTTCTCCTTCTCTCCAGCACGGCTCCTTCTCTCTTCTCTTTCTCTCATTCTCTCCGTCGGTAGTTTCTCTCCATCACAACAAGGCTTCGACTTCTTCTCCTTCTCTCTAGCACAACTCGTTCCCTCTTCTGCTTCTCTCTTTCTCTCTGTCGGCAGCTTCTCTCCAGCATGACAATGCTTCAACTTCTTCTCCTTGTCTCTAGCACGGCAAGGTTTGTCCCTATTGCTAGCTTCTCTCCGTTGAAGCTCGTCCTTGGCACAGCTCACACTGAAGCCCCTTCTCAAATCAAGGCCTAATCTCAAAATCAAGTCTCATAGGTTTAATTTTCTCTTCTTCTTTTACTCTTTGGTTTAATTTATCTTGAGTGAAAATGAGTTTTTTTTTTTTTTTTTTTTTTGCTCAATATTCACTGTCTAAGGTTTTTTTGTGGAACATGTATGCACACAGTAGTGGGTTTAAATGGGTTTTTTCATTGCGCCATATGTGTTGCTATATAATATGTATGTTGATGCTGGATAGTGGGATCATATAGCAGACTTGCAAGAGAGCAAAATTTAAATAGTTGTTTGTATAACCTAGATTTGCACACAATAGTGGGTTTAATTGGGTTTTTTCATTGCGCCATATGTGTTGGTATATAATATGTATGCTGATCTTGGATAGTGGCCGGATGATGCAGCAGACTTGCAAGAGAGCAAAATTTAAACAGTTGTTTGTATAACCTAGACTTGCAAGAGAGAAAATTTAAATGAAAAGGTAGAGCAAGATCAACTTGAGCGTAGTTTTGGATCCATGATGCAGCAAACTAGATAGATAAAATTAGAGCATAATAGGGATAGCTATTTTTGTTATATTTGGATATTGAAAACAATAACTTAGTTATATGATAGCTGACTTGTTGTTATATACTAGAGCATAGAAGTTCTATTTAATATTGTTGAATTAGCAGGGGCTTTTTTGGGTGGTTGTCATTCGTAGTACCATGTTGCTTAGTATAACTTATTGTTTCAAAAGACTTACCTTATGTTTGGTATAAGGGCAGTTTTGACCTTAACCAAATTTCTTCTTTAGTATGATATATTTTTGGCTAAGTGCACATCATGAATTGCTTGTTGGCACTTATTTTCTAAGCGTTATAGGGCTAACTCGAAATGGACTATTCTAAAAGGATGCTTTCAAGTAAGTAGAAATCATAGCTCACATTTGGTTTACAACTTGAAAATTGATGACAATTTCCAATCAATTGTTTTAAAAACTTGGTTTTACTTCTCAGTAAATTATGAACAAGCCCTTTGGAACTTCTTTGTGGCGCAAAGTTTGCAGTGGATGCTTCAAGATTGTGTTTTCTGAATTTTTCTCATTGAAGAACACAAGGGACTTGGTCTTCCTTCATGTTCCTGCTCTTTCTCTTCTCTTTGTTTTCTTTTTTCTCTTTTTGTGTTTTTGCTCATCAGAAGAACCTCATAATTCACAATGTGCAAGCCCCCCAAAACAAGATAAATTGAAGATGGAAAAGATTTAATAAAACATGAAATGCATCTATAAAACATGAAGCACCCATGCATGGGTGGGGTACTTGTCTGAGCTCATATTTTTTCTTTTGATAACAATGAACCAAGTAAAGGTTTCTTAAATAGATGCATTGATCCCAAGAAAATCAGGAGAGGAAAATCCTCACTCGGCTCATTTTTATCTCTGAGTCTGCTTATCTCCAACAATGTTCAGATCACTAGCATTGTCCGTCAACCTGCTCTACCCCCTTTCCAAATCAGTGTTGGATTTTCTCATGTGATTAGTGTTGGATTTTCTCATGTAGGGCTATTATATGTTGGATTGTACATATGAGATTTTTATTTACATATGAGATTTTACCATCTATATACATATGAGATTGTTATATTATAGATTGTTGGATTGTGAAAATGAAAATGAATATGATTGTTGGAGGTTATTGGAGATTATGAAAATTTACAAAAAAAAACAGTAATAAAAAAATAAATTTTATTAAAGAAATATAGATATAAAAAAATAATCAGATTTTATTATTATAGAGAATGTAATAGCTAATCCAATGTGGACTTTATGTTTTGCGTTATTAAATATAAGGAAAAAAAATTACATTTTTAAAAATTTTGAAGATTGGGAGGACCAATCCAATGCCAATTCTCTTAGATTTTTACACAACTTCTTGTGTTTATAATTTTAACCGATTATTTTATAGAAAAATGAACGGAAATAGTTTTTTACGACTTTATTAGAGCTAGACCAGCCAAGCTAAGGCCATATGGCCGGCCATGCCTTTTCAATAATTCCATTTGGTCTAAACCTTAGGAGAAAAAATAATACTTAAATATAAAATCTGTAGAGATCATTATATTCATTTATAATATCGTTCGATTATAAAAAGGCAAGTGGAGTAAGGTTAAATCCGTGGTTAAAGTTCTTCTTGACTCTATTTAAGGCCTCTATGCAATTTGTGATGACTCGCTTTTGAGTGTATTTTCATTGAAATGTTGTTTTTATTTTAACTAATATATTAGTTTATTTATTTTAATTTATTGCATTTTAAAATTAGTTTTTAATTTAATTGATGTTGTGTTTTATTTCTTTTAGTTTTTTTTTACGGTTTTTAATCTCGTTGCGGCGGTTTAGTTTTGTTTTCCCGAAATGAGGATTAGACCTCATCTCCTTTCCCTACACCTCTTTTCTTTTTTCCTTTTTCTTTTTCCTTTTTCTCTTTTTCTTCTTTCTTTTTCTTTCTTTTTCTCTTTTTTCTTTCTTTTCTTTTTTCTTCCCCTTTCCCCGCATCGACCTCGTCCCTCTCTCTCTCCTCCTCTCCACGCCGGAGCTCCTTCCTGCCCTCGACCCGCCGCCGTCCGGCCGCCATGTGGCTCACCACCCCCACCGGTCGACTCCTCTCCCTCCGGCGCACCTCCCCACCAATTCCCACCCCCATCCGGCCGGCCGTTTGGCCGGAAAACCCCCTTAAAGCCTACACGGTTTTTGGCTCGATCCGCCGCCGTCGCTCCACCTCCGGCCACCATTTCTTCACCACTTCATCACCGGTCCCTTGCCGTCCTAACCCACCTATTTTCGGCCTCCAACGACCACCGGAACAGCTCCCACGAGCTAGCTTTCCTTTTTGGGAAATCCGGCCTCTCTCTGGCATTTTCGCCGCCACCCACGGCCAACCGCCACTTCCAATAGCTTCACAATCATCCCTAGACCATTCCCTATCGATCCCAAGCCCTGGTTTGTCCCAGTTCAAAAGTGGGTATTTCACAACCCACGGCCACAGTGATTTTTCACTGTAACGTTGCTTTTTCTCCACCGTTTGCAACGCCGAGTGTTTTCTAAAATTACTGTATATCGCTGTAAGTATTTTCCAAACCCTATTTTCAGATTTAAATATATATTGCTCATTCAATAATTTTATCTGCTGGTTGGTTGATTCCGGACTGAGTCCGAGGAGTTCGGGAGTCGGATGGATGGAGGACGAAGTTGCTTGATTTATTGTATTATGGTTGGTTGCTTATTTTGTGCATTGATAATTGCATTTGCATGGTGCATGCACGTGTATTTTATTTTATTTGAGAAATCATGTTTTGCTGGCGTGAATGGATTTTCGGGTGCGTGTGTCTCACGAGCCCAAGCCGGGATGGGTTATTATCTCGGTGGAGCTCCTCTGGTCACTCGGGATTGGATAATACTGAGTGACGTCTCCTGAGTTGTCGCTGGGCGACGACGGGAGCGGGGCTAAAGGATGGCCTAGCCAGGTACGCACTGGGCGCGAGTCTGGGCATCGCTCTACCCACCGACTCCGTGACCCTTCGCTGGCGAGGGCTAGAGGATGGCCTGGGCAGGTACGCGCTGGGCGCGAGTCTGGGCATTGCTCGTTTAGGTGTCACACGCGTAGTCGTTACCTGCAATGTGGTACAGAGCCAGGGTGTGCGAATGATCCCTAGGGGAGATCATGGTGCATGCATAATTGGATTGTTTTTATAGTTTTCGGATGTGGGCCATTTTCTGGGAAAATGGTGGTTTGGGCCATTATCTGGGATAATGGCGAGGCTTGGTTTTGAGGATATGTTTTTATGGGCCAAATGGGTTTTTTGGCGTGCGTGGTAAAAATGGGGTTTTGTGGGACATGTGCATTGGCTTTTCTTGCATCCATGTTGCTTGAGTTCCAAGTGTTTTTATCTGGTGGTATTTGGGTTTTACTTACCTGCGGTACCATTTTTGGTTCCGTAGCTTTTGGTGCAGAGTTCGAGGATGAGGAGGAGGAGGCTGAGCCCGAGGAGGCAGCTCCGCCGGGTTGCTGATGTTTTGCTTTGTATTTGATATTATATTATATGCGTGTTTTGTAATATTTATTTATGTACGTTTTGGAATAGCTTTGTAATATTAAACAAGAAAAAATTCTGGTACTTAGTTGTTGACTTGCTTTTCGCTGCGTATTTCTCGTGCACATTGTTACTTTTGCACACACTTGGCACACGTTGTTAGGGTGGTGACCCGTGATGTCATCATCCAGACGTCTCGATTTTCCCGTGTCCGTGCGTGGGGATTTGGGGGCGTCACACAATTAGCATCATGTACATGAGTTCAAAGAGATAAAGCTAGGGCGTTGGTCATACAAATTCAATGATCCACCATCCGACTAATCTTCATCAACTGCCACACTAAAGCTAGGGCGTTGTATAATTTTTCCTTTGATATCTAAGCAACAAATTAATGGATAAGGAGAGTCAAGAGATTCTCATACTCTCAAAGGTCAAGATCAGCGTATAAACACTTCATGGTCTCATCGAATCAATGGATTACCTGAGAAATGTAATCCCTCTCTTACTCTCCACCATCGTTACATTATTTCCTACATGCATGTTTGATCTATTAGCATAGATCTCTGTATATGCTGATAATAAAGTTATTTCACACTGTTTTTTGGATGCAATTCCGGTAGCACTTGAACCTCCCAGCGAGTTCGGATGGGGAATTAAGTGGTTGGAAATGGGGAATCACGATATTTTCTGGCTCCAATTTTTATGCCAATTATTGTTGTAAATCTTACGATTTATTAATTGAAAATGTTCCTTTCTAATATTTGCCTTTTTTGTGTTTGGTGTTTTGAAAGCCATAGTTTGCTGTTCTCCTTGTCATTAATTAAATCAATTGCATGCTTTTCGGTCTTAATTTGCTTTTGCATTGGCTTTTGGATTGTGCTTTGATAGATCTGCGTACGATGTTCTCTTATTAGTATAATATGCCCCAAATATGACAATTATGCATCAAAAAACAATCCTTTTGAGTTATATTCATTTATTTTAGTATGTCATTCGAAATTTATGAACTCATTGAAAAACATAGTATGTGCCATATTTTTATTGTTGTTTTGGGATTCTTCGTATATGTGAAAAACTTGGTGGCAAATAAAATCTTTTGACGTCTTTCTCAACGCTGATAAAGTTTACCTTGGTATGGTTCATGAATTATGTAATGCATTATTATACATATAACTGGAACATGGCGTATGCTATTCCAGATCAAGTATAATATCCTAATTAATATGCTTACATTACTTTCATTTTCTTTAGTTTTGGGTTGATAAATTTATAAGATCCATCCTTGTTTCCATTCAGCGGCCTTGGGTTGATTAAGGCCCATCCCTGTTGCCATCCAACTGGAGGAAGTGGAAAGCATAGGTATACCTCATAGCATTGATTCACTCAACCTTCAAGGGTTGTTTTGAACCAATTTTTCTCAAAATTTTGATCAATTGAAGAAAAACCAAGACTCATGTTCTATTATTTACACACTTAAAAATGATGACCACTTTCTATTGGACAAATGAAGTGAATGAACAGAACAACATTGGCGATATACAATGGGATCATTATGCTGATATACTACAATGCTCGTTCTTGTGGTGAGACCTTTAGAAAATGATTTTAAGAAAGAGATGGAAATTGCCGTTCATTTTAAAACTTTTTTCTTTCCTTCCCAGGATACGAAAGACTCCATGTTTATAAAATAAAACGTGCTTATTAATTTAAAGATGGTTACAACGAAAAACATTAAACTTTATAATTAAAAGTTTTTCATACAAAACATTGTGTGTAGACTTTCGTGCTCTACCCCTTGGGTTGTGTCCATCCTGACGCGTTCTACTCATCTTGTCCCTAGAAAGGCATACATAAAAATGAAAATGAGTCAAAGACTCACAAGCCTTACTTCATATAGCCAACATATAATAATATAAGTTTTTAGTCATGCATTCTTCACTCCATATATACTATGAATAAAATATTCGTTCATTTAAAACATTTTGTAGCGGGGTTTTTCTTGAAAAATATTTTCTTTCATAAAATGTTTATTTTCTTTCATAAAACATTTCCCACGCCTCGTACCTTCATTTCTTAAAGAGTCTAAGCATACATACATTCTTTCTTATCACTTTCTATTGGCCGATACACATTGTTACGTCCCATGTGTGAGGGTTAGCGGTCTTTCTTTGGACCTGGACTCCACTCGTGGCTATGGGTTAGGAATCCCTTTTCAGTTAAGGCGCAACACTGGGTACACTACCAGTACTACTTACTTGGCATTGCAATCTGCCAAGTCCTTTGGTACCCATTCATTCAGTCATGGCCATTATGTATTTTTATACATTAAAACAATCATTTCATTTCCTTTCATTCATTCATTCATTCAGTCCTTTCAGTCCTTTTCTTTTCATTCATTCATCAGTCCATTCATTTCATAAACATCATTTAAAAGCATAAGCTTAAACCTCAACATTTAAAACATCCTGTAAAATCATAAACATAAGCATCGTTTAAAACATTAGTCCATGGCATCATTAAACATAATTAAACATCATCTTTCAAGGCATCACTTAAAATATCAGTTCATCAGGGCATTTTAAAACACTTTCTTCGCGTTGTTTAAAGCGTCGCTCAAAGCATAAGACATAAGCCTTAACATTTCCTTTCATGAAAATAAATACAATAGATACTATTTATAGTCATCCATCACATGCATACAATTACATATTTGGGGCCATTACATACATATACTTGAAAACTTATACTTAGCATTCTTTCTTAAAACGTCGTCCATGTCATTTCGTAAAGGAAAAGAATTTCATTTCATTTTCATATTTTTAGAAAACTCTAGAAGAGTATGAACATAATACTTACTTAGACTCCATGCCATACTCATTTCATGCAGTCCATTCATGTGCATGTTAGATGGCAACTTACATGCATACACATAACCTTAGCTTCATTCTCTATATAGTACATAAGTAACTAAACTAGAAATAGAACTACACTTCACTTTGAAACACTCTCCTATGTGCCACTTACTATGCTAAAACCTTCAAGATCTATTTACAGTCACTACCTCCTTTAAACTTGATGTCCTACCTCGAGTGTTCATCCACTAAAGTGAACCTCCGTGATTCACCCTAGCGTTAAGACACTAAGACCCCGTCATGCTCTTCCTATCAACCATATTCTGATGCATGACTCAAACTAACTAAGTCACTCATCCTAATCCTAGACAATATGCATGTCACTTCCTTCATGCATCCTAGCCCATACTTCATCTTCATTCCCATTCATACATGCCACATGACTTTAAGCCAACTCTGAGGCTTAAACATCTTGTACCCATTCTTAGGACAGATTACCCATTACATATGGTAAGTCCATCCAGCACATGTGTCTAACCAGATTGCACACATACTTTATCCCATTTTTATCACCTAAGATCAACTTATAATCCGTTGAATGCCCGCTTGTGAAAACAAGTTCCATACTTTGATACTAACTTCTACTCAAACCCGATCGGTAGGACTTTTCTACTTTCCAGCCCTTTACAAGTTCATCCCAACACTTAACACGACAAAACCCCATTCACACTACACCTTCGTCGCATCACGCAGCTCGAGGCTAATCCTGAGCTATACCATGACACCCCGTCACTATGGCAGGATCACATTGCAACTAATTCGGGACACTATTTTACTCTTCCCGATGCTACACAACACGCTATACGCTCCTTAACTATGCCATCCAACCCTTCGTGACACAACATCCGGTGCATCATGACACCACACGGAGTACACTCCAGTGAACTCCCTTCCATCCACACTATGCCACACATTACTATGACGCACACCACACGATGCATCGCTACACAACATGGAGTACACACCATGTATACTCCCTTCACAACATTACACCACACCACTAGAACGGCACATACTTAACACCCACATTTCACAGCACAATCCACAATACTACATAGCACATTACATAATTACACCTAACACTTCACTACACAGTGAACTCCACAATTATCAACAGCACAACCCACAACCAACCAACTAACATCTAACATAAGTAACAAGGGAAAGAGGGTTATACCAATGTCAGGATTAATCTGTACATTGCTCGCTACCCATCACTGTTAATGGTGTCAAAAGGCTCGTACGTGAAAGTTAACTGCTTACAATGGTCGTTTAGTGACTATTTTGGGCATTTGGGAGTTGTATGGGCATTGGGCTAGGCTATTAGGCATTAGGTTGAGGTCTTGGGACGGTGGCCTCGTCATGGTAGTGCCGAGGTGGCACACTGTGGAGGCTCTGCAGTTCGTGGAGGAGCTTGGATCATGGGTCTCAATAAGGGAAAATAGAAGCGGGAGCTTGGTTGGTTATGGCGAGGCGTGGGAGAGCTTGAGAGGGTCCTAGTGGAGCTGTAGTGGTAAGAGAGATGCAGCCCGGTGGCTGGAGGGTGGCGGTTCTCCCCCTTGCGGGGGAGTGATTTCAATATATAAGTTACTTATTTAAACATTTACATAAAAACTTGCCGTGATTTCAATATATAAGTTACTTATTCAAATGTTTACATAAAAACTTACCTTTCTCACAAATTTATACCTATTCATTCAACAACTGTATTCAGTCATTTTCGAGTTTAGTACAAACACAACCAAAATATAATTCTTTTTCAAGTTTATAATAAAATAATATTTTCTTGGATTCTTATAGTTTTGTCAACTCCCATAATTTTTTAATTTATAATTCAAATTATTAAGGCCTTATTTGGTTATACATATGAGATGATAAATCTGTTAATAGTAGTGAAATAGTTTTAGTTAAAATATTTTATGGGATTTTGGGAAAGGAGAGGGAACAAGTTGAATAAAAATATTATAAAGTTAAAATATTATTAGAATATAATTTTTTAATATTATCTTTGTTTTAAAATTTGAAAAGGTTGAATTGCTTTTTGTGTTTTGTTTAGAAGTTTAGAAAAATTGTAATGTTTAGGTAATGACTAAATGAAAAAGTTGAAGATTTGAAAATTTAAAATTGAAAAGTATATATGTTTGAATGGTGTTTAGATATTGATATGAAAAAAAATAGGTTGAAATCATCTATGAAACTAAACAGGGCCTAAAACTATCAACTTTTATTTGGGTTATTATTTTTCTAATAATTTATCATATCAATTTTAATCAGTAGAAATTCTGATAAAATATAAGAGTGAACATATCTGACATGAACCCAACACGTGCACGTCACAAAATTAGCAAGTTTGAGTTTAATATAAATGGGTTTAGATAAAAATAGATTAACCCGTTAAGATATAATTACTAAACGAGTTAACCCGCTTAACCCGAAATTGACCAACAATAAACAGTCTAATTTTTTTTTTTCAAAACTAAAATTTTATTATTGTTGGATTTTAATATTGATATTTCTTAATATACTTATCTTTTCATTGTTGAAATGGTAATTCTACACCTATGCTCATATTTTTTATTGTTGAGTTTGTTGTATTGGTTCTATTATAGATTAAAATTTGAAAAATATTGATATTTTTTGTTAGTAGATAGTCTTTTTTTTTTTTTTAAAGATAATGAATTACTAATAAATATAGATTTTAACTTTTATGTGAAATTATGTTAATCAAGTCAAATGGGTTATAAAATTTTGCTCAATCCATTAAAATGAAAAAGGTTAAAATGAATCATGTCATGTTGACTTTTTTCTAATTAGTTATTAAACGCATCAAAACGGGTGATATGACATGACACAATTTATTATTTAAATAGGTCGTGTTAAGGTTTAAAGGTCTGACCCATTCAGCTTAATGGGTCATGTTCAGGTTGATCCATATAGTTGAATGATCTTAATTTGACAAGCTAGACAGGAACATGACCTACGTATATGAATTGCCACACCTAATACAATTTTCAGATAAAATGATAATTTCTAATTCTAGATAAAATTTTGTTTATTGAAAAAGGAATAATTATGGAAATGGCCAGCTGCGGAGAAACTAAGGCATATTATACTTGCCAACAAACTCTATAAATATGCACTTCACAGCATTTGAGTATGCATAGAAAAGAAACCCTAGCCGCTCTCTAGAGGTTGTCGAGAATTCTTCAAATATGAATAATTCTAGCCCCTCTCTTACTTAATTTCTTGTCATCTTCTTTATACATATTGAGGGTTTTATGAAAGAATGGATTGGTACACGGATGGAGGAAATCCAAACGAATATCTTGAGGAAAATCCAAAATATTTTGTTCAAATCTCTTGTATATCAATATCACATCGAGTCAATGAGTTACCAGAATTTAATGTTGCGCTTGACCGGAGAAAGTAAGTTGCACCTTCTTCATTCTGACTATTCTCTACAGAGTTTTTTTGTGAATATGCGGATTCTTTTATGGTTTCAAACTTTTGATATATAATATTTTCCATGGTGGTTTTTTTCATAAAATCTATTGCTCAAATAGTTGTACATTTGGGACTTGGAACCTCACCATTTTAATTTTCAAGTGAAATGAAGAATATTTCATTGAATATAAATAATAGTTATTTTAATCATTTCACGTTATGTTGAAGAATGAAATGACAAAAATATCACAAGTTTTGTACTAAATGAAAATTATTAATTTAACTTGAAATGGAGAGCATCCTTGTCCATACATTAGGGGGCAAATTCTTGAACTATGTAATGATGTACGGTTTTATGGTGACTAAATGCATGCAAGCACCTTCCCTCCACTCAAAAAGTGTTGCAGCATGTTCTTCAGGCATCTATAGACCTTGTTGCTATATTCTACATCAATCATGTGTTGTGTTGCAATTTCTAAGATTTTTTTGTTGTTTGTTTTTTTAGGTGTTCACATTTAACAAGCTAGTGAGTGATTAGAACCCAAATACCATATGATTGGCAAGCCTAAATGAGAGTATTCAATCTAGTTCATGTAACATGAAAAGCTGGTGGAGAAAAGTAAAATAATCAAATATAAAATCTGTGGAGAATTTATTCATTTATGTTGTTTGGTTATGAAAAGAAAGCGGAGATGAGAGAGAGAGAGAGAGATAGACTTCTTTTTTTCTTTTTGTAATGTTTTGTTGGTTTATATGCACAAAAATAATCCTAACATCAATTTACACGTGGATGAGATGTACATATTTGGTATGAAATCCTATCAAGATTGGCAAGAGATTTAAAATTTTTTGTATGAAGAATTGAAAATTGAATAGGAGATCCAACAATTTGTATATGCCATAATAGGTACAGAAGACATTAAGTTATTGTAGCATTTGAGTATGCCTCGTACAAAACTATAAAGTTGTATAATAATAGGATAATTTTCAGTATATTTGAGAAAATTGCTTTCAAATATCAAAAGTAGTCAATAAAATTCTATTCAACAACTTCTTGTGTTTATAATTCTCACGGATCAATTTATAGAAAAGAAAAAAAAGAATAGAAATAATTTTTTACGGACTTTATTAGAGCTAGACCTGACATGCAAAGGCAATACGGCCACGCCTTGTCGATAATCCCATTAGTTTCTAAATTTTTGGAGAAAATAAAGTAATTAAATATAAAATCTGTAGAGATTATACTCATTTATATTGTTTGGGTTTAAAAGGCAGGTGGAGATAAGGTTAAATCCATGGTTTGAAATTTCTTGGCTCTATTTAAGGCCTCTATGCACTTAGCAACATGCACAATTCAAAGAGCTAAAGCTAAGGCGTTGGTCATACAACTTCAATGATCCACCGTCCGACCAGTCTTCATGATCTGCCGCACTAAAGTTAGGGCATTGTATAATTTTTCCTTCGACATTTATGCTACAAAATGGAGGGGAGTCTAGAGATTCTGATATTCTCAAATAGGAAGAGAATCAAAGGTCAAGATCAGCATAAAAACATTTCATGGTCTCATCGAATCAATGAATTACCTGAGAAACGTAATCCCTCTCTTACTCTCCACTCTCGTTACATTATTTCCAGCATGCATGTTTCTATTAACATAGATCTCTGTACATGCTAATGATAAAATTATTTCACATTGTGTTTTTGGATGCAGTTCCCATAGCGTTTGGACCTCACAGTGGGTTTAGCATGGGGAATAAAGTGGTTATCAGAAATGGGGAATCATGGTATTTTTCTTGCTCCAATTTTTTTTTTATCTCAATTATTGTTTAAATCTTACGATTTATTGATTAAAAATGTTCCTTTCGAACCTTTGCCAATGTCGATGTTCCTTCGTTATCTTTGCCTTTTTTGTGTTTGGTATTTGGGAAGCCATCATTTGCTCTTCTCCTAGTCATTAATTCTGAATCAATTGCACGTTGTTCACTCTTTGATTTTGCATTGGCTTTTAGATTGTGCTTTGATGGAGATCTGCATACCGATGTCTCTTATTGGTATAATATGCCCCAAATATGACAATTAAGCATTAAAAAAAAAACCTTTGAGATATATTCATTTATTTCAGTATGCCATTCGCAATTTATGAACTCGTACGTTGAAATCTGAGCTGTGCCATTTTTTATTTATTTATTATTATTATTTTTGGGATATTTCGATTCATGTATGTGAAAAGCTTCCTGGCAAATAAAATCTAATTTTGACGCGTTTCTCAATGCTGATAAAGCTTATGCCATTCCAAAGTATAATATCCTAATTAATATGCTTACATTACTTTTCTTCCGTTTTGGGTTAATACGTTAAGATCCATCCTTGTTTCCATCCATCGGCCTTGGGTTGATTAAGATCCATCCTTGGCATCCAATTTATTGACAGATTATTTCCATACTCAGAGCACAAAACCAGCAATTACTTGATCCTTGTAATTATCCCATAATTCTTGTAATTAGTATATCATTTCCTTACATGCATATTTTCCATAAATAGCTTAGCACAGTATAGCTATATATATGTAACGATTCTTAGTGTAAAAGTTGGATTTCTGAAATAAAGATTTGAACATTTTCTAAATTTGACATGATATCAGCCTAATCGATCCCCTCCCTCCATGGCTTCCCCCTCCAACCCTCCTCCCTCTTCTTACCTTCTTCATCCTTCAAATTCCCCTAGCCTTATTCTAGTCTCCGGTCTCCTTACAGGAGATAACTTTCCCAAATGGCAAAAAGCCATGACCCGAGCTCTAAACGCCAAAAACAAACTCAGCTTTGTTGATGGCTCTCTCCCTCCACCCGAACCCACCTCACCCGATTACACCCAATGGAATCAAACCAAGGACATGGTCCTTACATGGCTTCTAAATTCCATCAGCCCCGCTATAGCCAATTCCCTTGAATTTCACACCGACCCTCGTGAGGTATGGCTCGACCTCCAGTCCTGTTTCTGTCATGGGAACAATGCCCGTATATACCATCTCAAACGTGAACTCTCCTCTCTACACCAACACACACATTCTATTCATGAGTATTACAACCAAATTAAACAAATTTGGGATGAACTCAACCATCTACAAAAGAGCACTGACCTCAAAGATTTACAACAGCGAGCCGAAGATGAACGGGTCTACCAGTTCTTACTCGGCCTCAATGACTCTTTCTCCCAACTAAGAACACAAATTTTGGCCATGGAGCCCCTTCCTCCTATCACAAAAATCTTTTCTATTCTGTTTCAGGAAGAGCAGCAGCGTCTACTACAGATTTGGCCACCACCAGACCTTCCAGTATTCGCCGCTCACTCCACCAAACCTCCTCTTCGTTGCTCGGAGTGTGGAAAAATAGGCCATTCGTGTGACCGTTGCTGGCGGATCGTGGGTTACCCACCTGGCCGAGATGCACAGAATCAACCCAAGCCCTCTCTTCTTGGTAAAGCTGCCTCTTCTTCCTCGCCGGTGGTCAATCAAGCTTCCCTTTCCTCCTCCTCGTCACCGGTGCCTAGATTATCGCCGGATATGTACCAGAAGCTTCTCGATTTGCTCAACCCGAAACCCTCCTCAGCCAACTTCATGGGTAACGTTTCTACCTCTCCATCCTTTGATCACCCTCACGTGTGGGTTGTGGACAGTGGTGCTAGTGACCACATGTGCCACGACCGGAGCTTCTTCACTGATCTGGTGTCTCCCTCTCATGAGCACCTAGTGAGCTTACCCACCGGCCAAACTTTCCCAATTGAAGGGATCGGGTCTTGTTATTTGACAGAGTCCCTTATCTTGCCAAAAGTCTATTTTGTCCCTCAATTTAAATTCAATCTTCTCTCCGTCCCTCAGCCCACTACTAATAATTCTTTAATTGTCTCTTTTTCTTCAACCAACTGTTTTTTTCAGGACCCACACTCGAAGAGGCTGATTGGAGCTGGTGAGCTTTGCAATGGGCTTTATGTGTATCAGGCCCAACCCATCATGGCACTCTCCACACACGCTGCTGATAATAAAGTCTTATGGCACCAACGTCTAGGTCATCCTTCCCGCTTAAATATTCCTAGTATTTTCAATAATCCTTGTATTCTTTCTGATTGTGATGTTTGTGCTCGTTCTACGCACACTAGACTTCCTTTTTCCTCTCCAGTTAATAAAAGTACTTTTGCCTTTAATCGTATTTTTTGCGATATATGGGGCGGATATCATACTTCTTCACTTTGTGGTGCTCATTATTTTCTTACAATAGTTGATGATTTTTCCCGCACTACTTGGATCTATCTCATGCGGTATAAATCTGAAGCTTATACTCATCTCATGCATTTTTTTGCACTTGTCTAAAATCAGTTTAAATCTATGATTAAAATAATTAGAACTGATAATGGTCAAGAATTTCTTTCCCACAAATTTCAAAATTACCTCCATGATCACGGTATCCTTCATGAACGTACTTGTGTTGAAACTCCGCAACAAAATGGAGTTGCGGAACGTAAACACCGACATCTTCTGAATGTTGCTCGTAGTCTTCGTTTTCAAGCTCACTTACCTTTGACTTTTTGGGATGAATGTGTTCTCACCGCTGCCTATCTTATCAATCGTACCCCAAGTTGTATTCTTGATAATAAATCCCCCTTTGAAATTCTCTTCAACATTTCACCTACCTATGATCATCTTCGCGTTTTTGGTTGTCTATGTTATGCTCAAACTCTCCATGCTTCCCGTGACAAATTTTCCCCTCGTGCCTCTAAATGTGTTTTTCTTGGCTACCCTAGTAATCACAAAGCATACAAACTTTATAATCTCGACACCCAAGTCATTTTTTATTCCCGAGATGTTACCTTCCATGAACACCAATTTCCTTTTCAAAACATACCTGATCTTACTCATACCTCTTCCCCTGTCGTACCGCTTCCTGTCCCTGAGCCTCTCTTTCCCTCCATTTCTCACACTCCTTCTATTACTTCCGACCCACCTCCTCCTCCCCCTTCTCTTCGTCCTCGTCGCACTATTACTCGACCTGCTTATCTTCAAGATTATGTCTGCCCGACTATACACACAGAGCCCACGGCATCCTCACCTGCTTTACAGACCTCAGGTACTGCTCACCCCTTATCTGCTTTTCTTTCTTATTCTCGTTTCTCCTCTTCTCATCTTAATTTTTTAACTGCTCTCACTGCTTCTGTTGAACCTTCTTGTTATTCCGCTGCACTTCGCCATTCCCACTGGCGTGACGCTATGTCTGCTGAACTTAATGCCCTTGAGGCTAACTCCACTTGGGACTCTTGAGCCACTACCCCCTGGCAAGAAACCCATTGGCTGCAAATGGGTATTTAAAATCAAGCTTAAGGCTGATGGTTCTATTGAAAGATACAAAGCGCGACTCGTTGCAAAGGCTATACTCAAGTTGAAGGACTTGATTATCATGAAACTTTTGCTCATGTTGCCAAAATGACTACTGTGCGATGTTTATTGGCTGTTGCTGCTACTCAACAATGGATCATCCATCAACTTGACGTCCACAATGCATTCTTGCATGGTGATCTTGATGAGGAAGTTTACATGACACCACCTCCCGGTTATTGTCCCAAAGAGGAGACTCGTGTCTGTCGTCTCCGCAAATCTCTCTACGGCCTCAAACAAGCCTCTCGCAACTGGTTTTTTAAACTAACCGCTGTGCTTCTTGATGCAGGTTTTTCTCAATCTCAGGCCGATCATTCCTTATTCACCTTGGTCACTTCTACCAGCATTACTATTGTTCTTGTCTATGTTGATGATATTCTGGTTGCTGGAAATGATCTCTCTCGTATTCAGCTCTTCAAAGACATTCTCTCTACACATTTCAAAACCAAAGATCTCGGTCCTCTCAAATATTTTCTCGGTCTTGAAGTTGCTTGCTCCCCTACAGGCATATTTCTCAATCAACGAAAATATGCCCTTGATATTCTCTCTGATAGTGGACAACTTGGTGCTCGGAGCGCTCCCTTTCCCATGGAACAAAATTTGAAGCTCACCAATCACGATGGAACTCTTCTTTCTGATCCTTGTGTCTATCGACAACTTGTTGGTCGTCTCATCTACTTGACTATAACCCGCCCTGATATTGTTTTTGCAGTGAATATTCTCAGTCAGTTTATGCATGCTCCTCGTGCTCCTCACATGCAAGCCGCCACTCGTGTTCTTCGTTATATTAAAAGCAGTCCAGGCCAGGGCATTTTTTTCTCTTCCTCCAACGATTTGCATGTTACTGCTTACACTGATTCAGATTGGGCCAGCTGCCCCACCACTCGCCGCTCCACCACCGGCTACTTCATCCAGCTCGGATCCAGCCCTATTTCCTGGCGTACAAAGAAACAGACGACAGTGGCTCGTTCTTCTGCTGAAGCTGAATATCATGCCATGGCCGTCACCACTTGCGAACTCACTTGGCTGAAACAACTCCTCACTGATCTCGGCATTCCTCATCCCGAGCCTTTCGGCTTACATTGTGACAACCAATCAGCTCTCCACATTGCTCACAATCATGTGTTTCATGAATGCACCAAACATATTGAGATTGATTGTCACCTCGTTCATGATAAAATCTAATCTGGTCTCCTTACCGCTGTCCATACCTCCTCTCATGAGCAAGTTGCCGACATCTTCACCAAAGCCTTAGGCCGGGACCTTTTCCACCATTTTCTCCGCAAGTTGGGCATTATGGATCTCCATGCGCCAACTTGAGGGGGCGTATTGACAGATTATTTCCATACTCAGAGCACAAAACCAGCAATTACTTGATCCTTGTAATTATCCCATAATTCTTGTAATTAGTATATCATTTCCTTACATGCATAGTTTCCATAAATAGCTTAGCACAGTATAGCTATATATATGTAATGATTCTTAGTGAAAAAGTTGGATTTCTGAAATAAAGATTTGAACATTTTCTAAATTTGACACAATTGGAGGAAGTGGAGAGCTTTGATTCACTCGGCCTTCACAAACAACATAAGAAAGGTTTGGGTGAGAAGAACAGCTGGCACATGCATGAGCTCAACCATATGAATGGAGAGGACGCTGTTTTGCTCCAAATGTTCTCAAAATTTTGATCAATCGAAGAAAAACCTAGAAGATTCATATGTTCTATTACACACTTGAAAATGATAAACGTACACTTACGATAAAGTGGGTGAACATAACACCATTGGAGATATATACATGAAAAACCAAGATTCATATGTTCTATTACACACTTGAAAAACCAAGAAGTGGGGCCATTATGCTGATCAACTATGGATTTTTTTATGTTAGATACATTGTAACGTGTACCTTGTATTTTTCTTATCAATCTTGAACCAGATGTAAGACCTTTCTGCATACTATGTATATTAAAGCTTTTACATGGAGAGGTGATAAAATAGATCCAACTCATACACATGGATAGTTGATATTTTCTTGCAACACATCTTCGTGCTCTGTTAACAACAATAATTAGCATAGTAGAGTTAGTCGAATATGGTTTGATCCACTAAACTCTAATCTTAGTTTAACAACAAATTGATCAACTCTTTGTTTGAGTCACTTTGTTTCGTGTTGTTCTTGAAACAATTGACCTTACTTGAATAATTTTCATATTAATTTGCAATTTGTTTCACATATTCACTTTAATGATTTTTTACCATCATTGTAGTGGGCTGCAAGATATAAATTCTGGGTCACTCACTGATTTTACTATATATCCCTTTTCATAGTAGACAATTTGTTGTTCATCCCCAAGTTCAACCAGTAATTGCAGTAACATTTTGAAATTACTCCCCTATACAAATAGTATGGGATGATGCATGGAACTAGTCCTTAGTGGTCACTTGATAGGCTGATTCCCTAGTTTTTCCACAATCTAATAGACCCATTAACATAGCAAAGAAACCTAGAAGTTTCTTGTATTTCTAGAATCATGAAAATACCAGCAGTAAAAAAGTATCTCTAGTAATGAATTATGTGTATTTATACTAAAGACTAATAATTAATCCTAAGATACAAGTAAACATAAAATATATCTTAATATGTATAACTTATACATGTAAAAAATACATTTTACAACTTCATACCCCCTTCAAGAAAGAGAGTAAATGAAATGAATTCTCATATTGGTGACTAATTTCTAAAACTATTGATATGCAAGAGCTTTGGTGAGTACACCAAGAAGTTGGTGTTGGGAAGCAAGATGGAAAGTCTTGATTACTCAAGCTTGAATCTTGTCATGTATGAAATGGAAATTCAACTCAATTTGCTTAGTCCATTCATGAAAAACTGGGTTGGCAACAATGTGTAAAGCAGTTTGACTATCATTGACCATCATTAAACAATTTAGCACTATGAGTGTGAGATGTGTGAAAATCAGAAAGAAATGTAAGAAGACAAACAATTTCACAAGTAGTAGATCAGGTCATGGATCGATATTCAACATTAGTCAAAGACCGAGAGACAGTTTGTTGCTTCTTAGTTTTCTATCAAACTAAAGAATCACCAAAGAAAACACAATATCCACTTGTTGATCTTCTGCTGTCTGGGCATGATGTCCAATCTGAATATGCAAATGCCTTAATACTTACTGAGTTATCAACTAGAAATAATAGACCATGACCAGAAGTATTCTTAACATATTGCAAAATCTGATATACTGCTACTAGTGAAGATGTCTAGATTGATCCATTTACTAAGTCTTTGAACTAAGTAAGACAAGTTTGGCCTTGTAAGAGTAAGATATAAAAGCCTACCAATGAGGCTTAATGTGATGACCCGCTTTCGCGCGTATTTTCACTGAAGGGTTGTTTTTATTTTAATTAATATATTAGTTTAATTATTTTAATTTATTTCATTTTAAAATTGGTTTTTAATTTATTTGATGTTGTGTTTTATTTATTTTAGTCGTTTTACGGCTTTTAATCTCGTTTCGATGGATTTGTTTTGTTTTCCCGGAGAGAGGATTGGACCTCATCTTTTTCCCACATCTCTTTTTTCCCTTTTTTCCTTTTTCCTTTTTCTCTTTTCTTTTTCTTCTTTCTTTTTCTTTTTCTTTCTTTTCTTTTTCTTCTTTTTTCTTTCCTCCCGCGTTGGCCCCGTCTCTCTCTCTCTCCTCTCCCAAGCCGTTGCAGCTCAACCCCTCGACCCGCCGCCGTGCGGCACACCGCCCCCACCGGTCGAACCCCCTCCCTCCGGCGCACCTCCCCACCAAATCCCAGCCCCATCCGGCCAGCCGTTTGGCCGGAAAACGCCATCAAAGTCCCACGGTTTTTGCTCCGATCCGCCGCCGTCGCTCCACCTCCGGCCACCATTTCTTCACCACTTCATCACCGGTCCCTTGCCGTCCTAACCCACCCATTTTCGGCCTCCAATGGTCACCGGAACAGCTCCCACGAGCTAGCTTTCCATTTTGGAAAATCCGGCCATCAACCTCCATTTCCGCCGCCACCCACGGCCAGCCACCACTTCCAATAGCTTCATAATCATCCTTAGACCATTCCCTATCAATCCCAAGCCCTGGTTTGTTCCCGTTCAAAAGTGGGTATTTTACAACCCACGGCCACAGTGAATTTTCACTGTTACGTTGCTTTTTCTCTGTCGTTTGCAACGCCGCAAGCTTTCTAAAAATACCATATAGCGCTGTAAGTATTTTTCCAAACCCTATTTTCAGATTTAAATATATATTGCTCGTTCAATAATTTTATCTGCTGGTTGGTTGATTCCGGACTGAGTCCGAGGAGTTCGAGGGTCGGATGGATGGAGGACGGAGTTGCTTGTTTTATTGAATCATGTTGGTTGTTTATTTTGGTGCATTGATATGGCATTTACATGGTGCATGCACGTGTGTTTTTGTTTAATTGAGAAAAGCCTGTTTATTGGCGTAAGTGGACTTACGGGTGCGTGTGTATCACGACCCCAAGCCGGGATGGGGTATTATCTCGGTGGAGCTCTTCTGGTCATTCGGGAGCGGAATAAACTGAGTGATGTCCCCTGAGTTGTCGTTGGGCGACGACGGGAGCAGGGGCTAGGGGGTGCTTGGCTACGAACGCGCCGGGTGCGGAACCTGGCATCGCCCTACGCACCGGCTTCGTGGCCCTTCACTGGTGAGGGCTAGAGGATGCTTGGCTATGAACACGCGGGGCGTGGAACTGGGCATCGCTCGTTAGGTGTCACATGCGTGGTGGTACTCTGCGGTGTGGCACTGGAGCCAGGGTGTGCGGATGACCCCTAGGAGAGGTCATGGTGCATACGGGTTAAAATGGATAATGGTTTGAGATGAATAGAGGCCAAATGTGACTTTTGGCGTGATATTTGGAAAGGTTTGTTTTTGGGCCAAATGAGTTTTTTGGCGTGTGTGGAAAATGTGATTTTATGGGTTTTACGCATTGGCATCAATTCATGCATATTGTTTGAGTTCTATATGCTTTTATCTGGTGATGTTTGGATTTTACTTACCTGCGGCACTATTTTTGGTTCCGTAGATTTTAGTGCAGAATTCGAGGATGAGGAGGAGGAGGCTGAGCCCGAGGATGCGGCTCCGCCGGGTTACTGATGTTATGCTTTATAGTTTGGTTTAAAACTATATTTGTGTTTTGTAATATTTTGTTTATGTATGTTTTAAACAGCTTGTATTATATTAAGAAAATTCTGGTACTTAGTTATATGTCTTTCGTTATCCGCTGCGTGTTCCTTCGTGCACATTTGTTGCTTTCGCACACATTTAGCACTCGTCGATAGGGTGGTGACCCGGGTTGTCACCATCCGGATGTCTCGATTTCCCCGTTTCCGTGCGTGGGGATTTGGGGGCGTCACACTTAAAAATACTGTTGGGTTTGGTAACAAGTCTTCATCATCCTTGTTGAATTTTAGATTTTTCTCCATGGGAATTGATGCTAGTTTAGAAGCCAAAAAACGAACATCTTGTAAAATCTCAAGGGCATATTTCCCCTGACATAAAGAAATTCCATGTGAGGATCTAGCTACTTCCAAGCCAAGGAAGCAGTTGAGCTGACCAAGATCTTTTAGCTTGAACTTAGCATCAAGCAAGCATTTCAAAGAGTCCACAGTGTAAATCATTACTAGCTATCATGTCATCGACATAAACAATGAGAACAATGAAGGAGGGACCCCTAGACTTAGTTATAAGAGAATAATTAGCCAGTGACTGTACAAAACCCAAATCAAGGAGAGTCTTAGAAAACTTAGAAACCCACTATCATGAGGCATATTTTAGACCATAAAAAAAAAAAACTTATTCAGTTTGCATACTTTGGACCCCCCCTTTAATATGAAAACTAGGAGTTAATTTCGTAGACACTTCTTCCAATAGGTCTTCATGTAAAAATGTATTGTTCACATCAAGTTGAATGAGATGCCAATCCTGGACAGCAGCAATAGCTAGCAAAGTTCTAATAGTAGTCATTTTTGGGTATAACACTTTGCAACCAATCTTGCTTTGTATCGTTTGATAGACCTATTTAGATCGTATGGGCTGTTTTCTAGAAGGCAAAGAGACAACAATCCATGTATTATTTAGTTCCAGAGTTGCAATCTCAGCAACCATAGCATCTCTCCAATGAGAATGCTTAACTATTTGATGATAGAAATCAAGTTCAATACCAACAGTAATGGCTAGAGCAAATGATTTATAAGGAGAAGACAAACGATGATAAGAAAGAAAATTAAAGATATCATACCTATTGCCTAAAGGAAAGGAATGAGAGATAGAACTCGTTGGAGAAACTGATTTAGAGGGTGCAACAGAGCAGTTGCAGTAAAAATGCTACAGGTAACCAAGAGCTCCTTGGACTCTAGTTAATTTTCTTGGGGCTAAGGATGAGGAAGCTTCAGGTTCAAAAACAGAGATTTGAGAAGAGGTATGATTAGAAGGAGAAGAGACATTAGGTGATTGTACTGTTGAAGGCATAGTAAATGAGTCAAATGTTGAAGATTGAATAGAACATGGAAGAGAAACTCCTAAACAGAGAGGCAAATCAGATTGATGAAAGAATAAGTTAGGAGATTTGAATGAAAAAAAATGTTTATGAATAATAACATATCTTGACACAAAACACTGATTTGTCATCGAAGAGTTTGTAACCCTTGATACCGAAAGGGTATCCAAGGAAAATACAAGTATGAGCTCTAGGATCAAATTTAATGAGAGATTTTTGTAAGCTAAGCAAAACACAAGCAAACAAAGGCTCTCAAGTGTTTCATATGAAGGAAAAGTATGAAATAGTATCTCAAAAGAAGATTTATTTTGTAAGAAAAGAGTAGGCAACCTATTAAGTAAGTAGGTAGTTATTAAGACAGCACCACTCCAAAAATTAAGAGCCATGTAAGAGTGAAACAATATGGCCCGAGCAATATTAAGAATATGTTGATGTTTTCTCTCTACAATAAAGTTTTGTTGTGGAGTTTCAACACAACTATGTTGATGAATTACTCCTTTGGAGTTAAGAAATGATGTGATAAAAATTTTGTACCTTGATCATTGAGAATTCTTTTTTTTATTTTTGTATTGAATTGAGTTTTAACCATCTTTAAATAATTCTGAATGAGGACTAGAATTTTAGATTTATACTAGAAAAGATAAATCCAAGTTGCCTAAGTACAACCATCAACAATTGTTAAAAAAACGCATAACCTTCAACAGTGAGAATGGAAAAAGGCCTCCAAACATCACAATGAATGAGATCAAAAGGCAAGGTAGAAAACTGATTATTATAAGGAAAGGATAACTTTTTTGTTTGGCCAATGGATTATTAGATATAACCAAATCAAATACAAATTTTTTCAAGAAAAACATCCGTGAAACAAAACGATGACCTAATAGATTATGCCAAAGATCAAACAAGGAACTTTTGCAAGAAGTAAAACAAGGAGATGATAACAAGGCATTATTGAAACTAGAGACTTTATTATAGGCTCATAACAGATCAAATATTACAACTTAATCTTTTTCATTTATCAAATAGGAAGCTCCAAATCCATTATTTTCTTCTTCTTTACAAAACCAAAAGCTGAAATTATTCATTTTCAAGTACGCCTTGATTTAATATCTTCAGATGAAATAAATATAAGTCGTTATCCCAATAAATTATCCATATATATGTATGACAAACTTAAAGTACTATCGTAACAAATCTCACTTGGGTGCCAGCTGCAACACACCATTCAGCTTGAAGGTGCTGTGGCCGTGACATCTAGAAAATTCACAGTGCCTGTTGATCTCAAATTATTTGAACTTGATGTAGTATCATGCGAACTAGGAGCGTTCCCATTCAGAGGACCTTCTTGCCAGACTTGGTTCACCGTTGTCATGCTACTATTAAGGGTTAATGTCGCAAATATAAACATCTCATTGCCATTCTCAAATGTTGCAGAGAGATTTGACACCGCAAAGCTCAAAGAACCCTCTGTCAATGTTGATATTTGATAATTAGGCACTGGGGATGTGTATGCACGCATGACTCCACTGGTGTTCTGAAAGGCCACAAGAGCTTGTGCCCCTACCATTCCTTGTCCAGTGGGGTTGAGGGCCCAAGAAATCCATCTCGAGCTTGAGGTTCTAGTCACCCTATACGCGATATCAACTTTGCTGGTTGATTGATCGTAGTTCCAGTGAAGGTATGAATTCAAAACAGGAAGGTCTTGGCATGAGCTGTATACGTTGTTGTTAGAGAAACCAGTATAGCTCCGGCAGGTCTGAGCAAACGATGAGGCACACAGAGAGAACAGAACACAAGAAAACAACAACAAAGTAGTCAAAGGTTTTCCCATGGTGAGAGATACCAATTAGAGGACTTCGAGGCTATGCCAAGTTCGAAATCAATAGCACAAGGAAAACAAGTTCTCGGTATCAGGGTATGCACCAGATGATGCTGAAATCCTTTGCAAAGGTTTTTTTTTTTTTTTTTTTTTTTTTTTTTTCCTTCTCTATCTAGGTTTCAAGGATTTGGATCAAAAACCAAAGCCTCTAGATAGATGTGTTGCAGAGGAGGTGCGGTGGCAATGAGAAGAAGGGGAAAGTGGGTGTTAAATATTGTTGGAAGAGTAGGGTTTGTTGGACTTGTTGGTTGTAGAACTTGTCTTCATGAGGCTAAGAATGTGATCTATTCTTGTGTTGCCGAGTCCAATAGAAAGAATTAAACACGGAAACTTGTAAAATTAGGATCTTGTTTTTTAATGTAATAAGCATGGAAGAAGAAGTCATGGAAATCTGTTTTCTTCACACTTTCGCTTCCCAAGTTTTGAACTTTCTATTCAAAATGCCTAGGTCTTCAAGTCGAAACACTCTCCTTGTTCACACCTGCTTTTCTACAGGAGAGACCCTAGAGGCCGGATTAGGTGCAATTAGAAGATTTACACCCTCCAATTTGAGGGTGACACGTGGCAAGCACAATAAATTTACACTAGATGCAAAACACAAAAACTAACCGCTTGCCCTTTCAAAAATGCACTCTCCCCACGACTCTCACACTCTCTCTCTGTCTCTCTCGAAGGTGCGTGCTCTCCATTGCCATTTATCTCGCATTCAAACAAACCAGCCCAGACTCCATTCGGCTACCATCTTTCTTCCGTTCTCAATGGCAAACAGTAAGGAATGAACAACGAAATTACAAACATTTCAATGGCAGCACAATTACAACTCTAATTAAACCTCAACTGAACATGAATTGAAAATGTGAAAAAACCTTCAGTACTAATAGTAGCACCCATAGGAGGGAGAAAATGTGCCAAAATGTATGAGATTCTCAAATCCAATGTTTCATTTCGTCCAAAAAATAATTATTTATCAATAATATCTGAAAAGTTGAGCTTTGACGGGTAAAAAATTCTGAAGAAAAAGATTTGAGTACAATTGATCTCCACCATTCAAAGGAAAACATTTCTACAAGCAGGTGATAGGAATTCTTTCCATTTTTGATGATGAAGGAAATGAACAGAGCTGTAAAGTGGGCTTTGTCTGACGGAAAACTAGGACTTTCTTTAGTAGATCGACAAACTGAGGAAATCAAGGCTTGAGATCAACGGACGGCGAGATCGACAGATCGTGAGGACGGTGATAGACTGAGGAAATCAAGTGGAAGAGAGAGTGAAGTGGAAGAGAGAAAGAGAGAGGAACGGGATGAGGAAGAAGACTGAAGTGAAAAAGAGAGAGAGAGAGAGAGAACGGGCTGAGAAAGACAAATGAATAACCTGTGAATCAACCCACGTTAAATTTTATGAATTTATGATGTGGCACTCTCATTGGGTGGTGTAAAATGTTCGAAGCCACCATATCCTGTTTTAAGATAAACTCTTTCTAGAGACCTTATAAGTTTCCAAGAAGCTAGTTCATATCCTGAGAACGTGGAAGAGCTACCAAGGAAAAGATCAATTCCAAGAAAAAAAAACGGTAGGTCCCATACGTTGAATCAGCAATGAGCCAACAAATAGAAGTCTCCATTGCTGTTTGTGAAAGCAAAGTGATCATCGGCTAAAGTTCAACCCCGGCACCTACGGCGGAAAAAGAAAATCGAATCCAGTTGGTGCTTTAGGAAGAAATGTCTATGAGAAATTAAGGACTCCGCAAATCAAATCTGCAAAAGAGAAGTTGCACCAATTTTCGTCAAAGAAAATGTCAGGATTAAATACCGGAAACTTCGCTATTGCGTGCCCAGAAAACCAAACTTGTAATTAATTTTCTCAATGTTGAATTACGGTGGATGGACCATCACGAAACTTGCAGACTGGACAGAGATTTACGGCCGGCGTCCACACGCCCTGTGGGTCAAACTATCTAAAAACGTCATCACCGTATGTTCCCTTGATCCAACGGCGGGCTTTTCTTCGATCAATACGGTGCTGGTGCTGGAATCAACAGGTGGATGAAAGTTTGGAGTGGGCATTTGGTAAACTAACATCTTTTGGTTTGGTTTTTTATTCGAGAAGAAGAAAAATGGCCTTCCGGAGAACGACTAATTTAACTTTAGGCGGCGACTATTTCGGTCGAAAAAGGGATTAAAATCGCTGAGAAGGTCTAATATAACTGTTTTGGTAGAAAGCCGCGGCGATGCAAAAATAGTGTCGATTAAATACTTTTTACTAAGTCTGTGCTCCAACTCCTACGGCGTCGGAAGAGCGAATTCTGAACTCCAACTTTGACATCCAAACGTCTAATATAACTATCGTTGGTAGAAAGCCGTAGCGACACAAAAGTTGTGTCGATTAAATGCTTTTTACTAAGCCTGTGGTCCAACTCCGACGGAGTCATAGCAAATTCTAAGCTCTGACTCCGATGGACGTCGAAGCCAAAATTTCACTCCAACTCCGACTAGGAGTCGAAGTCTGACTCTGATCGGAGGTCAGAGATCGGAACTCCGATTGGAGTCGGACTCCGACCTCCATCCGATCCAATTCCGACATCTTTTGGACCCCATTGGTCCAATTCCAAGCCCTAAACTAATAAAAAAAATGAATATAATACATATTACAACTTTACAATTGTTCAAAACATTGATAATAATTTAAACAATCAATTTCGAATAGGTAACAAGAAAAAACATAATGAACAACCTACAAAAATTAAAACATCTTCTAATACATCGTGGTTTGTCTTTGGTGATACCTGAAATTAAAATAAAAAGTCACAATTAATAAATAAAAAAATGATTTAAAAAATTGATGAAAGCTAAAAATAAAATTTGATTATCATTTCTCACCAATAAAATTTAAAGGGAGTTTATCAACTTAGTCACACTCCAAATCCACGATCAATCAACTACATCCCAACGCCCAATAGTTGTCCCCATCTCAGACTAAGACTATCAATCATCGACAAATATGCTAAGGTTCACAATTATATCTATGAAATCATAAAAAGTATAAGGTTAATAGATTTATGAAATCATAAAAGGAATTAAATAAATCAATTGAAATACTCAAATAAAGTTACCCGATTCAAACTTATAGCTCTTAGCATTAATGCCAATGGTATCTAGTCTAATGGGTGTATCACTTAACTAGTTCTGTGTGCAAACAAGGGCCTCCACAGTTAACGGTGACAATGAACTCCGGTAAGAATCCAATACTCGATCTCCAGTGCTAAATGCCGACTCAGAGGCAACCGTAGTGATAGGAATGGCCAACACATCTCGGGCAATACGAGAAAGGATCTGATACTTCGTGGAATTAACATTCCACCAAGTTAATAACTGAATACATCGCTAGGTGCCTCGACCTCTTCCATAAAATACCGTTCAATCTCGGAAGTACACTGCATAATATTTCTCGTTGCAACGAGTTGATAATACTGATTCACAATATTGAAACCTCGACATGGTGGATGTAATGAGTCATCTAAGCTACGGTCATCAAAGAGAGGTATCGGAGTCAAGTGTGAGGTGCCTGCTACGGATGAAGGCTGACCACTATTGTTGTAGTGGGAATATAAGTCATCAAGATCCTTTTTAAGCATTGTAATAAACCGTGTAGCCTTTACTGCCCCCATTGTGAAATTTACCCAAAATTCTATCAAGGCCAACTTATATCAGGGGTCAAGGATTACAGCCACAAAAAGTAATCTATTTATTTTCTCAACATCCCTCCAATATTTATCATATTTGGCCTGCATCCTCATAGCCATATCAGATAATAATCTGCATCAATCAGTACAACCTTCTTGCAAGTGGTAGTGAAGCTCTGAGAGCTCGTTAAAGAATAAGTTTGCAGTTGTATATGCTGATCCAGATATCCGCATAGTCATATCATAAAAAACTTGTAAAAATCTCATAAAGTGCCCCACACTAGTCCAATCATGTGTGTTTGGCGCACCAAGCCCCTTTCCTACAGGCTCCAGCAAAGCATACTTAAGGCCCCTATCCTCGACCTCCATCAACTCGAATGCTCTTTGGTACTTTTGTGCGACATCCAACATAATGTATGTTTAGTTCCATCGAGTCAGAACATCCAAGAACAATGTCTTAGAACATGAAATCCCAAGCTGGCTTGCTATTATCTTGAACTTGGATACCCTTTGAGGGGAAGTCCTCACATACCGCACAATGTTGCAGACTCTAGTAATGGAATCGTCAACCTCTTTTAACCCCTCAACGACAATCAGGTTAAGGATGTGAGCACAACATCGAATAGGAATAAATTCGAGGTTGCAAATGACATCAGCTTTTACACTCATATTCCTCTTGAACCATTCAATTGCAATGTCATTGGCATCGGCATTGTCAACTACAATACATAGAACCTTTTGAATTCCCCAATCTTTTAAACAATCATCCATTAGTGCCCCAATTGATGCTCCCTTATGATCAATAATTTCTTTGAACCTAATAATCTGCTTTCTCTAATTTCACTCACTGTCGATGTAGTGTGCTATGATACACATGTAGGAAATGTTCTGTATGGAAGTCCATGTGTCAGTCATAAATGACACTCTCTAGCTAGTGGTAGTGAACATCTTCTTCATCTTCGCCTTCTCTTTTGCATGCCTCTTCATACAATCCCGCATCACCGTATACCGTGATGGTAATGGAAATCGTGACTCAATAGTCTTGACAAACTTTCGGAATCCTCTTTTCTCGAATGTGGTAAAAGGCATCTCATCTTCAATTATCATCTCTGTAAGCATATCCCGCACCAATTTCTCACTGTATTGAGGGATGACCATTTTCTTAATCTGTGTACCATCAGTGGCCGTAGAAGTTTCGTAACTGAGCTTGGTCTGATCAATGGCTGCCTCTCCCATTTTATACCGCTGGCAATCATTAAGATGGGCTATTAAGACAGGGGTGCCTTTCTTCTTTGAATGACATCCACAGAGTTGCCCACAATGGTGGCATCTCGCTTGTGGGTTCTCACGATTACTAGAAATCTTGGTGAAATGCTCCCATGTCCAAGACCTTTTTTTAGTAGTTCATGGCTGAGGTGACATTGCAAATGGAGGTGGTAGATCCCCAATACCCATCTCCTCATCCTCAGTAAACTCATCCTCATCTTCGATATCTACTGGGAGTGGAAATCGACTACTTGCACAAGAAGTAGTTGCTCTAAAAGTGGGTCTAGAACTTGGTAACGAAATTGTGGCATTTGGATTCCCTAGTGACGGATTTGTGGCTTTTGGATTCCCTTCCGACCTTCCACTAAGTGAAGCATCCATATCTATGAAAAAAAAAAATAGTTACTATAAATTGAAAAATAAAAAAGAACTATCTAACAAATTACACACAAACAATATAAATAGAAATTTGGTTCTTGCCACTGGAACGTAGCACATGTCAAGTTATATATATGGGAGCAACCTAATTAGAACAATTAAATGAGTGTAATTGAAACTAAGACAGCATTCTTTCTTTTTTATTCTCGTGAGACATTCTTAAGTTAATTCCTATTCTAGCCATAATAAAACCTAGAAACTAGCATGAAGTGTAACAGCAAGTGGTTGCCTAAAATATGCATTTTACAATAAAAAATTCTGTTAATTTGTTAGTAACAAAAAAATTCTGTAAAAGCAAGTATTTACTTTGTTAATAATAAAAAATTCTGACTCACTAGGTCTTGGAATGTAATTTCAAAGTTGCCTATGCATTTTACACCATAGTTGACAATACGGTTGCAATAATAACATAACTATATTTTGCATGAACCAAATTCAGATGCATTTTACACCATAGTCAACAATTGGAATAAAAATTTTCTGCACAAAGTTGTTCATGCTGCAAGTCATGGACTATTTTAGTGCTTCCCTCTAAAATAATACCAAATTCAACTTCTTCTTCTTCTTTTCTTGAAAGGATCAAATGCATTCCATTAGAATAAATGCTGGATACATGGAGGGTAGTCCTCTAGAAGAATACAATCCTCTGAACAAGTTAGAGCATATTTTGCTAGAGTATAGGCAATTACGTTGAATTCCCTAGAGATATATTGGATAGACCATTCCCGGACCTTTGATAATAAGGATTTGATATCTCTAATCACCATTCCAATGGCGCTCCAGTCTTCCTCTCTGTGTTGAACAGCCTGAACCACAGTGAGAGCATCTCCTTCTAGTATGATTTGAGTTAGTCCCAGTTCAGCACACAAGGTAGTTGCTCTTAAAGCTGCTACAGCTTCCCCTACTTTGGATTAGGAGTTAATGTAATAAAAGAGCATAGAGAGGCAATAACCAGGCCATCCGAATCTCTGATAATCACACCAATTCCTACTTTTGAATTGCCTTTATCAATGGATGCATCCCAATTAGCTTTGAAAAAGGCTGGTGGAGGAGTAGACCATTTAGTGCTAGGTGTCACCTACTGCTTAACCTGTTTACCCCCATTTTCTAACCAAGTGCCAATGGCTGTCAACTCCGCAAGGACTTGCTTTGACACCTGAGCAGGGGACTGAAAATGCTTCTAAAAAATCCAAGTATTCCTCCTATGCCAAATTACCTTTGCGGTGACTGCTATTTCTGTGAGTTCCCGCGTGGACAGTTGGTTCCAAAAGGGCATTAGGATCTCTTTGAAAGAACCATTTAGAATATCCAGTTTCTATATCCTTCTTGAGCTTCTTAACCATACATCTTGAGCTGCTACACAAGTCCAGAGGGCATGTGAGACTGTTTCAGGATACCTGAAACAGATTGGGCATAGTGGAGACCTGTGCAAATTTAGGTTCGTAGCAAGGGACTCCTTTGTAGCCCTCCACAGGAAGGAGTTGGTGGCTTGAGGAGCCTAGATACCCCAAATTTTGTTCAAGAAGGTTGAATTGTAGGGTTGTTCTAAGGATTGTCCCTTGTTGTCTTTCTTAATGGTGCCTTGTAGGTGATAGGCACTTCTCGCTAAGAATTTGCCATTACTTGAGCATCTCCATGTCAAAACATCCTGGCTCCTACAGAGGCTAAGAGTCATCTTGCAGATTAAGCTAGCCTCAGCTTCTAAAAGTATAGCTTGAATGAGGGGTAAATCCCATTGCATAGTCTCTCGATTGATGAGTTCAAAGACAGTTGCCTCAGTAGTTAGGATGGTGACAGGAGATTGCACTTTGTATGTGGAAGGGCATGGAAGCCACTTGTCCTGCCAGATCTTAACTTTTTGTCTATACTCCGGTGAACAAAGCAAATAGATCAAATTTAACGATACACCATCATGCAGGTTCTCGATCTTTTCATCGCTCGTAAAAAAAATGGTTAGTTATTTTAGTCTCCATTAAATATTAATTATATATTATATATCATTTATATATATAGTTGATATATATTATATAATATATATATTCATAATATAGTAGTATATTATACCACTATAGTCTATATATAGTATATATACTACATATACTATAGTACATATAGTAGTATATATATGTACTATATATATTCCATACTATACTACTATATACTACTATAGTAAAAGCACTGAACTGAAGGTTTTAAGCGTTTGTCTTCCCACATAGGATGGCAACCCCAAGTACTTATCAAAAGGGCAAGAGGCTTTAATCCCTGCTTGTTGGAGGATAGTTTGTTGAACCTCTAGCTTGGTATTCTTACTGAAGAAGATAGAAGTTTTGTCAAGGTTTAGTCTTTGACCAGTAGCTTGTTCATACTTGCTGAGAACTTGCTGTCGTCTATTCTATTCAGTTGGCCAGTTTGATTTACAGAAGACCAGACTGTCATCAGCTTTTGATGTGCAATACATATAGTGCTATTCGCTAGATACTAAAATAGCATTTTCTTGGTAACTAGTGTAAGTAGAAGCAGTTTTATGGTCTTAGAAAGCTGTTTGCATCGTTTAGTCTAAGCTTCTTCTTTCATAAAAGGTCAAAGCTAACCTCAAAGTCAATACCTCAAAGGAAAAGGCTCACAGAAGAGCGTCCTATAGGCAGTCATGAGATGTCCCCAAAAATCTTTTTGCCATCAAGATCTCAGATTTTTCACCCTTATGTAATAATTTCAGACAAAAAAACACTCGTTCACTCCAACCAATAGTTAAACGTGTTCGTCTCTCATTAGCCTTATGCGAGATGCTGTGTTCTGATAGCAGCAGATGTTAGAGATGCTATATTGCTAATGGCAGATAAAGTTTAGCAAATAATAATCATAACAACAACACAGTAATTGCAAGCTTAGAGAGCGAAAAAAAAAACATAGAAGTTGCAAGTACAATATACAAGTAGGAGGAACCTGAAAACTAAGGACAGAAATGTGGAGTAAAGGAAAAAACAACCAACAAGGTTGTCATGGCAGACCCGATAAAAACTCTGCCACCTCCACTTCAATCCATTAATCCTAAGTTATTGTTGCGCCTAAACTTTGACTCAAATTAATGAACCAAAAATTTAGTGCAGTTTTACCTACAAGTATACAGGTGTTGTAGTATCTTACAGGATCGAATCCACAGGGATTGACTTTTGTGATAAAGAAAATAAATTCAGACAATGAAACGTACTAAAAGAAACGTGTAATCAAATGAAGATTGATAAAATAACTGAATCAAACTAAAATGATAAAATGAATTGATATGGAAAAAGACTAAGGTTTCGAAGATCCGTTTAATAATTTATGATATTGTTTCCGATCGATTTACTTCAATTAAACTAAAATAATGATTCCGTTTAATTGGAAGATTTAGTATTTAAGATCAAGAAAAATAGTCGCTTATGATTGAGCGTGAACGATTGATGATTAAAACATTTACAAATCTATTTGAATACCACAGGGATTCCTCAAGCATTCACTGTATTCGAAAATCACAATGAATCAAGATGAGTATATAGATAATCAAAATATCCAATAAAAATATCCTTCAATCGATCAAGCTTGTAGAATAAATTTTACGTGGATCTGAAAATAATATTTAAATCATTAAACTTCACCTCTAACCTTAGTATGAAAATTTAGCCAAACATATTCATTACAAATGCTATAGAAATCACATAAATATTCTTCATTAAAAAACTAAAATAAAACATAAGAAATACTAAGAAATAACTATAGGCAATAACATCTAGAAAGCCGAAAACCAACTTTCCTAAACGTTTTACGTTAAAAAATAAAAATAAAAAATAAAAAAAAATAAAAAAAAAAAAGGAACAAAAACAAAATGAAGTAACAATTTCCGTCTGGACCAAACTGCTTCAGCAAAATATTTCCAGACTTTTCTTCATTCTCAGCACCGACTCTCCTCTCTACTTCCCTCTACAATCAACCAAGATAAATCCCACCAATTAAATTACTCCAGCACGTCTCCCTTTCAACTCACACGTCCACCTCTCTTGTTCAATGACTCAAGCACCGACTTACCTCTTCTAGCACAACACAACTCCCTACACGTCTCCCTCTCTATTTCTGGAAATTGCCCACCGATTGCCTTTTTTTTCACTCCTTGAATTCTCTCTTGCCTACCGATTTCTTACCTCTCCAATTCTCACAACTCCCCACATACATCTCTATGTCCTTCTTTGGAAAATTAATCCCAGCCGACACTCACTATAGACTTCCACGTCTCACTCTCCCTCTCTCCAACCGACCTACACATCTCCAAGAAAAATAATTCCAGCCGACTTCCTTTTAACTCCAGCTAATCACCTCTCACCGACTGCTTCTCTTCTTTCCCTCTCTACTCATGACCAACACACCTCAACTCCCCTCTCTCCCCCACGTAACCTGCCCTCTCCCTCCAATCAAATTAATCCAACCAACTCACCTCAATCCTACAGCCTTCACGTAATTCTCTCTATGTCTCTTCCCACGTCTTCCCTCCTCCTTTTCTCTCATTTACGTCCAGCAATATATATATATATAGTTGCTTCTAGTCGGTCCAAACTCCCTCCTCCAATCACAATTCATTCCACTTCAATCACCACCAATTTTCACTTTCACTCCCCTTCAATCACGGCACCTCTCTTTCTTTACACACCAGCCAACTAATATTCAACTCATGCACCGATTTTTCTATTCAATTCAATCAAACACCTATTTTCTCTTATCACTCCTACACGTCTCCCTTGGTTGAAAAATTAAGCACGGCACTTCTCTACTCACCCACTCTCCTATCTCTTCTCTCCGTCCACTTTAGCTGCACCAACCTTCTTTTTTTATTTTTTTCCAGCCCACATGCCTACATGTTTTAGCTCCCTTTTTAGACTTTGACTTTGCATGTATTTGTCCACCGCAAAACATTTTCTTCATCGCATGTGTTTATAAACAATCAAGATAAGAAAGTCACCACCGAAGACTCATCTTCAGTATCTTTTTTTTTCAGTTGCCAAGTATACTTCCTTCCTTCTCTTCTCAATTAATATAAACTTTTAGTCGAAAGTTCCAACCGAATTCCATTTGAATTTTATTTAAGCTGAAAATAAAAAGAAGAAAAATAACACTCAGAAATAAATTGAAAGAAATATAGATTATAAAAATAGACTATATATGTGAGAAAATATTGTCCCATTAAATTATAATTATAAAATTAAGCATAAACATGATATCAGTCAATTAAAAATCACAACTCGTATTTATGCTTATTAACCATTTTTTTTATCTAAAACCAATAATAGTGTCACGAAAAATTTAAAATACATTGATTTTAAATAGCTAAACTATGCAATATTTCAGCTCAATCAGTTATCCATACTTCGAACCAGCCCAAAGACTTGACAAACTAACATTGACTGAATCTGACAACAAGACTTTGTGAGACTGGAAATATTGAGAAGCTTAACAGTATCAAAGACAAGTGACCAAGCTAAAACACTGGGCATTCAACATTCAGCAAAACAAAACCAGGAGCAAGTGGGTACACGCTTAAAGCAGGATTTGGTAAACTGTATTCTCGAGGAACCACGGAAATAAAAGTAGTAGCCTCCCTTCAATGGTAAGCTAAATATGTGAAACAAGCTTTCCATTGTCAGGAACACCTGCAAAAAATGGACCAAGAAGTGATCCGCCCCTGAAAAATAACCAAGCCACTAAGCTACTGGCACCCCGCCTGCTGTCGGCTAAAAACATATGCTGAATGCTGCTACCCATGTGAGTTGAGTGTACAAGCTTTATGCATCTACTATCCGTCATTCCTAATCCAATTCTATATCCACCTCTAAGGTCCCAACATGCATATCCTTCATCCCCGATTAAGAGAGAATATCGCATCTCCACAAGCTCTCCACAAGCAGTTCAATGGTAAAGCAGTAAAGCACTACTTAATTATAAAAACTTCTTTATAATTATCTGTAAGGCATGCGAACTCAACCAAATATTTCAAATATATATATATATATATATATATAAATATATATATATATATATATATATTAATTTCTGAATTACATATCTGAATCTCACCCAAACAATTCCATTTACGGATAGTAAAGGTGGAATTAAACTACGAGGAAACAAAAAAAGTTTCAGGACATATTAAACTATAACGTTCAAAATTCAAATGTCTAAATCTACCAACTATATACCAATTATATACCAAAATCCTCATCTGATTGAAGTACCAAAATGTACCAACTATGAGAATAAATAGGATTGAGAAAATACTAACCCTAACAATGATTTTTGTACTGAGGTGTGAGCAGCGGCAGCAGCAGTGCGTCGACACTGTGAAGATGGCGATAAGATAAATGGTGGTGCGGCAGTGGCTGAAGAAGAAATGAAACGGGGGCGCTGAGCGAGTAAGCGGTTGAGCAAGGGAAGAACAAATGAAGAAGAAAGGGGCAGCTAACTCAGGGAAGAAGAAATGAAGAAGAAAGGGGGAAGGGGGGGCTTTCCTCATGTAGCAAAACAGAATCGTTCCTATTTTAAGTTAAGGGGAAAAAATAATGCAGATTCAAAATGACGTCATTTTGAACCTGCATTTGAAAAAAAAAAACAAAGTCGGAATTCAAAGCCCACTTGGGTTCCAAACTCTGACTCCGACTCCATTTCCATTTTCGGAGTCATTCTGATTTCGACTTTGAATTCTGACTAATCCAATCCGACTCTTTCAGAATCAGGATCGAAACGGAGTTCGGTCAAAGTCAGAATTTTCAGAAATTTGCCCACCCCTACTTTTTACAATGTATCAACAAACACAAAATTGCCGCAAAAGACTTTATTTCTTATAGTGTTCCCAAAGTATGATGCGGTTTGAGGATGTGATTACCTCACGCTGTGTAATATTTTAAGATATATATATATATATACACATTTTAATTCCATATAGTACTCGATCATTATATTATTTAACACATTTGTATAGAAAATTAAAGTTATGCAAACTATGATGTCATCTCACTGTGACTAAGTGACGTACATTAATCAGGGACTCTTAATTTTTTTAAAAACGAAAAAAAAAAAAATTTATAGATGATACAAATGTTATGAAAGTGGTGTAATATTTAGCATTACTTTGTACCGTCAAATTATTGAAAATTTATAATGTTGATTCTTCATACTGTTGGTATTGGGGCTCCTCTCTTTTGGAAAGGTGAGGTTTTCTCTCTAGTGTTCTGAGAACATAGAGGTTTGTCTCTTGAACCTAGTTCGAAGAGGCTGTTTTTAGTAAGTCAAGTAGAGGGCAGGATTGTTACCCAAGTGCTGGTTGTGTTACACAAGTGTTACTGACTGAATTATTCATGGCAGAGGAACTGTCGAACCTCTGTGCAGGTTTACGTCTTACAGAGGAGGAAAAACAGGTAATCCACGTTCCAGTGGAGGAAGTTCTTTTATCCAATGAAAAGAGAAAGAGATGTCTGGCTGCCCTCGTAGTAGCTGATAAAGAGGTTAATAAAGGAGCTTTTCGGGCCACGATGTGTAAAGCATGGAAAGTGGAAGGTCAAGTCTCCTTCAAGGACCTCGGCTCCAACAAAGTCCTGATAGAGTTCCAGGAAGCCTATGAGAAGGAAAGGGTCCTGGAAGGAAGGCCCTGGTCTTTTGACAGGTCCCTTGTGTGCCTGTTCAACTGTGAGGGGTGTGTGGCATCGAAGGATTTTGTTTTTAAGTTTGAACCTTTCTGGCTACAGCTACACGATCTCCCCTTTGCAGGCATGAACAAAACTATGGGAGAGAAGGTGGGGGCGGCAGCGGGAAAGGTTCTTGCAATAGATGTAGATGCAGGTGGCATGACCTGGGGAAGCTATCTAAGAGTCAGAGTGCAACTGGACATTACAAAGCCCATTATCCATGGCAAGGTCCTGAGCATGGGAGGAAAAAGCTACTGGATACCTTTCAAGTACGAAAGGTTACCAACCTTCTATTTTAAGTGTGGGGCAATCAAGCATGAAACACTGTCTTGCTCTCGACCTCACTCGGGTGGAAAATCAAGAGAGGAAGCTGCCATGTAGTATGGATCCTGGCTTAGAGCCAATTCCCAACAGAGAAATTCATAGTTTTTTGGCAAGAGAGGAGGTGAATTCGAGAATTCAGGAAGTTGGCGCCAAAACACATCTGAAGATAGTAGGTATGACAGAGATGGGATGGGACAGAATGATCAGGGCAAACAGGGAGTAGATTTAGAGCAAGCCAATATGGGGAGCTCTGACAACTACCAACTCAGTGGACTTTTACATGGCAAGAATAGCAAGTACAACTTCAACTCCCAGTCTGACTTTCCCAACACCCAGGCAAGCTGTGATAGCCTTGGAAATACACACGTGACCAAAGAGGGCACCATGGACCACGTGCTCTCTAATTTAGTCCCACCCAACCAAGTCCTGGCTACGAGACAAGAAGGCCTGCATAATACAAGTCCCCCCAGAGACATCCCTCAAGTCAGTTCTCCCTCTCAGAACTCTCTCATTAAACAAGTTAGAATGAGTCACCATAAAGGCCCCACGTGGAAAAGAAGAGCTAGAAACATGGGCCAAAAGGGAGCACAGGACCTCTCAAAGGTCCAGGAACCTCCTGATGTCCACATAGTTGAGACTAATGACAGTAAAAATAAGAAAAGGCCAGGTGAGGAATGGCATGGACTCATCATGACTAGAAGGAGAGCAAAACAAGCTAAGATGGCAGTGGCTGGTGTCCAGCCCTGCCAATCCCCATGAAACACTTAGCTTGGAACTGCCGAGGGCTTGGGAACCCTCAGACAGTTCGTGAACTTCACCTATTGGTGAAGGAGAAGAGCCCGGATGTGATTTTTCTATGTGAAACTAAGTGTAGAAGAGAAAGAATTGAGTCCATCAGGGATAGGCTTAATTTTGAATCCTGCTTCTCAGTGGATAGCAATGGAAGAAGTGGTGGTTTGGCTTTTATTTGGAAGAAAGACTTGGAGGCCGAGTTAGACTCATATTCACAACACCATATTTCCATCTCTGTTAAATCTGATATCATAAGTAATAAAATGATCTTAACTAGTTTTTATGGCCAACCTGCAACTGCAAGAAGAGGTGAAAGCTGGGACCTCCTGAGACTAATCCATACAAATATCAACAACCCTTGGATGTGTATAGGAGACTTTAATGAGATCCTCCTACAAGAAGAACAAATAGGCTCTAATGCTCGGCCCTTCCAACAAATGGAGGATTTCAGAGTGGCTCTAGCTGAATGTGGTTTGAATGATATTGGTTATATTGGCTCCAAGTATACCTAGTGTAATAAAAGGGAGGGTGAAGATTTCACTAAGTCTAGACTAGATAGAGCATTAGTAAATGAGGAGTGGCTTAAAACCTATGCTATTAATCAGACATTTGTACTCCCAGGCCAATGCTCAGACCATAACCCTCTCTTGATAGTGTGTGAGAACCCTGACCAAGAAGTTGTCCCAAAACAGAAGATTTTCAGGTATGAAGTAGCATGGGAGAAGAGAAAGGGATGTAGTGAACTGGTGCAAGATGTGTGGAAACAGAATTTCTCTGCAAGGATAAAGATAACAGCTGTTAGGAAAGTGATGGATTTATGCAGAAACAAACTCAAGTCTTGGAGCAAAGAGGCATTCAGCAACCATAAGAAGCTTCTAACCCAAAAAAGAGAAGCTTTAAGACAACTACAAGAATCTGATTTGGGCCATCACAGTTGCCAGATTAAATCTACTCAGAGAGAATTAGATGGACTTTTGGAAGAGGAAGAGCTGAAATGGAGACAAAGAGCCAAGCAAAGGTGGTTGAAAGATGGGGATAGAAACACCAATTTCTTCCATAAATGTGCTACTCAAAGAAGACAAGTAAACTCTATTAAAATGGTTGCCAATGAGGAGGGTGTGTTAGCTAACAATCAGGAACAAGTGGCAAAAACTTTCCACCTTTTCTACCAGAACCTCTTTACCACCTCAGAACCATCTAATACAAAAGCTGCTTTGCAGTCTTTTCAGCCTTCAGTTAGTGAAGAAATGAATACTTTATTGACTTGGGAGTTTACAGAAAAGGAAGTGTTCATAGCTGTTAAAGGCATGAACCCAATGGGATCTCCTGGTCCGGATGGCTTCCCAGCTGCCTTTTACCAAAACCATTGGAACATTGTAGGTAAGAAGGTCACAGAAGCAGCTCTTGAGGCCCTCAACCACAGAAAGGGTATTGGTGAGCTCAACCAGACCTATATAACTCTGATCCCAAAAAAGAAATCCCCTCAAGCAGTAACAGATTATAGACCCATCAGCCTATGCAATGTTTTATATAAGATCATCTCAAAAACAATTGCTAATAGGCTCAAACTCATCCTGCCTAACATAATCTCCTCAACTCAGAGTGCTTTTGTTCCAGGGAGATTGATCTAAGATAATGTAGTTATTGCCTACGAGTTGTTGCACACTATGCAAACTAGATTAAAGGGGAAGATGAATGGTTTTATGGCTTTAAAGCTTGACATGAGTAAGGCCTATGACCGTGTGGAGTGGGCTTTTATGCAAAGAATCATGGAGAAGATGGGATTTGCTGACAAATGGATAAGCTTAGTGATGGAATGTGTATCTACTATTAGTTACTCACTACTAGTCAATGGATGCCCTCAGGTACCTTTCTCACCATCTAGAGGAATCAGACAAGGAGACCCTCTATCGCCATACCTCTTTATAATTTGCTCAGAATTTTTAAGCCATAGCCTCAACCAAGCTGAAATGCAAGGCCTTATTTTTGGGATCCCGGCAATCAGAGGGGGTCTACATGTTACTCACCTTCTGTTTGCAGATGATAGCCTGGTTTTCTGCAAGTCAAACCCAGCTGAGTGGAGTAGGCTACAACAAGTCCTAAGTAAGTATGAACAAACCTCTGGTCAAAGATTGAACCTCGACAAAACCTCTATATTCTTCAGCAACAACACTAGGAGAGAGGTGCAACAAACTATCCTCCAACAAGCAGGTATTAGAGCCTCTGGTCCTTTTGATAAGTACTTGGGTTTACCATCCTATATTGGAAGACAAAAAACAAAAGCCTTCAGTTCACTGCTAGATAGAGTCAAATCAAAAATGGCAAATTGGAAGACTGGGGTGCTGTCCCAAGCTGGTAAAGAGACCTTGTTAAAGTCGGTTTTGCAGTCCATCCCAACCTATAGCATGGGTATCTTTAAACTTCCAAAGTCTATTATCAGAAGCCTCAACTAGTTGCTGCAGTCCTTTTGGTGGGGTCAGAAAGATAACAGGTCAAAAATACACTGGCTGAGCTGGCAGGCTCTTGGAAAACCAAAGAAAGAGGGGGGTCTAGGCTTTAGGGATTTTGAGTTTTTTAATCTTGCTTTATTGGCCAAGCAAGGATGGAAGATTATCAAAAATCCATCATCCCTTGTAGCTCAGATCCTAAAGGCTAAATACTATCTGAATTCAAAGTTCCTATCAGTCAAACCAAAGACTAGTGACTCATTTGTTTGGAGGAGCTTCCTCTCAGCAAGATCAGTTCTAAAGGAGGGACTCATGTGGAGGCTAGGGAATGGACAGAAGGTAAAGATTTGGCAGGATAAATGGCTACCATGCCCCTCAACCTATAGAGTGCAATCTCCTACTCCATCCTCAATGCTGATGCAACAGTTTCTGAACTGATTAACCGAGACACCATGCAGTGGGATCTGCCTCTCATCCAAGCTATTTTTTTAGAAACTGAGGCAAGCTCAATTTGTAAGTTGACCCTTAGCCCATGTAGAAACCAAGATGTTTTAACCTGGAGATGCTCAAGAAATGGGAGGTTCACAGTGAGAAGTGCTTACCACCTACAAGGCTCCATTAGAGAAGACAACAATGGCCAACCCTCAGAAAAACAGTGCTCTTCAGGTTTCTGGAACAAGATTTGGGGTATCCAAGCCCCTCAAGCCACCAAAGCCTTCCTGTGGAGGGCTGTAAGGGAGTCCCTAGCTACAAATTTGAACCTTTTTAAGAGGAAGGTGTTGAAGTCTCCTTCATGCCCAATTTGCCTCAGGTATCCTGAATCGGTCTCACATGCTCTCTGGACCTGTGCAGCAGCCCAAGACGTGTGGTCAATGTGTTCAAGAAAGGTTCAGAAGCTGGATGTTCTGAACGGCTCTTTCGAAGAAATCCTAGTGCCACTGTGGAACCAGCTGTCCAACAGAGAATTTACAGAAATAGCAGTAACAGCTAAGGCAGTTTGGCAGAGGAGAAACACCTGGATCTTTGAGAATAAGTTTCAATCTCCTTCTCAGGTGTCAAAGCAGGTTCATGCTGAGATGGTAGCCATTGATTCTTGGGTGGAAGGTGGGGTAAAGCAGGTTAGGAACCAGGTGGTATCTGAGTCTAGATGGTCTGCTCCTCCTCCTGTTTTCTTCAAAGCCAACTGGGATGCAGCCATTGATAAAGATAGTTCCAAAGTTGGGATTGGGGTGATTGTAAGAGACTCAAAAGGCCTTGTCACAGCCTCTCTATGTTCTTCTATTACTCTAACTCCTGACCCTTTACTTGGGGAAGCGGCAGCAGCACTGAGAGCCACCACCTTGTGTGCTGAACTGGGTTTAACTCATATTGTCTTAGAAGGTGATGCTCTTAGTGTGGTTCAAGCTATCCAAGGCGTGGAGGAAAATTGGAGTGCTGTTGGTATGGTTATTAGAGATGTCAAGTCCTTGTTGCCAGGTTTCCAAGAGTGGTCAATTCACCATGTTCCTAGAAAGTTGAATGTAATTGCTCATACTCTAGCAAAGTATGCTCTGATTTGTTCAGAGGATTGTATCCTTCTGGAGGATTACCCTCCATGTATCCAGCATTTATTCTAATGAAATGCAGATGATCCTTTCAAACAAAAAAAAAAAAGATTCTTCATACTGTTAAAATTAAAGATATCTATATATATATATATGTCAAGTTTTTATAGTTGGAGATCTAAAATGTCAATTTTCATGATTTGGGTATAAAATGGAAATGATTGGAGGGTGGGAAATGCATTAGAATTTTCTTCGTAATGCTTGACATACCGGTAAATTAATCTCTAAATCAATATCTCACCCAATATCTCACCCATTAAGTTTGAAAGTAAAAGATTATCACATGAAGAACAATGCATTTGTTTATAATTGATTAGAATATATATATATAATGGGGCCATTATGCTGATCTACTATGGATTTTACATGTTAGGTACTTTTAATGATGTGATGGATCAGCTAGCGAGATACCAGATATTTCACGTGTACCTTGTATTTTTCTTATCTATCTTGAACCGGATGTAAGACCTTGTTCCGCACTTCGTATATTAAAGCTTTTACATGAAAAGTTGATAAAATAGATCCAACTCAGTTATGTGGGGGGCTAATATTTTCTTGCAACACATCTTCATACTCTCTTAACAACAATAATTAGCATATTTGAGTTGTGGGTTCCAATAAACTCTAATCTTAGTTTTTTTTTTTTTTTTTTTTTTATAGGAAGACTATGACTTTATTAATGATAATATTGGCAATCAGCCATTACAAGGTTTGAAATAACATGATTAACACTATCAACATCTAGTGTTTCTTCATTTAACAATAGTGCTTCCTTAGCAAGCTTATGTGCAACCTGGTTAGCTGCCATTTTCACATGTTGCATACTCCAATTGGTTCTATGCAGCAGCTGCTTAATGTCTACAATAATAGGATTGTGGATATATACCTCGGATCCCTGAGTGTTAATAGCTTGCACAACATGTAAGGAGTCATCTTCAAACACGCAATTTGTAAAGCCAAGCTCAAAACATAACTTCACAGCTTCAAACAAGCCCCTAGCTTCAGCATAAACAGCAGTGGAACAGAAAGCTAGAGGCTTCATTAGACTCAACAATACCTCCCCTTCACAATCCCTAAGTACAATGCCAATACCAATCCTGTTTGTAGTTTGCTGGACCGCAATGTCCCAATTGAACTTAATGAAACCAACAGGTGGTAATTCCCATTGGACTGTATGAGGGGCAACTAGACTTGGTTTGTGGACCAGGGCCTGTATAGCTTGTTGGTATTTAATCTATAAACCATCTGTTTAAAATTTTGAGCAAAGTCAGTATGAATAATTGCCATCTTCTGCAGTTTCTTATCACTCAGCATCCAAACATTTGTGGCAGCAGGGCATGACCACAAAACGTGCCCAGATGATTCAGGTTCCAGCATACAAATAGGACATAAATCATCATCAACCACCTTCCTCTTGCAGAGATTTTGTTTTGTTGGGAGAAAATCAGAACAGGCCCTCCACATGAAAGTTTGCATAGAGTTAGCAACTGATAGTCCCCATAATTGTTTCCAACATGGCCTATACAAAACAAAATGATCATCTCTATATTTATATCCTCATGTGTGAGTCACTTTGCTTCCTATTGTTCTTGGAACAGTTGGCCTGACTTGAACAATTTTCACATTCACTTTGATGATTTTTTTACCAATTGTGGGTCACTTACTGATTTTACTATATATCCCTTTTCATAGCAGACAGTTTGATGTTTGTCTCCAAGTTCAACCAGCAAGTCCTGCAGTAACATTTTGAAACTACTAGTCCTTAGTTTTTCCTCAATCTAATAGACCTATCACCTGAGAGCTCTAAGCTGCTAGAGGTGATAGTTTTTCTCAGCCACAACAAGTCATGTGCCATTAGCAACATGTACACAAAGCTGATTCCCAATCAGGTGCATCAGCAAGATCAATATGTCCTTTGTTTTTCTACTCCAGTCCATACTGCAATTTTTAGAAGCCTCCTCCAAATATAGTAGTTGTAACTTGGTAGATTCTTAATTCAAATCTTCTGGTCGCATGACCTTCCACTTAAGCATAACCATATAAATTGTCATGTAGTTGTGTTTGCATCTTTGGTACTGAAAACTTTAAGAAGAATTGACAATCTGCAATCTCGAGAACAAGAATAGTGGTTACTGCATATGAATGTATTTCAGTTATGTGAAGAAGTATGAACATTGTAAAATAAGATTTGGGTTCTGCTAGGATCGTGGATTCATATTGATGATCTTAACAAGTGTGTGGCATATATATTTAAATAGTGACTCAAGCTATTGATTTAAGAGATATTTGGCTCAATATGTTTTTGATAAGTGTGTATTTGTCTCCATAATATACTATACATATTGTTGTTCCCTTTTATTTGAATTTAAATAGTTTCTGCAAATATATTATTGTTTGGAGGGACTATTTGAACCAAAAAGCTCATTCTGCCATAACAACCTAAAAAGGCCCATTATACCACAAAAGCCCAAAGGACAGATCCAGGGGCCGATATGAGAAAATAAAGGGAATCTAAAGAAGATGTACACCATGCCAACTTTAACAGAAGGATAAGGATGTCAGGCAGTTACGTGATTACTCAAAATACTGAGTAGTGATCTGCACCTGTAAGTTTTGGGTAAGATAAGTAGTGCAAGCAAGCCTATATATATCAGGTAACCTTTGATAGTAAAGGCAAGTAGAAAATTAAAATTCATTACGGTTTCCTTTTCACTAACTTAAGCATCAGAGTGTTTCCAGGTGAAGCCCCTGAGGGCAAGCACAGTAATAACGAAATCAATCTCGCTGCGTTCATAAACAAAGATGGCGGACAACACGCCGACCCAAAAGGGCACGTAGGTCCTCAAACCATGCCGACCCTAAACACCAAAGGCAAGCCTTAGCAACTTATAGTGCCATGAAAAGGATGCGTAGGTCCTCAGACCACGCCGACCCTAAATACCAAAGGCAAGCCTTAGCAGCTTGTAGTGCCATAAAAAAATGGCGCGTAAGTTCTTAGACCACGCCGATCCTAAAAACCAGAGGTAAGCGTTAACAGCTTGTGGTGCCATGAAAAAAGGGTCATGTAGGTCCTCAGACCACGCCGACCCTAAACACCAAAGGCAAGTCTTAGCAGCTTGTAGTGTCATAAAAAATGGCGCGTAGGCCCTCAAACCACGCAGACCCTAAACGCCAAAGTCAAGCCTTAATAGCTTAGGGTGCCATGAAAAAGGGCGCATAGGTCCTCAGGCCACGCTATCCAAAAACAAGTTAACAAACCAAGGGCAACAACGACAAAACAATCCGATCGCAAATGAAAGACCAAGAATAAAAGTGCACAATAGCAAAGTTAACTGACATTCATCAGAGTAAATAAAGATTCATTATCACAAATGTGCAATGTGTAGAAAATAAAAAATAAAAAGTAAAAATAAAAAAAAAATCCACAAACAAAGAAAAAGAAGGTTAAAACACTAAGGGGCATCATCAGGTTGGAACGATGGGGGCACATTTACGAAAGCGTCAGGCATCTATTTTCCCCAAAATCATCAACCTAGCGGTAGGCGCTTTCCTCAGGAGAGAATAAACGACACTCAAGAGCCTTAAGATTGGTGGCGGGGTCGGCCAGGAGACGGTTCCTCAGCCTCAAGATGCCGCAACCATGTCCAAATGTAAAAGCGTGATCCCTTGTAGTAGGAACATGAGCCAACTGGGCATAAAGTCGTGCACTTTCCTCTTGAGCAGTGGTTAGCTCATCTATCTTCTCAGATAGCCTTAGGGGACTTACTCCAAGAGCGAAGTTCACCTCTTTAAGATCCTCTCAAAAGGACTTGCAGCTGTCTTAAGAGCAGGCCAGGTCTCCACAAAGAGAAGTTAGCTCCCCGTCACGGGTAGTAAGCTCAGAATTCAAGCATGACCACTCAGCCTCAAAGTTTTTCTAAGCCTCCAAAAGTTGAAGCTTGGTTGAGTCCCTCTCAGATTGAAGAAGGGTCAGGATGAAGTCATCCTTAGCCTTGACCTTGTTTGCTAGGCGGACAGCTTCACGCAGCTCAAGGAGTTTAACCTCACGTATTTCGAGATCACCTTGCAACAAGTGAGAATAACCTTCAGATTGCTCTAGCAAGATCTCCAGCTCCTTCTTCTCCTCGACTAAGGCTGCCAGTTCAGCCTTGTCAACCCACCACTTCTCAGAGGCACACTTAGCAATATAGCATAGCTTGCGCCGCTCCTTAACCTCCACCTCAAGTTGGGCACGGTCAGCCACTATCTATGTAGCTAGATCATTAATGCCATGCAATAAGGAAAACAAACAACCAATATGAGAAAAGGTTTAAGTGCAGAAAGAGTATTAAAAAAGTGGGACAAACTACGTAGTATCTCAGAGAGCCAGCCTCTCAAACAAGTGGCCATCAGTGAGATGGCCTCAACATGGAAGTTAATAGTCATTGAGGAAGCACCACCGCAGGGGTCCCCCCTAACAATCTCGCCAGAGCCAAAAATCGCCCCTATGGGGGATGCCTCCCCATGCTTCACAAACGAAGCCGTCACCCTCCCTGATGAGTCCCCCAAGCGTACGGGGGGCAGAGGGAGCGGCAGGTAAGCCAAGTCGGCCTCAAGAAGGTGGGTATATTCCAGTAGGAAATTCTCCAACTCCTCCTTGAGGAAGGAGTCAGTATCCCCCCCCTCCCCCCCAAGGAGGAGGCGTGAAGGAAAGGAAGAGAGATTCCTGCACCTCTGCTGACCAGCGAGGGGATTTTTCCCCCAGAGATGGTAACTGGTAAGCTCTCTAGGGCGGTTCACTATGAACCAATCTCACAATCTGCTTCAACCTAATGAGTGGGGGCACCCCCTGTGGTGTTGATCCGCTCACCCTCGTGGAGTAGAGAGGCACCTTTCTCTCCACTTGTGGGCAAGGCATCCGCTGCCTCTTCGCAACCGCTTATGGGCAAAACAGTGGTCGTCTCATCGTGAGAGCCACCAGAAGGCGGGGCCAGCCCTCACTCCAGTGAAAGAGTCAAGGTTAAGCACAACCGCCACTTCAGCATCAAGTTCAACCTACCTCACTAGCCCTTCCAGCACAGGAAACTCAAACGTAGGGGCAGAGGTCCTAGAAAGCACCTACGTAGCAAGCACAACTTGAAGAGAGGCAGCCAAGTCAAAAAGAGCCAGGTTGGCTAAACCCTCAGCTTCCCTAAGGCCAGAGGAACGAGGCGGTGACGGGGACGAGCGGCATGAGGGAAGAACAGTAGTAGTTGGCATGGTAGAAGTCTGGATGTGTTCGCCTCCTGAGGTTATGGCGGTCTCCTCTAGCAACTGCAACGGGGGCTCAGGGGTGGCTAACTGCATGGGCATCTAAGCTTGAATATCCTCCTAAGGTGTTTGGCCCTAGGCATCCTCTTAGGGCGCTAGGATTTTTTTTTCATAAGGAAAAATGGGAGAAGAGTCTCTGGAACGGGCTCTTTTTCGTTGACCACTGTCCACGCCTTAGCAATGGAGTAGCAAGTCTCAAACCAGGCCAACATCTGCCTGGTCGATATTGCCTCTGGTGGCCTCCCTCATGTTATAGAATGCTAAAAACTCCCGGCCAGTCAGGTCAGGATAAGGGTCACCAAGAAATTCCAGAAACATGTGGAAGACAATACAAGTACAGAGATACGCCCTCAATGCGAAAGGGTGTAGTTGAGCAAGAGCTATGTTAAGAAAGTCCAAAATGTCATGAAGAGGACAGCAAAATGGGAACCTCAACCCATGCGCTAGGAGGGGGACAGTGATAGCTACCTTACCAGCAAAACCCTTGTCGTCACAGCATCCAAACTAGGGAACCTCCAAAATAACAGTTTCGGGAATACGATATTCTTCCCGAATCTTGGCAAAATGCTTTTCTCAAATGCCCGAGCGCCATCGATACCCAGCAAAGATCGTGCCCTCAGGGACTTCAAAGGAGTTTTCAGAACCTTCACCTTCACCAAAGTGGGCCATTGAAATTGGTAGAAATAAAACAGCAAGAAAACTCAGGACAGGCAAAGAATGAAGGCAAGAAAGAGAATTGAAGAACAAAGAAATGACTTTAAGAACCCATTTGTTCCTAATAGTCTTACACACTGTCGATAGATCAACCAGATCCCAGACCTGGTTAGTCTTCATAGACTCAATCTCATCATTAAGAGCTTTCATCCACTCATTTTTAGTAGAAGATGAGAGAGCCTCATTAATTGTCCTAGGCTCATCATCATTATGTGTAACTACCATAAAAGCTTCCCCTTCAATTTCAAAACAACGACGGAGAATACTTTCACGTGTGCTTCTACACGGCTAAGGTTGTTGTGATTGATTGGCAAGTGGTGTGCTCCTACTTGGATTTAAGCCCTTTTTATTATCTGTAGGAGCTTGAAGAATTTCTTCCTCATTCACAACTATATTTCTTGGAGCACTTTCCTCTTGTTCCACAATCTCATGAAGTTCTAAACTCCTATCAACATCACCTCTACTTGGAAATTCATTTTCAATGAAGTCTACATCTCGTGATTCAATCTCAGTTACACTTCCATTAGTTGTTCACCTCTTAACACATACCTTTTAAAGTGTTCTAAGTACCTTATAAAGATACACTTCTTCCCTCTAGGGCCTAATTTCTCATACTTATGAGAAAGATCATGAACAAAACCCGTTAAACCCCATGGCTGCAAGTTACTCAAATTGGGTTTCTCGCCAGTCCACAGTTCATAGGGGGTGGAAGTTACTGATTTGGAGGGTACTCAATTAAGAATGTAGGCAGCAGTCAAAAGTGCATCCCCCCAAAAAGAAATTGGTAGGTTTGCTTACACCATCATTGACCTAACCATCTCAAGCAGTGTTCGATTTCTCCTTTTCGCCATGCCATTTTGCTGCGGCATACTCGGCATCGGTAATTGTCTTTTGATTCCTTTTCATCACAGAGCTTTTAAATTGCTCATAGAGATATTCTTGTTCTCGGTCAGTCTTTAGAGTTTTTAAACTCTTGTCTAACTGATTCTCAACCATTCTTAGATATCGCCTAAAACATTCCAATGCTTCAGACGTATGGGAGATTAAATAGACATGATCGTAACGTGAAAAATCATCTATAAAAGTGATGAAGTAGACACCTCCGTGTCTTGCCCTCACACTCATTGGACCACAGATGTCTGAGTGGACTAATTGCAGTGGAAAAGATGCCCTAGAGGCTTTTCCAAACAGTTTTCTCTTAACTTTTCCCATTAGACAATGTTCACATGTGGGCAAGATGACCCTAGCGAGATTGCCTATTAGGCCTTCTCTAGCTAACTGAGTCATTCTATCTTGTCCTATATGGCCAAGCCTAGCATGCCATATATATGAATCCAAATTATCAGCAAATGAAGAAAGAAAAGCAATAGATTCATTTATATTAGAATAAACCAAATCCAATATCATAAAACCGTCTTGCAGAAAAGTATTGCCATAAAACACATGGCCCAAATAAAAGGAAACATAATTGTTTTAAAAAAAAAAATCCGAAAACCAAGTTTTAATAGAGTAACAACTGAAAGTAAGTTTCGTCAGATCTCGGGAGCGTATAGCACATTGTGGAGGAAAAGAGTGCTACCACCCCACAAGTCCAGCTTGTAGGTACCAAGTCCCAATACCTCCATGCTAGCTCCATTCCCCACCTTGATATCATGGATCCAGCTGGAATCCGGCGGATACTCGACAAATCCGACTCTATCTTGCGCTATGTACTCGATCGCTTCTGAATCAACAGTCCACAAAGGATAGGAGTGAGCAAACATCACATGACTAGTTACAAAAACAATGCTAGAAAAGTCAAAGTGTACCTTCTTCAGCTCAGTACAGTCGCGAACAAAGTGGCCAATTTTTTCGCAGTTGAAGCATTCTAATTTTGACTCGTTCTTCTTGCGCTTGCCCCTCTTGGTGCGCTGAGAAGTTCTTGACACCTTTTTAATTTGTCCAGCAGCTACTCCATTCTTGGACTTCTTGCGCTTAGGCCTTAATGTCTTGCGCGAACCAACATTAGCCACATAGGCCGTATGATTAAGCTTAGCAACCTCTAGGAGCTCAGCCTCCAATTCCAAGTGACACGAGATATCATCAAAGTCTTTGATATTCTCGTTATGCATCTGGTTCTAGCTCATATTCTCCCAAGAATTTGGTGGTGATCTTATCACTGCCTGGACTTGCTATTCATCTGTCAGGTTTTTTCCTACCGACCTAAGTTCGCAGATCATAGTTGACATAGCCCTAAGATGCTGCTTCATCGTGTGGTCAGAGCGCGTCTTATAGGAGTCAAACTTCATAGTTAATCCACACAACCTAGTGGCTGAAGTTCCACCAAACTTCAATTCAAAGCCTCCCACATGCTTTGGATAGTGTCATAGACATCGAACTCACACATTAGATCATTGTGCATGCTGTTTAATATTATTATGCGCGCACACCAATTTTTCTTAGCCCATTGAGTATAGGCTTGTTGATCTATCTTGTGTTGTTCCGAGTTTCCTTCCCCGGGCACAATAAGGGTGTGAGATAAGGCCTCCAAGACCTCTTACTCGTCTAAAACATATTGGACCTTGCGATGCCGTATGTCATAGTTTTCCCCATATAATTTCTCCCATTTTTTTAAGTCGGTAACAATATTCTTGGATGCCATTTCACTACAATACGCAAAGAATGGATATTACACACACACCTAAGAAATCTGTCCCATCCTTTCAAGTTAGAAAAAGAATAATTTAGACATGTCTCAAGATCGAAAAATCGCTAGACTTCAGAATCATCTCTTGCGCCACAATATCCAATTATTAAATTTCTAACCTAATTCTTACGCAAATTTGAAAACCAAATATGGGAGAATTTATCATCATAAATCTCAACCATACTCCCACTATCTTAAGTCGTCATCTAGCCCTAGTCACATGTAAATACATAATCTACTAAAACCATAATAACCTTTTGGGTCAGTCTACAAGGACAGCTACCCAAACCATAGCAACCTGTTGGGTCAGTTTACAAAGACAGCCAGACTACAGCAACCTGTTGGGCCAATCTACAAAGATGGTTCATATAAGACCATTACAGTCCATTTTTCTTATTCCATTAGTGCATTTACAGTTCTTATTGGGCTACTATAGTCTTTTTGGCTATACAGTGCATTTACAGTTTTTATTAGGGTCACCATGGTTTTTTGGCTATATAGTGCATTTACAGTTCTTACTGGGGCCACTGCAATTCTTTCAGCCTATCATTCACACTGACAATTCAAACTAAAACTACTTAGTGGGATTTTTTATTTTATCACTAAAGACTAATGTCTAAACATTCAAGTCTAACATTCATAGATGATAAAATAATCACATTTCCACATGTTCAATACACACATACATGTTATCACATTTAATATAAAAATTAAATAAAAGATCACATGTAATATAACATTATGGAAAAAAAATAACATGAGTATAACCAAATATTCACATGTGATCACATTTAATCTAAAACATTAAACAAAAGATCACATGTAATATAACAATATATCTAAGCATATATTAAATCATGCCAAAAAGATTCTTTTTTTAACGAAAAAAAAAAACTATTATAAAAACTTTTAAAACGCCCACCTAAACCAAAGGATATTCATTGCCCAGTGGTGAGCCCATCTCCTTAGTTTAGTAGATGGTCTTGGGTTCAAAATCCCATTGTGCCATTTTATTGTTTTATTTCCTTTTAAAAAAAAATGGGCTTATTCTTTAAAAAAAAAAATGGGTTGAAAAACACTGGGCCGAAAATGACCCAATTGAATGCCTTTTTTTTTTTTTTTTTTTTTTTGAAACAGCAAACAAAGTGGCCCGAAAGACCCAAGCCCAGTTTTTTTTTTAAACCAAAAAACACAGTGGGCCAAAGGGCCCAAGCCCAACCTAGCCCATCCAGATGACTATTTAGTCATCTTCTTCCTTCTGCATGTTACTGTTCACATGAACAGTAACTCCAAAAATAGGCTAGCTTTGGCTGCCGTTAATGGAGGTCACCAGCACCGATGTTCATCGAAAACTGCTTCCAAAGGAAGCTAGGTGCTACCACAGCACCGAGGCGGTGCTGGCAGCACCCCTCTGGTGTGTGCAGCACAGAGGTGGTGCTTGCAGAACTGCTATGGTGCCCCCACGGTGCACGGAGCACCGTGGGCTCCTGCTGGTGCGTGCAGCACCATCACAGGGGTGCTGCACCTCCACGTATAGGTGGTTCACGCTGCACCAGCGAATGCAGAGGTGGTGAGCGATGCACCACCATGTGTGGGTGGTGAGCGCAACACTGCTGCACAGCAGCTCAACCCAGAGAATAAAAAAAAAAAAAATTAAACATCGTAGCACTTCTTGTTCATGAAAAAATAAAATAAAATGGCACATTTACAGTTTACATGCTTATGCAAATAAAAAAAAAATTGGAAGCAACTCTAAAAGCTCTGATACCAATGTTAGAAAGCACAGCGGAAAATACCTCAAGCTCAGCTTATAAAGTTACTCCACAAGTTTCTCCAGATTGACAAATCTCAAACGTTTCCTCTTAGTGGTAAAGTGTACTACATAGTTATAAAACTAGAGTAACACTTAACGAATTCACAGCCTAAATATTATTTCAAGAGAGAACAAAAAGAGAGAGGTTTTCCTCAATTCAGATGGGTCCCAAGAACCAAATGAGGGGGGCTATATATAGCCCACCCTACACAGCTAGCCTTAAAGGCCAGCCTTAAACTGCCAATTAAATGGCAATAACGCATGGCCTTTAAGCCATGCGTTATAAGCAAGTAACGCATGGCTATACAAAGGAGATGAGGGGTCTACCCCACGTGGGCACCAAAGGGTCTACCCCACGTGGGCACCAAAGCATTTAACATTGCCAATTTCAATTCAAAAGAAAAGCCTAGCAGGTATTTAGCTTTAGGATCTATACGATTAGTTTTCAAAGCCAGTATTCGAAGCGAAAAGAAAATTGGTACTTCTAGTAGGCCAGGTTCTTCTTAGAATAGTGCCTTGCTTTTCACAATACCAATTAATGTCTGTTAATCATACTCTCTAAATGACCCAATTCCATATTTGCTTTAATTTGTGTAGTGCAATGAAAATTTCAGTAGCCACATGATATCTAGAAACCTCTTGTATGTTAGATAATTTTGTACGAATGCATGATCATGAAGAGACAAGCCTCTATGATCGCTGCAGTGACTTCCTTTGTAATCTTAGTTGAGTATGATTCTTGTTTATTTGTTACCTAATGTATAGTTTCCATGTATAGGAGATTGCTAATGTATCGTTGTACAGTTTCCATGTGTAGCAGATTGTGTTGCGCCTAAACTTTGTCTCAAACAAGTGAACCAAAAATTTAGTGCAGTTTTACCTGCAAGTATACAGGTGTTGTAGTACCTAACAGGGTCGAATCCACAGGGATTGACTTATGTGATGAAGAAATAAATTCAAACAAATAAAATAAATTACTAAAACGAATGTGTAATCGAATATAAAATAAAATTACTGAGATGAACATTTGTAAAATAATTGAATAAAACTAAAATGATAAAATGAATTGATATGGAGAAAGACTAAGGTTTCAAGGATCCGTCTAATAATTTATAATATTGTTTCCGATCGATTTACTTCAATTAAACTAGAATAATGATTCCGTTTAATTGGAAGATTTAGCATTTAAGGTCAAAAAAAATAGTCGTTAATGATTTAGCATGAACGATTGATGATTAAAACATTCACAAAACTATTTGAATATCACAAGGATTCTTCAAGTATTCACTGTATTCGAAAATCACAATGAATCAAGATAAATATATAGATAATTAAAATATCCAATAATAAAATCCTTCAATCGATCAAGCTCACAAAATAAATTTTACATTGATCTGAAAATAATATTTAAATCATTAAACTTCACCTCTAATCTTAATATGAAAATTTAGCCAACCATATTCATCACAAGTGCTATACAAATCACATAAATATTCTCCATTAGAAAACTAAAATAAAATACAAGAAATACTAGAAAATAACTTAGAAGTAATAAAATCTGGAAACCCAGCCGAAAACCAAATCCCGTCAAACGAAAATGTAAGTATCACGAAAGCAAAACAAATAACTAGTCACCAGTCTGGAAAAATAGAAACGTAAACCACAAAGACAAAAATAAACACCAGCCGACCAAGTCCCTTAAGGTTTGAACCACTCAGAACGAAGAAGGAAGCCAAAACGAAATGGAAAAAGTTAAAAAAATACTCCCCACCGAGAGAGTTAGAGCTTCCGTCCAAGACGGAAAGGACTAAGGAAAAAATCAAATAAAATCTACCATCCCTCCTGAATGAAAAACTCTGCTTCAGCCAAATAAAACTCCAACCGACTTCTCTCTTCAATGAATCAAGCACCGACTTCTCTCAAATCCCCCCCTCCTAGAATAGAGCAAGGAAAATTAATTAAATATCTGCCTCATTGAAGACGCCAGACATGATCCACTCCTTTTCTCTCTATCAATGTAAAAGTCAAGCCAAATAACAACAAGCTGCCGCCCATTACATTCACACTCCACCAAAAATTCAACTAGAAAAACCCGCCTCCTGGCCTTACATTCACACTCCCTCTCACCCAACGTCAATCCACTCATCAATTCATTCCAGCCGACTCCCACCTTTTTCCCTTGGAAACGAAAAGCACCAACTCCCTTAACTCCACCGTGAATATATCATCTAATCAAGTCTACTTTAGCTGCACCAACCGACATCAAATATTTGATTCTACTTGACTATATGTTTGCAACACTGGAGGAAGATTAAAAGACACTTATGAGTCCAAAAGCACTTTCAGACTTTTTCTTCACCTACCATGCTTCAAAAAATATAATATCTCTTGCCTTTTTCTCATAAATGTCCAAAATTCACCACTAGCCAGCCTCTTTTTCTTTTCCTTTCCGTATATGTCCAGGCCACCCACCTCCATGTCCTTCACTTCTTCTTTTGCCAAACCTATTCTTGACTTTTACATTGCATGTGTTTGTCCACCGCAAATTATTTTCTTCACTGCATGGGTCTATGAACAACCAAGGTAGGAACCACCGAAAATTCATCTTCGCCTTTTTTTTAGCTACACTAGTACACCGCTTCCTTCTTTCTCTTCATTCCTCTCAATTAATATGCGCTTTTGGTCAAAAGTTCCAACCGGATTCCATGTGAATTTTATTTAACCTGAAAATAAGTACATAAAAATAGCACTCAAAAATAAATTAAAATGAAAAATAAATTATAAAAAATATATTATATTTGTGAGAAAATATTGTCCAATTAAATCATAGTTATAAAATTAAGCATAAACATGATATCAATCAATTAAAAATCACAACTCGTATTTATGCTTATTAACCATTTTTCCATCTAAAACCAATAATAGTGTCACGAAGAATTTAAAATACATTAGTTTTAAATAGCTAAAATACGCAATATTTCAGCTCAATCAGATTGTACAGCAAATAACTCAGCTATAAAAAGTTAAGTTTTGATCCTCTGTAATTCTATTTAAATCAATACAAGGCCAAGGCTAATGTCAAGGCTATTTTCCTTACATGGTATCAAAGCCACCAAGGTTGCAAACATGACTTCGTCTTCTTCAACCTCCTCGATCCCCCTTGTGGAAGAGTTTGCTTCTCTTGATCTTCTCTCTAGCAAACTTAGTCTCCCTGATATCTCCACAAAACTAGCCTCCACTAACTATCTACTCTAGAAGGCTCAAGTCATACCTATCCTCCGAGGATATGGACTCTTGGGTTACAACACAAAGGAGCTTCCATGTCCTTCTCCAACCACCTTCAACGCTGATGGTGCCGTGGTTCCAAACCTAGCAATAAAACATTGGTTGCGACTTGATCAGTTAATACTTGATCAATTGTTTTCTCAATTGATACTTGGTTCATCAATTGTAAACTTCCCATGATGCTTGGGAAGCGTTAGAGACGTTGTATGGTCGACATATATGTGATCGTGTCCAACAAATGAAGAATGAACTTTAGTCCCTGTCCAAGGGAACATCCTCTTTGGAGGATTATGTTCATAAAGCCAAATCTCTGGCTCTCTCTTTGCGAGGTGCAGGGAAGCTTATTGATGATGATGATTTTATCATCTTTATCCTCAGAGGTTTAGGCTCTGAGTTTCATTCCATGGTTTCTGCTATCAATGCCTGTGATAGCTTTCCTACTCTTGAAGTTGGTATCAGCAAACTTAAGAACTTTGAGATGCGAATTTCAATGTCTCATGCTACGTCTTCAACTGTTGTGTTCTACACAAACCGTGTTGATTCCCATTTTCACTTTCATGGTAGCCAAGGCTGTCGTGGCCGTAGTTCAACCACTCATCAGCCCCTATAGTGTAGTAAAGGATCTCGTGGTGGTGGTTGATCTCAAAATAGACAGTCCATAGGTCGTGCTCAGCCCTCTTCCTCTCGTGGTGGTGACCAAAATTCTGGTCGAGGCCCTGTAACTTGTTTTCGATGTGGGGGACCAAATCACAAAGTGGATGGTTGTTGTGCCACCAATGAGGAAGCAAACCAATACCAAGCCTTCTTGGTTGTTCAGCCAGGTTATTCTGTTGATGAGTTTTGGTATCTAGATACAGGAGCTAACCATCACATGACTCCCAACACAACAGATGTCCAAGGTATTCAATCCTACTCTAGCTCTGATTTAGTCTTAGTTGGTAACGGTGATGGCCTTTCAATCTCTAGTGTTGGTCACTCTCATATTTCCCACACACCCTTTAAATTGAACATTGTGCTTGTTGCCCCTGCCATTCAAAAGAAACTCATTTCTGTCTCACAATTTACCAATGACTATAATTGTTGTTTTCTTTTCTACCCATGGGGCTTCATTATCAAGGATCTGAAGACCAAACAAGTGATGCATAAGGGCTCCATGGTGGATGGCTTGTACCCGCTATCTTTCAACCATTCTCAGCACACTCCTGTTGGACTCCTAGCAACCAAACCATCTGGCAGCCTGTGGCATGCACATTTAGGCCACCCGAATTCCATACTCATTGTTGCAATGTTTACCAAGCTCTAATAAAATTGTTGGTTCTTGTGAAAGCTGTACTTTAGGAAAATCAACAAAGTTACCTTTTCAATCTAGTCATGTTGATGCAAGGGGATCCGAGATAGATGATACTAAGTTGTCAGATTGCACCTTGATGGCGCTGAGATACCATGAGTTGGCAGATCAGCGCAAAGGCGGAAATTGATTGTAATATGTTCCTAATTGGGGCCATTTTGAGTGCATTTTAGTCTTTTGGCCATAACTTTGGCTACGGGCTTCAGAATCACGCATAAGACCCCAATTCAAAAAGCTCTTTTCGGCGCACACGCTGTCCACACTGAGCATGGCTCCATGTGCCTTTTTTTCGACCCTAGAGACTTTTCTCTCTGTGTTTTTGGGTGATTTTCTCCTGTTCTTCCCTGTTAATCATTTGTTGGAACTAGCCTGCAAGATAATCGCAATTCTGTCCGGCGTCACATGTTTATGCTCCAACCTTTCTTCACACACATTGCATACTAATGTTTGGGGACCTACCTCTATTACTTCCTTTGATGGTTTTCAATATTATCTTCTCATAGTTGGTGAATACTCTCGCTATGTTTAGCAATTTCCTATGGCACAAAAATCAGATGTGGTTCACATTTTTTCCAACTTTCTTGCTCTAATGGAAAATCAGTTTAACACTTGTGTTAAAGTAGTTCAGAGTGATGGTGGTGGTGAGTACATTAATCACTCTTTAACCAACATTTTTCTCTCCAAAGGCATTTTGCATCGTCTTTCTTGCCCCAGGACTCCTGAGCAAAATGGCCTAGCTCGTTGTCATTGCCACATTGTTGAGACAAGTCTCAGCTTGATGGCTCACTCCTCTATGCCACCTAAATTCTGGACTACGCCGTTTTTCTCATCAACAAACTATCCACTCCAATTCTGAATGGTAACTCACCTCATGAACTCATGTTTCATCAATCTCCTTCCTATATGCATTTAAGAACCTTTGGTTATGGGTGTTATCCTTCTTTAACCCCTTTTGGTCGATCTAAGCTTGAGTTTAAGTCACGCAAGTGCCCTTTTCTTGGTTATTCTTCACAACACAAAGGCTATAGGTGTTTCGATATGCAAAATGGCAAAATTTTTATATCCAAGCATGTTCTTTTTTATGAAATTTCATTTCCTTTCTCCAATACCCAAACTCCTCCCTTGCCTGTGCAGCTCTTTAAAATTCGCAAGCTCCCACCTGCACTTCAAACTACTGCAATTCAGCCTTCTACCTTGTCTTTGGACCCTTGTTCAGTGGAGAACCAGTCCATTGTCGTACCTTCTAGTCCACCTGCCTCTGTTCCTTCAAGTCCATCTGAATCTGTCCCACCTCCTTTAATCTCTTCTGTACCTCCACTTCTAGGTCCCACTCATACTCATCATATGGTCACTCGCACTAAAGATAGTACTCGGAAACCCAAGTTTTTTTTTTTTTTTTTCTCTACCCGGCATCCTATTCCAACTTGCTTTACAGCAAGTTTGACTATGTACCCTCCTGAGCCAAAAACCTGCAAACAGGCCCTTAAAAATCCTCACTGGCAGCAGGCCATGCAAAACGAAATAGCCACTCTTCATGCCAATCGTACATGGTAGTTGGTTCCACCCACATCTAATATGAACTTGGTAGGCAGCAAGTGGGGGCTCAAACTCAAAACTCAAGCAGATGGGACCATTGAACGGTATACGGCACGACTGGTTGCAAGGGGTTTTACGCAGCTCCAAGGTCTTGACTACGATGAAACATTTAGTCTAATTGTGAAGCCTGTCACCATTCGTATGATCTTGAATCTTACTTTACCTCAAGCGTGGCCATTGAAGCAACTTGATGTTAGTAACACCTTCTTGCGTGGCGATCTTCAAGAACCAGTCTTTCTCACTCAACCTCCTGGTTTCGAAGACCCCACTCGCCCCAATCACGTCTGTCTCCTACATAAAGTTTTGTATGGATTGAAGCAAGCTCCTATAGGTATTTGAAGTTTAGCACTTATGTTCAGCAACGGGGTTTCAGCAGATGTCCCTATGACACTTCTCTTTTTTTTTTCAAAAACAAGGATCTGAGTTTCTCCTATTGCTCATGTATGAGGATGATATCATCCTTACTGGCAACTCCTCCTCTACAATTCAGAAGTTTATCTCTCATTTGTCTATTGTATTTCACATGAAAGATCTAGGGGAGTTGCATTATTTCCTTGGAGTTCAGGTTGTTCGAGATGTACATGCCCTCACCCTCACCCAATCTCGCTATTTGCTATCTCTTCTCCAGAAGTTTGGTATGGATGGAGCAAAACCAATATCCACACCACTAGCCTCAAGGGTGCAAGTCTTTGCTATGGAAGGCTCTCCTCTTCCTGACCCCAAGGTGTTTAGGCAAATGGTTGCTTCTCTTCAGTACCTTACACTCACTAGACCCGACATAGCATATGTAAAACTTTTTTTATGTCAGTTTATGCAAACTCTTGTGAGCCTCATCCCATTGCTGTGAAGAGAATTTTTTGATACCTCAAGGGTACTCTTAACTTTGGTAGACACTTCGTTCCGAGTCCTTTTACTGCACTTTCTGGCTACCGTGATGCTGATTGGGATGGCTCCAGAGATGATCGACGTTCTACCACGGGATTTTCCATCTACATTGGCCCAAATTTGCTATCATGGGGTGCTAAAAAGCAAGCCACCATCTCCCACTCCACAATTGATGCTGAGTACTGTGCCCTTGCCTCAACCACAGCTGAATTTATGTGGTTTAATTTATGCTTCTTCTCACCAACATTGGTAACAAGTTGCCTTCTCCTACTCTGCACTGTGATAATATCAGTGCCCTAAACATGGCTAAGAATCTTGTTTTCCACCATCGAATGAAGCATATTGAGATTAATATCCATTTTGTCCGTGAACAAGTTGCCCGAGGTTTATCTCTTTAGTTCATATTCCTAGTACCAACCAAGTTGCAGATATCTTTACTGAAAATTTGTGTTCTTCGAAATTCACTCCCAATCGTAGCAAGCTCTGTGTTGGTCCTATACCACCTTGAGCTTGAGGGGGAATGAAGAGACAAGCCTCCATGATCACTGTAGTGACTTCCTCCGTAATCATAGTTGTGCATGATTCTTGTTTATTTGTTACGTAATGTATAGTTTCCATGTATAGCAGATTTTTAACGTATCATTGTATAGTTTCCATGTGTAATAGCTTGTACAGCTAACAATATTATCACACGAAACAGAAAAGGAGAATGAAGAAGGACATTCTAAACAAGCACACAATGACATGCAGAAAACACCATGCAGCAGACAAGTTGGTGTAAAGCAAGATGCAGCAGCTGAAAAGCATAAAGCACAACACAGAAAAGTAAAGCAACAGAGAAGCATAAAAGCACACATCAACAGCTAATTAAGAGTGCACACAATTGCAGATGAAGTGATGTAAAGCAGTGTCTTAGGTTGTCATGAAAAGCCATGTCCTAGATTACTTGTAAATCAGTAGAAAATGAAAAGTTAATTTTAGGACTCTTCCTCTTTAGTTTTTCTGTTTTCTGTAGTGTATATATACTTGTAACAGAACCTGTATTCGAGTAAATGAATGAGATTTCCAATAGCCTTCTCTTCCATCTGAAGCTATATTCTTTTCCCGTATCTCCCTTCCACCTTCTGTTTTCACAAGTGCTACTCTGCACCTTACTTTCTTACAAACAACTCAGCTATAAAAAATTATGTAAAAAAAGGTCTTACATCCGGTACACATTACAATGATATAGAAGTGAATATCAGGTAAATCGCTGAGCTAGCCCATCATTAAAAGTATCTAACATGTAAAATCAATGATATGAAGATGGCATCATCCATGGTATATCAGCATAACGACCCCATTATATAACTCCAATGTTGTTCTGTTCACCCACTTCATCAGGTGGTCATCCTTTTCAAGTGTGTAATTAAACATATAAATCTTCTTGGCTTTTCTTCAATTGTTCAAAATTTTGAGAAAATTTGGGGCAAAACAGCCTAAACCTCTCCATTTAAATGGTACTTGAGCTGTGCCTGTAGCTAGCTGTTCTCAATCAAAAAACAGTGTGTGAAATAACTTTATCATCAGCATGTACAAAGATCTATGCTAATAAAAACATACATGTAGGAAATAATGTAACGGGGGTAGAGAGGAAGAGAGGGATTACATTTATCAGGTAATCCATTGATTCGACGAGGACATGAAGCGCTTATACACTGATCATGAGCTTTGATTCTCTTCCTGTTTGAGAATCTGAGAATCTCTAGGCTCTTATCCATTTTGTAGTTTAGATGTCAAAGGGAAGATTATGCAACGCTCTAGCTTTAGTGTGGCAGATCATGAAGACTGGTCCGACGGTGGATCATTGAATTTGTATGTCAACTCCCTAGCTTGAGCTATTTGAATTGTACATGCTGCTAAATGTACAGAGGCCTTAAATAGAGCCAAGAAGAAGTTTTACCACAGAGTTAACTTTATCTCCGCATGCCTTTTATAACCAAACGATATAAATGAATATAATCTCTATGGATTTTATATTTAATTATTATCCTTTCTCCTAAAAGTTAGAAACGAGATGGAATTATCAACGAGGCATGGCCATATGGCCTTAGCAGCTTGTCGGGTCTAGCTCTAATAAAGACCCAAAAAATTATTTACATTCATTTTTTTCTATAAATTGATCGGTACTGAAAATTATAAACACGAGAAATTGTTTAGTAAAATTCTAATGAGTACTTATTATACAGCTTTATAGTTTTTTACAAGGAATATTCAAATGGTACAATAATTTAATGTCTTCTCTAAACCTATTATGGCATATAAAAATTGTTGATCTCATACCAATCTTGATAGAGTTTCATACCAAATATGTACATCCCATCTACGTGTGAATTGATGTCAAGATTATTTTCGCACATTTAAATTAACCAGAAAAACACTACAAAAGAAAAATAAGAAAGTCTCTCTCTCTCTCTCTATCTTATCTCCACCTACTTTTCATAACCAAACAATTAACCAAACAATATAAATGTATATATTCTCTGCGGGTTTTATATTTAATTATTTTACTTTCTCGCTTTCCATGTTGTATGAATTGGACTGAATATTTTCATTTAAGCTTGCCAATCATATATATTTTATTTGAATTCCTATAAGTCGCTAGCTTGTTAAATGTGAACACCTAAAATATAAACCACAAGAAAATCTTAAAAATTACATTACAACATATGATTAAAGTAGAATATCGCAACGACGTCTGTAGATGACTGAAGAACATGCTGCAATACTTTTTGGGTGGAGGGAAGGGGCTTGTATTTATTCACAATAATACCATACATCATTACATGCAGGTTCAAGAATTTGCCCCCTAAAACATACAAAACATTTTGTGTGTGTGTGTAGAGAATAGTCAAAATCAAACAGATGAAACATCATGTATAGATCGAAGAGGAAGAGAAAGATGGAGGTGAGCTACTTACTTTCTTCGATCTGGTGCAATATTACGTTCTGATAACTCACAGATTAGATGTGATACTGATATGCAAGGGATTTGAACCAAATACTTTGGAACTCTTGTTTCTTTTCTTTAGTACATTCATTTGGATTTCTAACGTCAATATACAACTCTATTCTTCCACAAAATCTAGGTAAAGAAAATCCTTAATAAATATAAACAAGACGAGAAAGTACCAAAGAAGCAAGTAATTAATTAAGTATGAGAAGGGCTAGGATTCTTCATATTGAAGAATTCCAAACAACCTCTAAAGAGAGAGGCTAGGGTTCTTTTCTGTGCATACTCGGATGCTTTGAAGAGCATATTTATAGAGTTTGTAGGCGTGTATAACAACTGTCCTTGGTTTCTCTGCATCAGGCCATATTTACATAATTATCCCTTTTTTAATAAACAAAATTTTATCCAGCCAAAATTCTAATGACTATTATTTTAATACTTTATTAGGGGTGTTAATTCGTAAATGCAGGTCGTGCTCTTGTCATATCAAGTCAGATCCTTCAACTATATGGATTAACTCAAACATAATCTGTTAATCTAAACATGTCAGACATTTAAACCCTAACATAACTAATTTAAATAGCAAGTCGTATCATATTGTGTCACTCATTTTGACCCGTTTAATAACTAATCCTAAATGGGTCAAATGATCCTAAATGAGTCAATACTACACGACTTATTTTAATCAGTTTCATATAAATGGGTTGAACTACCCGCAAAATCAATTTAACCTGATTAACATAATTTCGTATACAAATTAAAATCAATATTTATTAATAGCTACCATATGTAAAAATAATAATAATAATTAAACTACCTACTAACAAAAAATATGAACATTTTTCAGATTTTTACCTATAATAAAACCAATACTACAAATCCATCAATAGAAAATATGAGTATAAGTCTAGAATTACAATCCCAATAATATAAATATAAGCAAGTAGAGAAATATCAATATTACAATTCATCATTGAGTTATTGCGTCTTATAAATTTTGTGTCGTGTTCGTGTTGGGCCACGGGTCATTTCACATATTACCACTATTATATTTTGTAAGAATTTTTGCTGATAAAATTTGATATTATAAATTATTAGAAAAATAATAATCTATAATAAAAGTTGACAGCTTTAACAACTTGAATTAAACATTAAAAGAATTATGTTAGAACAATAGTATAATAATCTAAGAACACTATTGTTGTATTATTTTATTAGAAAATAATTATATATTAGTTGTGTTTGTACTAAGATTCGAGAATGACTAAGTACAACTCTTGAATGAATAGGTATTAATTTGTGATAAACACAAGTTTTTCATTAATGTTAACGGTTTGAATAAGTAACTTATATATTGAAAACACACCCCCACAAAGTTTTAACCCTATTTAGACATTGATTATATCCACTCATCTTCTAAATAAGAGAAAGAGTATTGATATGGACATAATTTGCATTTGTAACAAATTGATATCCATTCCTTATGGTTACATTCAGTGATTTTTTTTGTCTTTCTTTTGACCCAAATATAGATAACTTAGAATAAAGATCTTCTAGAATTTTTTCTAGATAACATAACGCGCAGTCACTCTAAATATTCAGAGTTCAGAATAAAATTTTAATATCTTTATCCCACAATCATATCAATTCATATTTTACATTGAAAGAAATATTGTTAATATTCAGAGTTTAGAATCGAAAGAAATACTCCTAATAAATTTATTCCCAATGAAAATAGGTGAAACATTTATAGTAAGTTAGTGATGTTTCATTCCTAATTAATTTATTGAAAGGCTCCTCAGATCTTCCTTTCTTTTTTTTGTTTTGTCTTAGTCGTACGCTTTGTGTTTTGTTTCTATTTTTTTATCCTTTATAATTACTATATATGCTTCATAATTAATATATCTTATTGTAATCCTCATGATTACAGCATTTATGGCCGTTATAAATATTTGTATAATTTTATATAATATTATATCCTAAATATTTTCCACAATTTTAAAAGATAGAAATAATAGGTAGACTTCACTATATTTAATGCTATACATAGATAACATTGAACTCATTGATTAATGTTATATTTAATGTGGAGAGAGACATATTGTGATGCCAATCCTTATAGTGGGACTTTTAAAAAATATTTGAGTTAGTCTACATACAATCCCCAAATCAAGGCTACTCGTACAAGTCCATACAATTATGTTTTAAAAAAATTAAAATTACAATAATATCCTTTTTAAAAGAGAAATTTTATTTGCAGCCCATGTTGGGAGATTGCATGTGCAAGACCCATTAATGTATGAGGGCAAAAGGAGAAAAAGTATCATTTTGAGAAATATATTATTGTAATTTTTAAACTTTTTTAAAAATAACTATATAGGCTTATGTGAGCAGTCCCCAAATGAGGATTATACGTAGATTAACTCTTTTTAAATTGATATTTTTTTTTCCCTTTTACCCTCATTCATTAGAGGGACTGCACACTCAAGATTGCAAATAGAATTACTCAAAATATTTTTTAAAAATAAGATGCAAATTTATGACCTATTTAAAATCTCTCATTTTCTCCCCATGATATAAAAGGGGACTAATAGAAAACAAAGAGTAAAGAATAAATGGAAAGGGAAATAGACTAAGTTGATAATCCAACTTTTATTCTTGACCCCAAAATAACTAGAGTTTTGAAAATAAATAAAATACAATTTTTTTAATAAAATACAATCTTACTAAATATCTCCAAGAGAAATAAAATCGTGTAATTAAATGTATTTGTAAAACTATATTATTTAGTGTTATTGAACCAAATCTAATTTCTAAAGTTTACCCTAATTTATATTTTTTTTAAATAAGAGTTAGGGTCATTGTCAAAGAGTGACCTCTTCCCGCATTATTAAAATCATCACTTATAGCGGAAAGAAACCGTGGTCACAAGCCCAACCAAAAACCAGCATTATGCCCAAAGAATAAAATACCAACAAATAAACCAATACATGAAAACCCCCAACAAAACCCAAAAAAACAAAACTAAGAACATCTCATATCCTAAGACTCGGCAAAACCAGAAAATCCAACTAAAGCAAACCACGAGCACGACGAGGCAAGTCACGGAAAGTCATATAAATATACTCGATCCCCTCCTCGCTGTCTAGCAAGGAAATTAGCAACTCTATTCCCCTCCCTAAATTGGTGTAATACCATCTATTGAGTACCATTCAGACCCTGCATAACTTCCTCCCAATAATCACATAGGTACCACACCGTGCACTCCTTTTTCCTAAGCCAATTAACCACCAAAACTGAATTACTTTCAATCACAATATTCAAGAATCCCAACTCTTTACAAAGAAGTAAACCACCATTGAGTGCCCTTAACTCCGCTTCACTATTAGTTCCATAACCAAATTTAGTAGAGAATGCCGCCAAACCTTTATCATCCCTAATAACCCCACCTCCACCCCAATTACCTGGATTTCCCCTACACAATCCATCCACATTTAATTTCACCCACCCTTCCAGTTGTTTACTTCACAAGATTATTTTCGGACTCTTTACTACCACCTCCCTCACCGAAACGCCCAACTTAGATAGAATACTACGATTGAAATTAGATAAAGCTCTTACCATCAGTAGCTTGGACGAGAAGACCTACAGCCAATATTTAATTGAACACCAGATTGTATCCAACAAATCATGCTACCCCTGCATACACGAGTCACACCTCCACTTCCGAGTCTCCAAGAAATCAATGTTGGCATGATCCCAATTAATACCCCATGTTGCATCGACTTTTTTGCACAACGAAACCAAACTCTGCATCTCGGCCACCAGTCTTCAAAGGCCATGCATGGGATGCTCAGCAAGCAAGCAGCACGACGCCACGCTTCAAACACCATAGTCCCCTCATACAAAACGTGATCCCGATCTTCCACCCCTCCCCTGGAACAACAAACACATCTTGATGCCAAAGAAAAACCCACCGATTGCACCCTCTCCTCAACAAGTAGACAATTAAACATTGCATTCCACATGCATACTGACATCTTTTTTGGAATAAGATTGCACCAGATCTAGTCCAAGCCCTCCACCTGTGAATGCTTAATCCATGTTACCTCTCATGCCGATTTGGTCGAGAACCGCCCATCCACACAAGGATGCCAAACCAGAGTATCTAGCCCCTCTCTTCTCCCATGAATTTCTCTTATAATGTCTACAACCACATTTGAGACCACTAGTGAACCCAACAGCTCCTAATCCCATTGCCCATCCACCCAACACTCTTTCACTTTCAACTTTGGCTGAGAAATATTACACACTTTGGCAACAAGCACGCCTCTTGCCAACCAACAATCAAACCAAAAAGAAACAGCTCCCTCCCTCACTTTTATCGACATACTTTCCATCACCTCTAGCATTACTCTACAAATAGATTTCCAAAATATGGAATTCAAACTCATCATAGTTGTTTCCAAAAAATGCTTCCCCTTTAGATACTTTGCTTTAAAAAATCATGTCCACAAATTATCTAATGATAATAAACGCCACACAAACTTCATATGCAACGCCCTTTGTACCTCCACAAAATCTCTCATGCCAATCCCCCCTTCCACCATTGGTTTGCATAATTTTGACTACAACCTCGCTTTCCTCCTATTCCTGCCATGATCTTCCTCCCAAAAAAAAGAAGCTAGAATGGAATTTAACTTCTTCAAGACCAACTTCAGCATATGTACCACTGCAAGCAAATGAGTAGGCAAACTTGCTAAAACATGTTTAATGAGAACCAATCGTCCACCCTTAGAGAGCAACTTAACTTTCCAACCTGCCACTTTTTGTTGAAACTTCATGACTAAAGGCTCAACTATTCTCGCATTCATTCTTCCAACAACCAAAGGCATACCAAGATAACAAGTTGGAAATTTTCCTTCAACAAAACCTATGAGACGTAGAAGAAATAGCCTTCTTGATCCTGAGAATTTTTCTAAAAAAAAATAAAGCCGACTTCTCCTTGTTTATTTTTTGTCCCAACCATGTCTCATATTTATTTAAAGTTTCCAGAAGTACCTTCAAAGACTTTTTCTCACCATTAGTAAAAATCAATAAATCATCTGCATATAACAAATGAGAGATTAAAGGAGCCCTCGAGTGTGGGAAAAGCTCCCAATACTACCCTACTGAAACTCCTTCTTCAATAAACGAGAAAGCACATCCTCCATAATAATAAACAAATAGGGCAATATGGGATCCCCTTGCCCCAACCCTCGCTTGGGCTGAAAAAAACCCTTATCCATTCCATTCATCATAATAGAGAACCACGAAGACTGAATGCAAACCTTGATCAAACCACAAAATTTTCCTAAGAAGCCAAAGCTCTTCAAAGCAGCTAGTAAAAATCTCCAGTCCACCCGATTATATGCTTTAGCCATATCAATCTCCAACAAAACATTCCCACCCATAGCCTTTTTATTGATTGCTTTCACCATCTCTTGAACCAAAGTGATATTTTCAAAGATACTCCTTCCTGGAATGAAAGCACCTTATTCATGAGAAATTAGCCGATGGAGGAGCAACGTCATCTGCCTAACTAAAATTTTAGAAAATATTTTATAAGCCACAGAACATAAACTGATAGGCTGAAATTTGTCAAAAGTCGTCGATTCCTGTACTTTAGGGATTAGCACAATAAAAGATGAAGTATAAAATCTGGGTTACTCATGCCCAGCAAAGAAATCCCCTGTAGCTACCACCACATCCTCCTTAACAATCTCCCAACAAGAAAGATAGAAAGCCGATCCAAACTCATCTGGCCCCAGACAACTCAACCTCGAAATGGAATCAAGAGACTCCCTAACCTCCTCTTCTGATGGCCTCTGACAAAGAGCCTCATTCTCCTTTGCCGATACCTCCTTAATAATTAATGCCGACAGGTCGACCTGTGCTGGCTCACGTCCCTCACCCAAAAAATTTTGAAAATGCTGAACAACTCCAATGTGAACCTCCTCCGGCGAGAGCAACACCCTCCCATCAATAAGAGTCATCGAAGAGATCACCACCTTGCATTTTCTCATGTTTACAATCGCACAAAAAAATTTTGAATTCTGGTCACCTTCATCTAGCCATTTTTTCTTAGCCAGTTGCGCCAACCTAGCCTCTTCATTTTGCTCCCAATAGGTTAGTGTCTTCATTTTTCTCCCAATAGGCCAATTCAGCCTTAGAAACCAAAAACTCCATCTCCACTTTTGGCTAATAGCCCTCCTGAAGCTGGACCTCTATCTTCTCAATTCTCTCTTCCAGTTCCAAGATAACATTCCCAACATGACCAAAAACAGTTTTGTTCCATATTCGCAACACCACCTTTAATTTTTTAAGCTTTGCCGCAAGTCTCCAATAACCACATCCCTCCACAAGCTCCCTCCAAACTACAGCAACACAAGTCTGAAAAGAAGAATGATTAGTCCACATGTTTTGAAATTTGAATGTCAAAGGGCCATATTTATCAACTATCATCGAGCCCTTGATAAGCATAGGACTGTGATCCAAAGTCTTCCAATTAAAATACTCCATGGACACTGAAGGAAAACAACTTAGAAACCTGTCGTTCATCACTGCACGGTCCAAACGAGCCCAGCTACATGCACAACCAGATTGCCCTTGCACCAAGATAGCCTATGCCCATTTACCAGCAGTTCAAGAAGGCCACACAAATTTAAACACTGATTAAACTCATTCATGGCCACCAGAGGTCTCGAATTACCCCCTATCCTTTCACCGTCAGCATGAATAATATTAAAATCACCAACCGCCAGCCATGGAATATCTCCGACAAGTTCCCTCCTCTCTTGATAAGTACATTTTGCATAGATAAATGTTAAAACCAGCTTCTGATCTGCAACCTAGAAGCAGCCTGTCAAAAATTGGTCCAACATATCAATAATATTTACATCAAACTCGTCCTACCATAGAAGCCACACCTTCCCCCCTACCACCTCATTTGAACAATAAAACTTGAAGCCAAGGTAACACCGCTACTAACCCCAAAGACCTTCCTTAGCTCCTCCATACCTAGCCCAAGCCCCCCCATAGCTCTCCCTCGATTTCCCTTGTTTTAAGACCCCCAACCAACACTTATAAATCACTACTTTGCCACTGTTCCACCACTTTTGGCGTCACCCTTAATCTTCCAAATTTCCTTCCACCATTGTAAGTAATTTTTCAAATAATTTTCTTAAGATTTAAATATATTTTTACACTAACATATTTTTCTGCAATCTATTTGGTTGTACCAGGCCCTGGGTCTGAGGAGTATGGAGATTGGATCGGATTGGAGGATGGGATTTTTTGTGGAGTTGGATTATGTTTGGGTTGTTATCTGTTAAGTATAGTGACATATCATTTATTGCACTGTTGCATGCATTTTCATGTGTTATAAATGAAAATTGGATTTTTTCATGTTGAGAATAATTTTTGGATGCATGCGTATCACGACCTCAAACTGAGATGGAATATGATCTCTGTGGAGCTCCTCTAGTCACTCGGGAGCATACTATACTGAGTGACGCCCTTGGGTTGTCATTGAACGACAATGGGATCGGATGAGATCGTAACGCTCTCATGCTGACTCTATGGCCCCTCTGCTGGTGGGAGTTAGAGGATGCTTGGTCACGAACTCATTGGGCATCGCTCATTACAAAGTCACACGCACGGTCGTTGCCCGTGGTGTGATGAAGGGAGTCAGGGTGTGTGAATAGTCCCTAGAGGAGATCATGGTGCATACCAGATAAATGAATATGTGGGCCATTTTCTGAAAAAACAGTGGTTTATGATTAAATGGATATGACCATTTTCTAAGAAAATGGTAGATTTTACAATTGGCCGTTTTCTAGAAAAATTGTGGTTGGTATTTTTAATAGACATGTTTTGGGCCAAATAGGATTTTGGCATGCATTGGAAAATGATCATTTTCGGGAAAATCGATGGTTTTGGGTCTCATGCATATTTCAGCATGTGTACGCATACATGTTGGTGGCATTAATGTTTTTTTTTTCTTAGATTGTTTAGTTAGTTACTTACTGAGATTCATAATCTCACATAGTATTTCTACCCTATGGTTCCGTTTTATGGAATTGTAGATTTTGATGCAAATGAGGACGTCAAACCTGGATTTCTCCTCCACCGGAGGAGTGACCTGCTATCGCTTTTCATGTATTAGGATTTGTTTCCTACTTTTGTTATGTATTTTAGTTTGTTATATATTTTTACTTGATAACTGTATAACTTTTTAAAGGCATTTTATTTTGGAGAATATGTATTTAAAATTATGGTACTTAGTTGACTAACTTTTAATTATCCGCTGCGACTTTTGTTCTACACATTTTACATGTACACACACTTAGCACTTGTCGTTGGAGTGCATGACCCATGTTGTCATCATTCTGGTGTTCATTATTCTCACTTTTCTGTACGTAGGAGTCAAGGGCACCATAGGCTGGGTTACAATGGCTTAGGCCATGATGAGAAGGTGTTGTGCTATAGTTGAAGAGGATGCTGATTGGGTGAATTTCTTCATGGTGGTTAAGATGTAGGCTATGCTGCTAGACTTCTAATGGGTGGTGCTCAACTTAGGAAGAAGATGTGGTAGTAAAGATGATGGACGTGCAAAGCTAGACATGTCTGAGCGTTGTTTGTGGTGGTTTTGAGTTTTCTGGTGGTAACTACTACTTGAGTAGGTGACTGGTCCATAGGCAAAAATGGTTGGATCTCATGATAGTAGGCTTGCCAGTGGCTGGCAGCGATGGGGATTGAGAAATGGAAAAAATAGAGAAACAAGGAGAAAGAGGCATGGGGTTGGGTGCACGACGGTGGCCATTGGGCTAAGCTTCCATTAGTTATTGTGTGTACGCATGGCGTTCACCCCCAGGGGCACCAACCACATGCATGATGATAGGGTGGAACAAGGTTGATGCGCCGAACCAAGTCTTCCACGTGGTGCATGTTGGTCGGGTGGGCTTAGGTTGATGCGCCAAACTGAGGCACATGTGTGTACGCAACCAAGTTCATGGCGAAGCAACATGCCATGCAGGGATTTTAGACAAGTACCTACTGCTAACCTCACTTAGAAAACCATGGAAAGTGATGTAGTTTCAAGAGGAGGGACAAACCGCAGTGACACAAGGCTGACTCTCAATGGATCGTGGCAAGAAGACCACTCTACAAGGCCAATTGCTTACAACAACCCTTCATGTATTTAAGTCATCTTCAAAGAATTTGACCTGTCAATTAGTGAGAATTGTACTTCAAGGAAGTTTGCATGACTCGTTCGCCATGAGGGCATCACCAACCACAAGCGCCTCTCGGGTCCATGAGGCCCCTACTATGGGTCAGCAATTAAGCGATGGTTGCACGGGTTGCTTCTAGCCCGAATTCTTACTTAGAGGTGTTCAGTCATAATCAAGGGCCCTGTAGCTTTGTGCCACTGTCTTTTCAACCAAGCGCAATGAGCAATTGTGCAAATCAACGATTCCTCTCTTACTAAGTTGAATTACTATTGCAACAATGTTATCATTAGGGTAAAACTAACTTGTCTCATGGCGGTCTAAAGCCAGCTCACATTCCCTATTGGTGGGTGAACAATCAAAAACATGGTGAATTCTGCTTCATAATGATATAAAGAGCTGACATTGAAGGATCATAAGTAATGTCTGATCCTCCTATGATTCAGTGTTTTGATCACTACATGGCATGCTGCTTGGCCCACACGACAAGTATGCATGCACACAAGAGCCTCAGTTTGGCGCATCAGCCTTTCCCCGCCCCCCCCCCCCAATCAACATGCATGCACGCAGTGCCCCTATGCATGCATGCCATGAATGCACACAATCACTTACGAAAGCTCAACCCAGCAACCACTATTGTGCACCAAGCCCCTACACCTCTCTCTCCCTTTTTCTCTATTTCTTCCATCTCTCAGTCACTCAATACTGCCAACCACTGCCAATCCTACCACCGTGAGATCCAATAGCTACTACCCAAGGACCATTCATTGACACAAGCAGTGGCAAAGGATGGTTTAGTAGAGTACCAGTCGTCACCAGAAAAGTCAAAGCCCACAAATAATCCAAACCAATGTCTAGTTGTGCATGTCCTTCGCCTATGCCAGCAGTGCTCCTCTGTAAGCTGAGCTCCACCCATCAAAAGTCCAACAACACAGCCTACATCTTAGACATCATGAAGAAAGTCACCTAATCGACCTCCTCTTCAACTATAGCACACAGCCATCCTAGCACTTTCTCATCATGGCCCAAGCCACCGTAACCCAGCCACCAATTGAAAAGGAGCATCTTCCTCCACTATAACCAACCGCTTCTTTTTCCCCCGGATTGGTCATGAGCATCGCCTAAACATTTTAAATATCAAATATTTATTTTAAACATAGAAGATGATTTTTAAATTGAGCCAAGTGTTTTAAAAATCTTCTAAATATTTTTTTAGTCCAAAATTATTTTAATGGAGTACTTTTAGTGTTATTGAACCAAACCTAATTTTAAAAGTTAGCCTCTTTAAAAATCAGGTTTGGTTCAATAGCACTAAATAATATAGTTTTAGAAACACATTTTATTTAAATGATTTTATTTCTCTTGAAAATATCTAGTAAGATTGTATTTTATTAATGTTCAAAACTCTAATTATTTTGGGGTCAAGAATAAAAGTTGGATTTTCAACTTAGTCTGTTTCCCTTTCCATTTATTCTTTAGTACTTTTTGTTTTCTATTAGTCCCCTTTTATATCCAAGGGCGAAAATGAAAGGTTTTAAAAAGGTCAGTAAGTTACATCTCATTTTTAAAAATTATTTCTTAAAGTTCCACTACAAAGACAAAAATTATAGTGTCTCTCTCCACATTTAATACAACATTAAATGATGAGTTCAATGATATCTATGTGTAGCATTAAATATAGTGAAGTCTACATATTATTTCTATTTTTTAAAATTGTAGAAAATATTTAGGATAGAATATTATAGAAAATCACACAAATATTTATAATGGCCATAAATGTTGTAAACATGGTGGATTACGATAAGATATATTAATTATGAAGCGTAGAAATTATGAAGGATAAAAATAATAGAAACAAAACAAAATGTACAAATAAGACAAAACAAAAAAGGAAAGGCAAAGGGAGTTGTGGCTCCACCCTTCTCTCTGTTCGTTTGGTAATTAGAGACCCATTCAGTTTCTAGAAAGATAAGCTCCTCCTTCTTTCTAGAAAAAACTCAATCTTTCTCGAGTGTTTCTACTGAAGAAGAGGGTTGAACTGTAACTCCCACCCTCCTCTCTATGCCTTTTCCAATACCAATTTGTATATATGCCTTCATGGTAGGTTTTTTTTTCTCTCCTTTCCACCGATTTAGTTTTGGTCAAATCTACTACACTTTAGTGACCACGTATCGACACATGCCCCACCATGAAACTCTCCAGCCGCTGATCTACCAGGACGATGCAAAATAGCGATAGAATTCCCGACACATGACCCTCAGGCACAGCTTGTTTCGTGTGTGGCCTTCACACACCGCCACACCCAGATGAGTCAGTCTGCTACACGCACTGCACCAGTAGATTCTCCACCTCAAAATCTTTCAGATCTGCCCCATCCCATCTCACAATCATTGGTGCGTGGTCTCACGCTCTACCACAGGTGTGCAGGAAGAAAGTTGGCCCACCACAGTCCAATCCTGCCAATTTTCCTACTATGTTTCTGATTTTCCTAACTAATGATCTTGAGGAAGGGAATACAGGTCTCTCTAAGAAACATCTCGAGACAACAAGCCATAGTGCACCTTCAGCTTCCACCACCTATAGCGATGGCTCGACAGTTCGCATAGCCGTGGGACCTTTAAAAAAATGTTTTTCGAGAAGGCACCCTCTTTGCATGACATGGGTGGGGACCAAGTATTTGGTCCTAAGACCCACTTTTTTCTTTTTTTCTTTTTTTCCTACATTTTTGCATTGTAGTTGTTATAATGGGGTGTTTGTTGGAGAGCCCACCCCCTCCTCATGTATCTCATTGTTCATTATCTGAATGATAATTTGCTTGCTTAGAAAAAAAAAATGGAAAGGGAGATCTTAGGAGCCTTTCAATAAATTAATTAGGAATGAAACATCACAACTTACTATAAACGTTTCACCTATTTCCATTGGTAATAAATTTATTAACAGTATTTCTTTAAAATGTGGTATAAATAAGATATGAACTGATATGATTTTTGGATAAAGATCTTAACATTTTTGTCTGGACTATGAAGATTTATAATTACCGTTATCGAAAAAAGAATATATTTATCCTAAAGTATCTATAATCTGGTTGAAGGAAAAACAAAACAATCACTGAATATAACCATTGTGGGAATAGATCTCAATTTGTTACAGATGTAAATTATGTCCATATCAAAACTCTTCTTCTTATTCAGAAGATGAGTGGATATCAATGTCCAAATAAGGTTAAAACTTTCTGGGGAGTGTTTTCAATATATAAGTTACTTATTCAAATATTAACATTAATGAAAAACTTATGTTTCTCACAAATTAATACCTATTCATTCAACAGTTGTATTTAGTTATTCTCGAGTCTTAGTACAGACACAACTAAAAAATAATTATTTTATAATAAAATAATATTTTTCTTGGATTATTATACTTTTGTTCTAACATAATTTTTTTAATGTATAATTCAAATTGTTAAATCTGTCAACGTTTATTATGGATTATTACTTTCTAATAATTTATAATATCAAATTTTGTCAACAATATTAAATTCTGATAAAAGATAAGTTTGGCAATACGTGACGTGACCCATTAATTCAATACGAACATGTCACAAAATTTGCTAGTTTGAGTTTAATATAAATAGGTTTGTGTCAAAACAGATTGACGCATTAAGGCACAATTAATAAATGAGCCAATAATAAGTCAACCTGCTTAACCTGAAATCGACCCACAATAACTCTTTTAAATTTTATTTCTTAATTAAATTTTATCTTTGTTTGATTGTAATATTGATTTTTCTCAATATGCTTATGTTTTTATTGTTGAGATTATAATTCTAGACCCATACTCATATTTCTTATTGTTTTGTCTATAGTATTGATTTTATTACAGGTTAAAATCTAAAAAATATTGATATTTTTTGTTAGTAGGTAGTCTGATTGTTTTTTCTTTTAAGATGTTGTAGCTACTAAAAGATATTGATTTTAAATTTTAAGCGAAATTATGTTAATTGGGTTAAATGGTTTATGTAGGTAGTTCAACGTATTTACATGAAACAAATTAAAATGAGTAGTGTCATGTTGATCCAGAGTTATTAAATGGGTCAAAATGAATGACAGGACATGACACAACTCGTTATTTAAATGGGTCATGTTAGGGTTTAAATATATGACACATTTAGCTTAACAGATCATGTTTGAGTCAATCGATATGGTTGCATGATCTTGACTTAACACGACATGAATACAACCTGCGTATACGAATTGCCACCCCTAATAAAATATTTTTAAAAAATGTGATAATTTACAATTCTAGCTAGATAAAATTTTGTTTATTAAATAGGGATAATTATGTAAATATGGCCTGCCATAGAGAAACCAAGGGCGGTTATACTCACCTACAAACTCTATAAATATGCCCTTCAGAGCATCAAGTATGCATAGAAAAGAAACCCTAGCCGCTCTCTCTAGAGGTTGTTTGGAATTCTTCAATATGAAGAATCCTAGCCCCTCTCATACTTAATTACATGCTTCTTTGGTACTTTCTCCTCTTGTTTATACTTATTGAGGATTTTCTTTACCTAGATTTTACAGAAGAATGGATTTATACATTGATGGAAGGAATCCCAACAAATGTATTAAGAAAAAGAGAAAAGACTTCCAAAATATTTGGTTCAAATCCCTTGCATATCAACATCACATCGAATCAATGAGTTACCAGATTGTAATATTGTTGCACCTGACTGGAGAAAAGTAAGTAGCCCATCTCCGCCCTTCTCTTACTCTCTGATCTATACATGAAGTTTTACCTATTTGATTCTGACTATTTTCTACAAAAAATGTTGTATGATTTTAGGGGGCAATTTCTTGAACTATGAAATGATGTATGGTTTTATTGTGAATAAATAAAAGCCCCTTCCCTCCACCCAAAAAAGTGTTGTAGCATGTTCTTCAAGCATCTACAGACCATGTTGCTATATTTTACATTAATCATGTGTTGTGTTGTAATTTCTAAGATTTTCTTGTGTTACTATAATTATTTTCGCAGAAAATAGCTAACCACAATTAAGTAGTTTTCTTGTAGTGAAAATAATTAAATACAAAATCCGTGAAAATAATTATATTGTTTGGTTACGAAAATCAGGTGGAGATAGGATATATATATATATAGAGGGAGAGAGAGAGAGAGAGAGAGAGAGAGAGAGAGAGAGAGAGAGAGAGAGAGAGAGAGAGAGAGAGAGAGAGAGAGAGAGAGAGAGTTTTTTGTAGTGTTTTGCTAGTTTATATCCATGAAAATAATCCTGACATCAATTCACATGTGGATGGGATGTACGTATTTGGTATGAAACCCTTCAAGATTGGTAAGAGATTTATAATTTTTTGTGAGAAAAATTGAAAATTGAATCGGATATCAACAATTTTTATATGCCCCATTAGGTTCAGAAGATATTAAATTATTGTACCATTTGAGCATTCCTTGAAAAAGACTATAAAGCTATCTAATAATAGGATACTTTTAGGTATATTTGAGAAACTTTTTCTCAAATCACAAAATTAGTTATTAGAGCACTGGCATTGGCCTACATTGAATTAGTCAAACTAAATTCATCTAAGATATAAGCTACAGTAATTTTATCCTACTAGTCAAATATGAAATGATTTGTAGCAAGGTCAAATTTATTTTTATTATATTATGCACAAAAACCTTTCCCATGGCTCTTTCTTCGTCTTTCATCTTTCTCTCCCGCGTACTTCTCCTTCTCTCCCGCACAACTCCTCCCCTCTACTCCTTCTCTCCAGCACAACTTCTTCCCTATTCTCCTTCTCTCCATCGCTAACTTCTCTCCATCTCGACAAGGCTTCAGCTTCTTCTCCTCCTCTCCAGCATGGCTCCTTCCCTCTTCTCCTACTCTCCTTCACTTTGTCGGCAGCTTCTTTCCAGCACAACAAGGCTTCAGCTTCTTCTCCTTCTCTCCAGCACAGCAAGGCTCGTCCCTATCCCTAGCTTCTTTACATCGAAACTCCTCCTTGGCACTACTCACACTAAAGCCCCTTCTCAAGTCGAAGCCCCATCTCAAAATCAAGTCTCACAGCTTTAATTTTCTCTTCTTCTCTTACTCTTAGGTTTAATTTGTATTGAGTGAAAATGAGGTTTCTTTTTTGCTCAATATTCACTGTCTAAGGTTTTTTTGTGGAATATGTATGCACACAGTAGTGGGTTTAATTGGGTTTTTTCATTGTGCCATGTGTGTTGCTATATAATACGTATGTTGATGTTGGACTGTGGGATGATGTAGCAAACTTGCAAGAGAGCAAAATTTAAATGGTTGTTTGTATAACCTAGACTTGCACACAGTAGTGGGTTGAATTGGATTTTTTCATTGCACCATACGGGTTACCATATAGTATGTATGATGATATTGGACAATGAGATGATGCAGCAGACTTGCAAGATAGCAAAATTTAAATGGTTGTTTATATAACCTAGACTTGCAAGAGAGAAAATTTAAATAAAAAGGTAGAGCAAAATCAACTTGAGTGTAGTTTTGGATCCATGATGCAGCAAACCAAATAGGTGAAATTAGAGCATGATAGGGATAGTTATTTGTGTTATATTTGGATATTGAAAATAATAACTTGGCTATATGATAGCTGACTTGCTGTTATATACAGCATAGAAGTTCTATTTCATGTTGTTGAATTAGTTGGGCTTTTTTTGATGGCTGTCATTCCTAGTACCATGTTACTTAGTGTAACTTATTGTTTCAAAAAATTTACCTTATGTTTGGTGTAAGGGTAGTTATGACCTTAACCAAGTTTCTTCTTTAGCATGAGATGTTTTTGGCTAGGTGCACATCATGGATTGCTTGTTGGCACTTATTAAAAAACTAATTGTTTGTTCGTGCTTATTTTCTAAGCATTATAGGGCTAACTCGAAATGGAGTCCATTTTTATTACTCGAAATAGACTATTCTAAAATGATGCTTTCAAGTAAGTAGAAATCATAGCATTTGGTTTACAGCTTGAAAATTGATGACAATCTCCAATCAATTGTTTTAAAAATTGGGTTTTACTTCTCAGTAAATTATGAACAAGCCCTTTGCAACTTCTTTGTGGTGTGAAATTTGCAATGGATGCTTCAAGATTGTGTTTTCTGAACCACTTTTCCCATTGAAGAACATGAGAGACTTGGTCTTCCTTCATGTTCCTACTCTTTCTCTTCTCTTTGTATTTTTGTAATGTTTTTGTCTTTTTTGTTCCTTTTTTTTTTCTTTTTTTCTTTTTGCTCATCAGAAGAACCTCATGATTCACAATGTGCAAGCCCCACAAAAAAGGATGAATTGAAGATGTAAAAGATTTAATAAAACATGAAGTGCATCTATAAAACATGAAGCACCCATGGGTGGTGTACTTCTCTGAGCTCGTATTTTTTCTTTTGATAACATGAACCAAGTAAAAGCTTCTAAAATAGATGCATTGATGCCCAGGAAAATCAGGAAAGCAAAAACCTCACTAGGTTCATTTTCATCTCTACATGAGAACCCTACTGCTACCTACCTTAGTCTGCTTACCTCCAACAATTTCAGATCACTAGCATTGCCGGTCAACTTGCTCTGCCCGCTTTCCAAAGAAGCGTTGGATTTTCTCATGTAATTAGTGTTGGATTTTCTCATGTAATCAACGTTGGATTTTTTCATGTAGGGCTGTTATATGTTGGATTGTACATATGAGAATTTTATTTACATATGAGATTTTACCATCTATGTACATATGAGATTGTTATATTATAGATTGTTAGATTGTGAAAATGAAAATAATTATGATTTTTGGAGGTTATTGGAGATTATGAAAATAAAATTAAAAAGTACTTAAAAAATAAAATTTATTAAAGAAATATAGATGATAAAAAAATAATAATATTTTATTATTATAGAGAATGGGATGGCTAATCCAATATAGACTTCAAGTTTTGAGTTATTAGCTATAAGTAAAAAAAGTTATATATTTTTTAATTTTTGAAAATTGGGATAACCAATCCAATGCCCATGCTCTTAGATTTTTACTCAATAACGTCTTGTGTTCATAATTTTTACCGATCAATTTATAGAAAAAATGAATAGAAATAGTTTTTTACGACTTTATTAGAGCTAGACCCGACAAGCTAAGGTCATACGGCCATGCCTTGTTAATAACGGCCATTTGGTTTCTAAATTTTAGGAGAAATAAAAATAATTAAATATAAAATCTGTAGAGATTATATTCATTTATATCGTTTGATTATAAAAAGGCAAGTGGAGTAAGGTTAAATCCATGCTTAAACTTCTTCTTGGCTCTATTTAAGGCCTCTATGCAATTAAAAGCAGCATGTGCTTGAATTCAAAGAGCTAAAGCTAGGGCGTTGGTCATACAAATTCAATGATCTACCGTCCGACCAGTCGATCTTCATGAACTACCGCACTAAAGCTAGGGCATTTTATAATTTTTCCTTTGACATCTAAGCAACAAAATGGATGAGAGTCTAGAGATTCTCGGATTCTCAAACAGGAATGGAATCATAGGTCAAGATCAGCGTATTAACACTTCATGATGGTATCATCGAATCAGTGGATTACCTGAGAAATGTAATCCCTCTCTTACTCTCCACCCTCGTTACATTATTTCCTGCATGCATGTTTGATCTATTAGCATAGATCTCCGTACATGCTAATTATAAAGTTATTTTACACTGCTTTTTTGATGCAATTCCCTTAGCACTTGAACCTCGCAGCGAGTTCGGATGGGGAATTAAGTGGTTAGAAATGGGGAATCACGGTATTTTTTGGCTCCAATTTTTTTGTGATCAATTATTGTTGTAAATCTTACGATTTATTAATTGAAAATGTTCCTTTCCCGATATCGATGTTCTTTTCTAATATTTGCGTTTTTTGTGTTTGGTATTTGGAAAGCCATAGTTTGGTGTTCTCCTTGTCATTAATTAAATCAAGGATGCAAGGTGCTAGTGTATCACCCAGCTTTGACAGTTGCATGGGCGTGCCCACTACTATAAATTTTCCTTTTTCTTTTTTTTTTCTTTTTCTTTTTTTACTTTTTATAACATTTTTAAATATTTTTTAAAAAAAATACACCAATACACTAAAAGTCCTTTCCTTAATCATTAAGTAAAGAAAAAAAGTTTAAAAAAAATTAAATACATAAACGGCAGGGAGTAAACTCATATGGCATACATTTTCCTTAAACCAATTGCACGCTTTTCAGTTTTTGTTTTTGCATTGGCTTTTGGATTGTGCTTTGATAGATCAGCGGACGGGGTTCTCTTATTAGTATAATATGCATGCCCCAAATATGACAATTATGCATCAAAAAACAATCCTTTGAGATATATTCATTTATTTTAGTATGTCATTCTAAATTTTGGAACTCGTTAAAATCTGAGATGTGCCATTTTTTAATTTTTTTTGGGACGTGTATGTGAAAAACTTGGTTGCAAATAAAATCTTTTGATGTCTTCCTCAACGCTAAATTAATATGTAATGCATTATTATACATATATATAACTGGAACATGGCGTAAGCTATTCTAGAGTATAATATCCTAATTAATATGCTTACATTACTTTTCCTTTTCTTCAGTTATCCTAATTAATATCCTAATTAATATGCTTACATTAAGATCCATCCCAGTTTCCATCCAGCGGCCTTGGGTTGATTAAGAGTACCCATCCCTATTTCCATCCAACTGGAGGAAGTGGAAAGCATAGGACATAGGTTGTGATGACCATTTTTACGTGTATTTTAACTGAATGAGCTTTTTAATTTAATTAATATAGTAGTTTTTTTATTTTAAAGTATTGTATTTTAAATTGGTTTTATTTTATTTGATGTGGTATTTAATTTATTTTAGTCGTTTTATGGTTTTTAAAATTGCTTTCGTCGGGTCAGTTTTTGGATTCTGGAAGTGAGATTGGACCTCATTTTCTTTCTCTCTCTTTTCTTTTCTTTTTTCCTTTTTCTTTTTTCTTCTTTTTCGTTTTTTTCTTTTCCTTCTTTCTTTCTTTTCTTCTTCTCTTTCCTTCTTCCCCGAGCGTTCACCACCCAAACCTGCCACCAAACTGTTCACCACCCAAACCTGCCGCCACCGGCCGACATGACCAACACAGCCACCACCCTCCGACTCCCCTTCATCCAATGAACACCTCCACCAAAAATCACCTCCATCCGAGCCACCGTTAACCCCCTATAGCCCTTTCTTTCCGCACGGTTTTGAGTCTTTTCCGGCGCCATTGCTCCACCTCCGGCCACCATCTCTTTACCACTTCTTCCCCTACCTCTTGCCGACCTAACCCACCCATTTTCGGCCCCGATCCGTTGCCGGAGCAGCTCCCACGAGCTCAACTCCGTTCAGCCCCTTTTTGCACTTCCACCGCCGTTTCCACCGCCACCCACGGCCAAAGCTCACTTCCATTAGTTTCATAAACATCCCTAGACCATTCCCTATCAATTTCGTGTCTTGGCTTGTCCCCGTTCGAAAGTGAGTAATTTACTACCCACGGCCACAGTGTAAAATACACTGTTACGTTGTTTTTTCTCCGCCGTTTGCAACGTCGTAAGCTTTCAAAAAATACCGTATAGCGTTGTAAGTATTTTTCAAACTCTACTTTTAGATTTAAATATATTTTGCTCTTACAATAATTATTTGACTGTTGGTTGGTTGATTCCGGACTGAATCTGAGGAGTTCGGGGGTCGGATGGATTGAGGACGGAATTGATTGGTTTTGTTATTTTGTGATTGGTTGGTTATTTGTGCCTTGAGGTTGCATTTACATGGTGCATTCACGTGCATTTTATTTAAATTGAGAAAATCTGGTTTTATTCGTGTAAATGGATTTTCGGGTGCATGTGTATCACGACCCCAAGCCGGGATGGGGTATTATCTCGGTGGAACTCCTCTGATCACTCGGGAGTGGTTAATACTGAGTGACATCTCCTGGGTTGTCGCTGGGAGACGAATGGATCGCACGATACGGTAACGCTGTCGTGTCAACTCCGTGGTCCCTAGAGTGGCGGGGACTAGAGGATGGCCTGGTCCAGGGAGGCGCTGGGCGCGAGTACTGGGCATCGCTCGTTTAGGTGTCACACGCGTAGACATTACCTGCAGTGTGGCATAGGAGCTAGAGTGTGCGGATGATCCCTAGGGGAGATCATGGTGCATGCAATAATTGGATCGGTTTTATGGTTTTGGTTACGGGTCATTTTCTAGGAAAATGATGAGGGTTGGTTTAAGGCTATGTGATCCATTTTCTGGAAAAATGGTGGTTTTGATTTGGGCCATTATTTGGGATAATGGCGAGGACTGGTTTTAAAGGTTATGTTTTTGGGCCAAATGGGATTCTGTCGTGCGTGGAAAAATGTGGTTTTTGTGGGACATGAGCATTTGCATTCTTTCATGCAGATTTTTGAGTTTAATATACTTTTATATAGTGGCGTTTAGATCTTGCTTACCTGTGGCACTATTTTTGGTACCATAGATTTTGGTGCAGAGTTCGAGGAGGAGGAGGAGGCTGAGCCCGAGGAGGCGGCTCCGCCGGAGTTTTGAGTTGGAGTTTATGCCTTGTAGCTGGTTTGAAAACAATATCTGTGGTTTGTAATATTTTATTATGTATGTTTTGAACAGTTTTGTATTAAACTAAAAAAAAAATTCTAGTACTTAGTTTATGACTTTGCTATCTGCCGCGTGTTTCTTTTTGCACATTTGTTGCTTATACACACATTTGGCACTCGTCGATAGAGTAGTGACCCGTGTTGTCATCATCTGAACGTCTCGATTTCCCAGTGTCTGTATGTGGGAATTTGGGAGCGTCACATAGGTATACCTCAGAGCATTGATTCACTCAGCCTTTAGAAACAACATAAGAAAGGTTTGGGTGAGAACAGTTGCAGGCACAGCTCAACCATATAAACGAAGAGGTTTAGGCTGTTTTGCACTAGATTTTCTCAAAATTTTGATCAACTGATCAAGAAAAACCATGACTCATGTTCAATTACACACTTGAAAATGATGACCACTCTCTGCTGGACAGATGAAGTGAATGAACAAAACAACATTGGAGATATATAATGGGGTCATTATGCTAATATACTATGGATGATACCGTCTTCATATGATTAGTTTTACATGTTAGATACTTTTAATGATGTGCTAGATCAATGATTTATCAAATATTCATTTCTATATCATTGTAATGTGTACCTTGTATTTTTCTTATCAATTATGACTCTATGAGGAAGTGAACAATCTTGAACTGGATGTAAGACCTTTTTTTGCACTTCGTGCTTTTACATGGAGAGTTCATAAAATAGATCCAACTCAGTTACATGGAGAGCTGATATATATTTTATTGCATTGTTGCAACACATCTTCATACTGATCTCTTAATAACAATAATTAGCATAGTAGATCAGTTACTTGGATATGATTCCAATAAACTCTAATCTTAGTTTAACAACAACTGATCATCTATATATTTATATCCTTATGTTTGAGTCACTTTGTTTCCTGTTGTTCTTGAAACATTTGGCCTGAGTCGAGTAATTTTCACATTAACTAGTCTTCTTCTATGCCCTTTAACCTTTCAAAGTTCATGCAACCATGTCTATTGGTCAACTGGGGTTTCTAAACTTGGGGATATGACTATTCACCCAGACCCGAGTACTCGAATATACCCGCCAGAACCTATGTTTCAAATCCAGCTCGAAACCTAAACCAATTTAGTGTGGGTTATAACTTGGGCTGGAACCTGAATGTAATCAGGTTTTTAAAACCTAGAAATCTAGGTTTCAAACTGTACTCAGTTTTTTTTTATTTTTACACAAGCCTATATGTTAATATTAAATTTTTTTCAAGAAAAAAATAATGTTAAAAAGCTTATCTAAAAGCTTATATTAAATTACAATTTTTCAAGGAAAAAAAAATTGTTGAAAAGCATAATTTTTTTATATAAAATTCTATATTTTATTAAATTTTTTTCAAGTCATGTTGAAAACCATAATACTAATGAATTGAACATGGTCTATAATAATAAAAATATATAAAAAATGAAATCTAAATTTTATTTCAAAAATAAATAAAGCTAGAAAGAACTAATTACCTTTTAAAAAAAAAAAAAATCTTTACTTAAGGTTGGAGTTTTTTTTATAAACCTGTGTACCAGTTTTTATATATGGAACCCAAACAATATATATGAATATAGATTCAAAATTACAATCCTAACGTACAGTAAAAATATGTGCATATTGAAAAATATTAATATATTACAATCCAACAATAATAAAACTTGTGAGTAAAAATATAAAAGGGTTAATAACGGCTTGGTTTCATGTTAAGTAGATAGATTCATTAATAACCCGTTTGTAAATTATGTCTTAATGGATCAATTCGTTTTTAATCGAATTTTATTACCATCAAATTCAAACTCACTAATTCTATATTGTGTTCGTGTTTGATTTATGGGTCGCGTCATATATTTCTATCCTTAATTTTTTGTGACGGTTAAGCAACAAAACCATCAAAAAATCTAATATTTCGTGACAAGATTATTGTGCGGGTTAAAGAAAGGTTTTGGGATCACCAAAACAAATTTGCAACAGTTTGCAATTTTCTTGTGACAGCTTTATCCGTTACAAAAAATGGAAATATCTCTTGTAGTGCACAAGGTAATCTCCTCCACCACCAGTGCGTGCAACCACCATGCCCAAGGGGGCTCCCCTCATTGCGACTTGCATGGTGACCGCACATGAGGAGGGAAAACCTACATGTCCACCTCGGATCATGCGGCAAGCTCCCTCCATTAATGGACGCTTATTTTAAAGAGTTTGGGAAAAGAACTTTCAAGAAACGATACTGTGGCTTGTATGTTTGGTAAAATACTTCTTGAAACCCATTCTTAAGAACAATTTTCTTTATTAAGAGTGGTTATCAAACAGTAACATAACCTTTTAGCCATAATTAAACTACGATATATATGCAAATTAATCAAAACTTAATTGTTTAATTAAGATGCAAGTTGTAACTTTTTGTAATTTGGGACATTGCAAAATGAGCGATCGATGATCCCAAAGAGACAATTCTAATTACTTGTTTCGAATATAGCGACATTCTGGTTTATATTACTAGATGATCAGGTGCTAATTAAGGACGAGAGGCCGCAAATTATGTCCCCATGCATGCAGTATTAATATTGTTAAATATAAAGGGAAGTTGATTGGCCTCACTACTTCCAATAGATCGTGAGACCGTCAATTCTGATGTTAGGGTTTAGAAATTAGTCCCTTTTTTTTAACATTATAATTCTATTATAAATATAATAATTTTATTTTAAGACTTTTACATCACATCATCATTCAAACATCAACATCATTATTCAAATATTCTTTAATGTTAAGACTCAAAACCCACCACCTGTGCCGGCCCCCTTGAGCGGGTAATTTGATGTAACATGAATCCAATTCTTGACAGCCGGTGCCTTGGTACTTGACCCTCCTCTCGTACGACTGTAAAAGGTCAAATTTTTCAGGAAAATCTTGCAGACAGGGACAAGGAAGACTTGAATTCTCAGCTCAGAAATAGTTCTGGCCGGGAGCTAGGCAATGGTTTTGGACGGCCGGATGCTTATGAAAGTAATCTGGGTTTGTGTGATATTATCAGGAATAATGGCAACCGCAGCAGCAGCTCCTGAGGTAGCCAAGCCTAACTGTCGGGACCGATGTGGAGATGTTGAAATTCCATATCCATTTGGCATAACCGAAGATTGCTACCTGAATGATTACTTTTCCGTCACCCGTAACGAATCTGGATCTTCCGGCCAACCCCAAACTCTGATCGGAAAGAATTTGGTTGTCCCCAACATTTCTGTCCACGGTCAGCTTGACATCTTGATGTACATAGCCCACCAGTGTTTCCCTAACTCGAGCGGTATTCTTGGGCATGCAGACATTGCCTTTCTGAGATCCCCTACCATCACCATTTCCCACACCCAAAACAAGTTCGTCGTTGTCGGCTGTGACACTAACGCCTTCCTCAATGCTTTCCAGAATAACGAACCCTTCTCCATCGGCTGCACTTCAACATGCCAAAGTATGAGGAATGTTATCAATGGATCTTGCTCTGGAATAGGGTGTTGCCAGCTTGAGATTCCAAAAGGACTGAAGAATTTCACATTGGAAGCACGGAGCTACTACAATCACACTACTGTACAGAGCTTCAATCCATGTAGCTATGCCTTTGTTGCTAAACAAGGCCAGTTCAACTTCTCCTCCAATTATCTTGAAAGCCTGCAAAACTTTTCAACCAATCCAATGGTTCTTGATTGGGCAATCGGTCATGAAACATGTGAAGATGCTCAGAGAGAGTCAGATTACATATGCAGAGGGAACAGCGCATGTTATGATCCAGATAATAATGGGTATGGGTAACGTTGCAACTGCGAAGAGGGTTATGATGGAAACCCTTACCTCCCTCATGGTTGCCAAGGTACGTATAGTATAGCTAGCTTAAAAGAATCATTTCGGAATCCATATAAGTACTCATGATTTTCAAAACTTAAGGATTTTTGTTGATATAAAACTGATGATTTTACAAAATGAATGGTATTTTATTTTGTTCTCGATCACTCGAGGCATATTCATAGTTTATTTTGTATGATCACAGCTTTACCACCAAATTAAGGTGAAAACTGATTGCAGATCATGCTTATTTTTTTGTCAATCGATTTGACATAAACTTATTGAGCCTGATGAATACTTTCACTTGTATCTTGAGATATTGTGATCAATGAATGCATGCATGGCAAAATATAAACCAGCTGACATGCAATTGTTGGTCAAACATCGACCTTTTCTAGTATACTAATTCAATTCCGCAATGGATCGGCAAAATGCGTCAACCTTGTTGGGAGTTTCGCATGTACTTGTCCCCGTGGCTACGAAGGCGATGGGAAGATACATGGCTGCATTCCTAAAGCTAGACACTCTTGGACAATAATTATTGCGATGGGTAAGTAGATAAGAATTGCATCAATCATCATTGTAATATGTTATTCCAATTTTTTTGTTGACGCGCGTCCTCTTATATACACCATCTTACAAATATGGAATATGGATTACTTAATTAAGAATTAATTAAGATAATACTGGACCACATATATATAAATTCTTAGATTTTATTCCATACGTACAAATCAGATGGTTGATCAAGATTTTTCATAGCAACATTAAGAAATCCTGTCTACCAACTTTGCTCAACTCATAGGGTAACGGCAAACAATCCTAGCGTACTAGTTATCTCCGGTCGGGTAGCGGAAAAGTATTCCGCCGGCTCCCTAGTTATATGTATAAGAAGCTGCCCACCTCTCTCGCCGTCTTTCTTCTCCTTATTTCTTATTCGTCTCTTCTCTCTCATTTCTCAGCCTTTGCCTCTTCGATTCCCATCTCATAATTTCTCTTCTTCTCCTTCTCCTAATTTCTTCTTAATTTTTTTCTTCTATCAAGCCGTAGGCTCTATGTGCCATGGTATAATTTGAGACCCAATGCCGCAATGGTGGGTCTCTGGCCATGGCTCTATGATTTGAGATCTCCATGTTCTTGGGTTTGCTTGTGTAATTTTTGAGTTTGATGGCTCCATTTCTGTGATCTCCATATATAAGAGGACGAGGTCCCCAAAGGCAAGGAAAAACTAAAATTCATCATGGGCTTCTTGCCAACTAGAAATTTCAACTTTAAGGTTTTAAGCTGAAAGGAAGCTCTCGCCAGATTCATCATTTCCAATTGAATAATATTTTTTATCAACCTGTTTATCGTCTTCTCCCGACGCGCGCGACACCAAATGGTTTATATAGAGTACTAAAAAATAACAGTTTTTTAATCATTTGATGTGACGATAGGAACTGATTGAAGGATGATGACTAATTTTACTATATGTCTGATCTCCCTCTCCCTCCTTCTATATGTGTCAATGTGTGTGTATTCTAACCTTGAATGTGCCATCTCTCTATATAATACATATGCTACCTGTTTGGCTTGCAAATAATTTGAATCGTTTGTAATAGAGATAACATATGGACTTAAACTAGAATTGAAAGTTTCTTTAGGAAAGATAAAGATTGAAATTTTAAACATTTTGGTTTATTAATTAAAATTTGTATCTGAACATCATGTGCAGGTATCGGAATAATCATCTCGGTGCGACTTGTGGAAGGTTCTTGGGTTTATTGGGGGTTGAAAAGAAGACAACTTATAAAGCTCAAAGAGACATTCTTTCAAAAAAAACGGTGGCTTAATGTTACAACAAAAACTTTCGAGTTACACAGGTACATGCATGGAGACAACAAGAATCTTTAGCGCAGAAGAACTTGAAAAGGCTACTGGCAACTATGATGAGAGTAGAGTCCTCTGCCAAGGAGGCTATAGAACTGTTTACAAAGGAGTATTACCAGACAACAAAGTGGTTGTCATTAAGAAATCAAAAATCTGTGATCAGAGCCAAATTAAACAATTCATAAATGAGGTGATTGTGCTTACCCAAATTAGTCATAGGAATGTGGTTAAGCTATTAGGTTATTGTCTAGAAACAAAATTTCCTTTACTGGTTTATGAATTTATCACAAATGGGACTCTTTTTTACTACATTCATAACAAAAGCTTATCATCCTCATTCTCGTGGGAAACGCATTTGAAGATAGCATCAGAAATTGCAGGAGCACTTGCATACCTGCATTCAACAACTTCCATGCCAATCATACATAGAGATGTAAAAACTGCAAACATACTTCTAGATGAAAACTACTCAGCAAAAATGTCTAACTTCGGAGCTTCAAGACTAGTCCCTCTTGATCATACGCACATAGCAACATTGGTGCAAGGAACTTTTGGGTACTTGGTCCAGAATACTTCCATACTAGCCAACTAACGGAAAAAAGTGACGTCTATAGCTTTGGTGTTGTTGTTGCAGAGCTATTGACAGGTAAGAAGGCACTTTCTTTTGATAGGCCTGAAAGTGATAGAAATCTAGCAATGTATTTTAGTTCTGTGATAAAAGAAGATTGTATAATTGAAATAATTGACGATCATATTGTAAGTGAGGGAAGTATTGAGGAGGTGAAGGAAGTTGCTAACCTTGCAAAAAGGTGCTTAAGATTAAAAGGGGAAGAAAGACCTACCATGAAGGAATTAGCAATGGAGCATGAGGGATTGAGAATTACAGAAAAGCATCGGTGGGGAAAGCCTGAATATCTCTATATAGAAGAGACTGAACAGTTGCTCAGTGCAGACATATTTAGCCTCGATGTTGGCAATGGCTACTCTTCTTCTACCCGCCCAACTTCTAAATACGAAAGCATGAAAGACCAAGTCTTGCAAGCACTGGATGATGGCAGATAAGTAATTAGCTCATGGTCAAATATACTTGCATCAATTGATTAGATCAATTGCTAACAAATCATGATAACTTTCAAGCATATTTTTAAGCTATATTTCTAACTTTTATTCCTTCCTTCCCTTCTCTTTTCTTCCCTGGTGGCTTCATTAATGACTGAGTTTATCTCTCATGGTTTCAGATGTTGTTGTCTTTCAATCCTTTTTAATTTTTTTTTTTTTTTTGCTAAGTAGTAATTCCTTTTTCTGATAGCTAGGTACTGTCAGCTGTTTTCATGTATTAACTTTTCTTTAATATATGCTATTTTGTAACATCATAACTGGTTGTAAATGACATTTAGGCATGTTTTGTTACCACATGCTGGCTGTAATTAACGTTTCTCGAGTGTATTTTTTGGTCGATCAAAAATATTCCTCGCAATGTGTGATATTTGCAGAGAAATTTAGCGTTGCAGTTGATCTTAAACTATCATCGAAAAAATAGTTGCATTAGCATATTTTTGCCATAAATGAAAGCAATACATTATCACATTCCGTCACAAAAGAGTCGCATATACTCATACATATAGTGAAAAATATATATAAGACTTGCAAAAGAAATCCCTGTAACAATCTTTGTTGTAAGTTTGAGCTTATATTGAAGTCTTAACTTTTGATAGGATTTCGACGCGCGGCCTTTGGAAAAGGGTTCATTGTTCAGGAAAAAACATTCGAGTTTGCAATCTTCAGTACTGGTGCCAAATCGGAGAAGAGAATTCTAGTTTTACTCTTGTTTTTGTCTGTGTTATTTCCTATTGAAGTTGGAGCCTTGATTTAGATCCAAATGGGAGTAGGGATACACGCATTCAATGCACCGGCCAGTTGGTATATAAATTGGAAACTGTTGTTACAGCTAGAAAGCTTACAAGAAAGAACAGTGTTGAGATTGATCATGTCTACATCAAAATTAAAATGCCGTTGATATTTAAGATTCATTTCTAGTACATAAGCAGGTTCATGAACATGTTTAGACTGGCCATCAAAAGGATATTGAGTCAGGAGAAAATATAAGAAAAAACAATGAATGCTGGAAAAATATAACAGGTGTCCCATGTTAAGTACATGATACATAGCATTAAAACTATCAGAAAGCACAATACTATATGCTTACAAAGCACTGTTATTCTGTAACACGACAAGGCCTTTAGTTTGTATGCAAATATTTACATTAACTTCTCAGATTCAGAGGATCAATCCCTGTGCAGGTGCGGGTTGGGATGGTTGTTCCTTTGTAGCAGCAGCTTTTGGAGAGTTAGACTCGTGGATCTGAGAAGAGCCTTCCACAATTTTCCCCTGATCTTCCCCAGCTAAAACCTTATCCTTTGCCTTCTGCCCCACGTCCCCAGCTGCCTTGGCTACCTTACTGAATGCGCCAGTAACCCACGAAGCCCCGGTTAGAATGTAACGATTCTTCATGATGGCAGATCCTGCACTACTCACCGTCTGCTCGGCAGCTGTTAATGCAGTCTTGGTCTTCTCCGAAACTAGGAACTTCTCATCCATTTCCTTCACTTTGTCAGTCACTAAGATCGTGCCAGCACTAACCTTCTCACTGAGACCAATCTTTTGGTCCAAAGAAGCAACTTTGGCCGTGGCGGTTGAAGTGAACTGGTGCTTCTCATCAAAGGTCTTTGCTTTGTTTAATGCATCTTTGCCCAAATTGAAGCCCTTGGCCAGCATGCTGCTGACAACGTCCTCTGCCTTCTGAATTGCAGATTCAGAACCACCACTTTTGTCGTCTGTTTCCTGATGAGATTGAAACAAATCAACAATACATAACGTCAGGGAAGATTATTGTCAATGATATTAAAGATGGGCATAGAAGACAACATTACAGTTGGCAGTGCAGATGCAGCAGCGGCTGGTAGCTCATATTCTGGAGCCAGAGCAATGGTGACAGACTGATCAACTATTGTTGCCCCCTGAAAAATACCCCACATATATTCATTATATGAAAAGAAGATAGAAATATAAAAATATTTATTTATGCTCATGAACAACTTGGAGTAAAATTGCAAGAAGATTTACTCTCTTCAACAGCCAAATGACATAAAATAAAATTATATATAATGAAGAAACTCTTGATACTTGAGGATCTCAGAACCAAGAAACTAGATGGTGGCACCAAGAGATCTAGATTTCTTTAATAAAAAATTTTTAAAATAAATTTAAAAAAAATATAAAAAATTAATTTTTTTAAAAAAAAAAAAGGAGGCGGTTGGGGCGGCATAAAAAGGTCAAAAAAGCATGCTTGGTAGTGGAACGTCTTTCGCAATCCCTAGAGAGATAGTTCACTAATAGACCGAGGGATAAGTAATTCGACTCATTCACATCTAGAACACAAGTCACATCAATCAATAGGGCAGTGCAGTGCCCATGTGAGATTAACCACAATAACAATTGGTTCAGGGTTAACAATACTCGTAGTGAGAATAGAGAAGTGATGATTTTTGCACAAGAAAGAAATCAATATTACTTGTACTACATTCGAGAACCCGACTATCTTTCCCTACGTGTACACTAGGCATGCGTACTGTAAAGTCAGCCGGGAAGATTAGCAGGGAAAAACTTATTTCACATGGAAATGGATATTACCGTTGAATAATGCAAATAAGAGAATCAGCAAACATTCAAGAATAACAAGGAAGAAGAACTCAAAAGACACTTCAAGTGATAGTACCGAAAGAAGTACAGCAGTCTCCGCCTCTTGGGTTTCCTTGAAGGTGACATATGCCACTTGAGACCTCTCATCCTCGCTGAAAAAAACATGACAAAAAAATTAAGCTTTATCAGAGCATCGGCCTCTGTGATCATTTTTTGCTCTGTTAGGTCACAAGGAAGGAGAGCAAAAAATAAATAAGGCCTGATTTGGTTACGCAAACTAAATCATCTCCTCTCATCTCATATAATAATTACAATTTTTCCAAACTCTCACACAAAATATAATAAACAATTCAATTTTTTTAAATCTCAAAACAAAAATAATATTAAAAAATTATATTCTAACAATATTTTATTCAACTTTCAATTTTTATCTCATCACATCTCATCTTATCTCAACTGTGAAACCAAACAAAGCCTAAAGTTCTATGGTCATGCAGCTTCTTGCAAGCTTGGCAGTTCATTTCGTTCTCCATCATTTTGGTAGCCATGCATAGGAGAAATGCAGATATATCTAAGTTGATTATGAAAACCAACCTTCGCAGTTCAACATATTCAATTTTTCCAGAAAATGAGAAGAACTCCTTTATATCTTGCTCAGATGCACCTAAGGAGATATTGTTGACTTTCACTGTTGTCATCTGAAATGACAAGAAACCAAAAAAGCACATAACAGAATCACCAGTTAGATAATTGTAGAATAAATTTTCCTGTGAGTTGAGAACACAACAACAATTTAAGGGCTAGAAAATAATCTCGCTAGAAGAATATATTCGGGCTCCTAAGAGGACAAAAGATTAAGGGCTACCATATAAATCCACAAACAAACAATTACTCTAATCCTCCCCTCTCTATATATATCAACTTTTGTTCAGAGAACAAAATCTATGGTACTCATAAGAAATTATCAGGTTCATAAAAAATTAGATGGTTCAAAATAGGAACCAAAAAATATGCACTAGGACGAGTAAGAAATACATTAGCAAGAATCTAACATTCCTAAAGTGGGTCAATCTTGGTCCTCATTTTAAATAAAAATCAAAGTAGCCTTAAAGGGGGTAAATTATATTCCTCATCTTTCGTAATTAGCTTAAACAGAAACTTTTGTTTTTCTTTTCTTTCTTGTTTCTTTTAATCAATGGTCACTCCTAATACGACGACTAAGGCAAGGCAGCAAGTGAAGATCTCAGATGGGGTTTGATTCATAGTGTCCTTCCTATCATTATTTCTTGGGAATTATGGAAGGCTAGGCGTGCCGCTAGGATGGAGGATAAAAAGTTTAATTGTTGGGTGATTATACGTGCTGTTAAAGTGACGTTAATGGCCTTGAAATAGCAATGTCAAACACTTCAGAAAAATTGGCCTGTATGATGATGTAGTTTTGCAGGAGTAACATTGTACAATAGCGCCGGTTCAAATGAAGTTGCCAAAATTTATTTCATGGATTCCGCCGGTTGAAGGAAGACTAAAGTTAAATGTGGACGGGTGTGCTCGTGGCAATCCGGGGTTGTCTGGTGGGGGCTGTATTATTAGAGATTCTCATGGAAAAGTCCTAGCCTGTTTTGCTCATTTCTATGGCCATGCTACTAATGCAATTGAGGAATGTAGAGCGTTGCTTGATGGGTTGAGATTATGTAGGCTGCTTGGGTTGAGAGATTTATTGGTGGAATCCGATTCAAATGTAGTGGTGGGATGGCTAATCTCAAGTGTTTGTTGTTATTGGTTTCTATGGGATTATTGGGAGGAAGTGAAGGAACTTGTTCGATTGCTTAAGGTTCAATTTCAGCACAATTTTAAAGAAGCAAATATGGTGGCGGATTTCTTAGTAAAGATGGTGCTAACAGTAGTCATTGATTTTATTGGTGAAGATTTGGAAGGTCTTCTTCGGGGTTTAGTTCGTATGGATAAATTGGGACTTTCTTATATCCAACATTGATGTTTGATATTTGGGATGGGTTTATTGAATATTGTAAATCCCAAGTGTGTAGCTTGTTACCATGGTATTCCTCCACCATAAGTGAGGGTTTTTTTTATAAAATTTGGAAGGGATCACTCGTGGACATGTAACCTTCGTCTCTTTAAAAATAAATAATAAATAAAAAAATAAAAATAAAATAAAAAAGAGCAAGTGAAGATAGCAAGAGGAAAATTATTAGGATGACTTCTTAGCTACAATTGGAAAAAGAGGAAGGGGGGGGTGGTTGTGGATTTAATGTTAGCACACATGATAACCTATCAAGAGCTAGACTTCAATTTCATCATCTCTGCTATATTATACAATATAAAATTTAATCCATCTCCTACCTTGGTTATGCCGGGTTGGTCATCTTCGAACTTTGCGCACATTATCAGGTTTACTTAACTGAACCCATCATGCAAAGGCTATAGTACTACCATGTGCAATTAGGGATGCGTAATTTTCTCCCCCAATGAGCATGAGAGACTAACTAAACATCTTTACCACAACAATTTCAAATGATGATTTTACACAAGCAAATGATGGTGCATATTTAGAAGTGGAATGAGGAAGAAAGAAAGCTGTTAATAATATCCTGTAGCATGCAAAAGTTGTGGTCACAAATGCAGTCTCTAAATATAATCACATAGTAAGAGAAAAGTATCTGCTGTCATATATCTATTTTTTCATTAAGGTTCTCCACAGGACCTCAAGATGAGTATGAGTGGACTGTGCAACATAAAATAACAAAGTCAATTAAAATGTCCAGAGCTTGAAGATTCTACAGGCAACAAAGTGGAAGGCCTGATGGCAAATGAAGTTGAATCATCCAAGAGATATTCCAACACAGATATTGAACTTAAAAATGAACTAACCCTCTATGGCTAGCCAGGCCTAAACCATATAACAAATGTGGCATCCTTAATCTCTTCTAATGGAGAAATTACAAGCCTGAGCTCAATTCGCTCTAACATGGAGTGGCATTCAAGTACATCTAGGTTTCAATCCCAACAGTGAGCACTACTATGCACAGTGGTGAAACTATGTGGAGACCAGAGGGGGCCATGTCCTCCCTGGCCTCCTGAAAAATTAATTATACTTAATCTTAAATAAAAATTAGAGAAAATAATTTTTTATCCTCAAAAACTTTAAAAAGCTCTTAAGATTATTAAAAAATATGAAAAGAATATTCTAATTTCATCTAAAAGTCTTGAGTCTCCAACAAAATATGAAACTAAAATTCTCCATTTTTTATAACTCTAAAGATTTTTCCTCCTAAATTTAAAACAGAAAATATACACTTAAAAAATATATTAAAAAAACCCATAAAATTTTAAAAAATATGAAGATATGAGTTTAAAAAAGAACCCAAAAGTTTGGTCTCTAAAATATGAATAACTGTGTGCGTCTGTAGATCATTTTTATTTATTTGTCAAGTTTGATCAAAATTGTGTGTCATAAAAGTCTAATTTCATCTAAAAGTCTTGAGTCTCCAACAAAATATGAAACGAAAATTCTCCATTTTTTAAAACTCTAAATATTTTTCCTCCTAAATTTAAAACAGAAAATAGACACTTAAAAAATATATTAAAAAAACCCATAAAATTTTAAAAAATATGAAGATATGAGTTTAAAAAAGAACCCAAAAGTTTGGTCTCTAAAATATGAATAACTGTGTCCGTCTGTAGATCATTTTTATTTATTTGTCAAGTTTGATCAAAATTGTGTGTCATACATCGAATGAATATGGAATGAAATTACAGTTATAATATATATTTTTTACACATAACAACAAAATGCATAAAACATATGCATACACATATATACAAACATGCACACACATAATCATCATAGAAATTCAGACCCCCCAAAGCCAGAATTCTGGTTCCGAGCCACTGACTAAGCAAATTATCATAAAGACCCACAAGAAGGATGGAGAAAGAGAGGAGAAAATAAAGAGAGCTGTAATCTTGATACTGAAATTTTCATCTAAACTTGATCCAAAAAGAATACACTATGACATTCAAGGGCAAAGGCAGTCTTAAAAATTACAAAAAATTGTAACTCCAAGCGTGCATATAAATGAAGTATACAATAACATTAAAAAAGTCCCAATTGGCTAGATCTTTCGATGATTATATGCAACTGATTAGTATTGCTTCACTTAATGTAACCCCAATTCACAAAAAAATGAAGTAATCATGTAAGACAGAACTTGTAAGTTGGAGATACATATCTTTCTCCAAAGCCTTAGGCAAATGCGATGTTTTAAAGACCAATGGTGGAGCTTTGCAATAAGCATTACAAGGCAAGGCAATAATGCATTAATAAAGAATGTGCAACGTGCAACCAACAAATCATCCACACTACTATAATCTATAACCAAAAGACCACAGATTTAAATATATATATATATATATATATATATATATATATATGTATCAGAAATTAAAATAAAATATTATAGGTTTTGACCTTTAAGAAAACAGAAGCAAATAGTTTTTTAAGCTGAACCAAAAGAGGATCCTCTTTGATGGGATCTTAGAATATAAATTTATAAAATTCCTTCTCCGGTGCTACCACACGTTTTCTCTGCAATCAAGCATGTTGAGGAAACGAAAAGATGCAGATGGACAGAATAATTCCTCAAGCATTTTTAATCCCCAGGAGAATTTATCCCAAGAGGTAAAAACAAAGGAGAAAAACAAGTTGTAAACAACAGAACAAATTCTCGACTATAATATTCCTAAAAGACAGTTATGTTAATCTTTGATTTCGATTTGTTTCCTAAATTCTCCCAGCAACCATGCAGATCCTTCAATAAAAATTAAACAAAAACAGAGAGAGAGAGAGAGAGAGAGAGAGAGAGAGAGAAGCAAAAAAAAATCGAAACTCACCGGCATGGCGTATCGCTTATGGTTAGGACAGAGCTCAAAATCTAGACAGGGAAACAAAAGCTTTCACAGAGAGCGACAGAGTTTCGGGTAAAGATAGAGCCTGCAAATCGTCGGTTATATACGATTCGTTGGCAAATTTCAAGGGCGGTTGATTGAATTCGATTCTCTGCGGACAGTTTTTACTTTGATTTCTGGCAATCGCTTCTTTGATTGGGTTTCACTGTTGTACTTTGATTGCCACTAATTAACGGCATCTAGTGGCCAAATTGTACAATATGTAGAAAAGTGTTTAAAGAAGTTCAGGAAAAAGTGTTTGTAGCTGATTGTGTCTATAACCTTAATTTCGTCAATGCGCCACGCGGTTATCGTTCGCTTCCACCTTAAGTTGTGGTTAGGGACACGTGTAAGCTTAGCAGCATAGATGGTCTCCTCGTTTATCAATAATAAAATAGAATTTGTCTTGTGTTTGGGCCAACTGGGCCTCAAGGCGTTCGTTTCTTTCTTGATGGGCTAGTTCAATCGTGGTAGGTAAGAGCCCGTTTCTTCCCACAACGCCATTTTTAAGCAATCTTGCTTGGTCTGGGCTGAATTTTTGGGCCAATCTTTTTAGCCCTAACCAATTGATAATATTTCTCAAATAATAGATTAGGGATTAAATCTGCCCTCTCGAATCTCGACTCAGCAATGTATCCAATTTAATAAAGACTTTAGAAAAGGATTTAGCTCCTCGGACCCATATATATATATATATATTAGATGAGGAGCACGCACGTGTAAAGCACATTTATCTAATTACGTTAAACAAGTTTTTTACAATAATAATATGGTTTTAAAAAAAAAGCTTGATTAATAAATAATTTAATACAATAAAAATAAACTTTAAAAAATATCTTTAGATAATAATAGGTCAGTAAATATAATAATTACATATTTAGATATATTAGAAAATAAAAAAAAAATTAGTTTAAAATTAAAATCAAGATACATTAGAATAACATAGACAAATATTACAAAAGAAAAATATATAAGAATGTAGGTTTGAAAGGGGTACATAGAGAGGCAAACATCGAAAAGTGGGAAAGAGAGATTCGAGATGAGAGAAAATAGGGAATAAGAAATGACAGAGAGAGGTAGGAAAAGACAATTGTATCCTTAAAATAAAAAGTAACAGACTTAATTACAATACAAAATGACTTAACGGAAAAATAATAAAAGTTAACGGAAAAATAAGAAAAATTACTGTAATAATTAGATAGTTACTTATTATAATAAAATATATATTCCCCTCTAACCCTATGTTGCGTACGTTTTTAAAGACAGATGGGGAATGAACTTTGGAATCTAATTTTGGGTTACATAAATTAGAAGACAACAAAGTAAGCCATTTCAAGGCTCACTGTTGTACATACTGATACGGTGTCCTATCTCTTGGATTTTATATTGTTTGGAGGAAAAAGAAAAGAGGAAGATGAAAGAGAAGCCTGACAAGGATGAAAATGCATGAGTTTGGGATAATAAACACATTATTTTATCTATTATTTCATAAGAAGCGCTACAGTCATAAAGAAGTTATACAAAAATAAAATTATAAATTTATATAATTTTATATAATCTGTTATATCTATTTTATAATATGATGTACTAAATTAATCCACATTATATTATGAGCATACTTTTATATAACTCTTATGTAATTAAAATATTTCTCTAGCGCAAGGAGTAATAAAACTAGACAAAATAAGTCTACCATATATTTGTTGTAAATAATCAGTTGGTGGGTAAGAAGATTTTAATAATTTTGGTCGAGATGTAACCCTCAAGGGATATTTGTTACTACGTTTTTCTTCCGCTGCAAGTAAGGTATTTGTATATGTACGTGTATATAATATGTATGTATTTCTCATATTTAATTGATCAAAGTTAGATAGGTTTGGACAAAAATAAATATTTTGTAATGGTACTTTTTATAGAACTCAGGTCACCTGAAGTTTTTGATCAAATGTTGAGATCTAAAGTAGAGTAACATAAACCCCTAGTTTTACAACATTTATTATTTCATGTACCATATAAAAATGACTGTATTTTTTTCTCAATCTCCTATTTTATATTAAGAATTTGGATAAGATTTTAAATTTAATCAATCTCCCTCTTTGTAATTAAGAAATGATAGAGGGCAGTATCCTTTTGAGTCTATTAGCTAGCATCTTGGATAAATCACTGACAATGTGTTAGTGGCTTATGAGGTGATACATTTTCTGAGAAGGAAGAGAAGTGGAAGAGATGGTTTTATGTCTTTGAAGTTGGACATGAGCAAAGCTTATGACAGAATTGAATGGACTTTCCTTGAAGAAGTGATGAAGAAGATGGGTTTTAGTCAAAAATGGCTGAATCTGATCTTGCTGTGTGTAAAGTCAGTATCATTTTCTATTTTAGTGAATGGAAAGCCAACAGGTCATATTGTTCCTTCTCGTGGGTTGAGGCAAGGGGATCCTATCTCACTCTATCTTTTCTTGCTTTGCACAAAAGGTCTTATTTCTTTGTTGGATCAAGCAAACACTTACCAACAAATTGAAGGTATCCGAGTATGCAGAGGAGCCCCTAAGTTAAATCATCTGTTGTTTGCAGATGATAGTGTCATTTTTTGTAAAGCAAACTTACAAACCTGTTTAAATCTTCAACATAGGTTGGGAATATATGAGCAAGCTTCAGGTCAAAAGATCAACCGTGAGAAAACTTCTATGGTATTCAGTTATAATGTACCAGCTTCTCAAAGGGAGTCAATTATGCAGTTTTGGGGTGTTCAACATTACCATCAATATGAAAAGTATCTAGGCCTTCCTCCTATGGTTGGAAGAGGGAAATATAGAGCTTTTTCAGCTTTGAAGCACAGAGTTTGGTCTAAGTTGCAAGGGTGGAAAGAAAAACTGCTGTCTCAAGGAGGGAAAGAAGTTCTGTTGAAGGCAGTGGCCCTTTCAATTCCTACCTACACTATGAGCTGTTTTAAACTACCTAAGTCCCTATGTTCTGAGCTAGAGGGTATGATGGCAAATTTTTGGTGGGGTCAAAGGAAGGAAGAAAGGAAGTTGTGCTGGGTGAGTTGGCATAAAATGTGTAGTCCTAAAACTGAAGGAGGTATGGGATTTCGCAATTTACAGATTTTTAACAAGGCTCTCCTTGCAAAACAAGGTTGGAGAATTTTGTCAAATGAAGATTCACTTCTCCATAAGGTTTTTAAGGTAAGATATTTTCCTACATCTAGTTTTCAGAACTCTTCTTTAGGGCGTGCCCCTTCCTATGTTTGGAGAGGTATTTGGGAAACAAAGAACAGTTTGATTCAAGGATGCAGGTGGCGTGTGGGAAATGGCTTATCTATAAAACTATGGTCTGATTACTGGCTGCCAAATCACAAGCTCATATCTCATCAACCTGGTTTTGAACACCTAAGGGATTATACAGTGGATTACCTGATGCATGATGATCAAAGGAGCTGGGACATTGACAAGGTCAGAAACCTACTACCAGTTAATATGGCCACTGAGGTTCTTAGCATCAGAATTCTTTCAGAAAATGTGGCAGATAAACTTGTGTGGAATTATGAGAAGAGTGGTATCTATAGTGTCAAGAGTGCATACTCTTTTTTCACTAAAGTGGAGCAAAATAGACAGGAAGCTGAGAGCTCAACAGCTGCAGATCAGAAGCTGATATGGAAGAATATTTGGAAGCTTCACGTTCCTCACAGAATTAAAGTTTTTGCATGGAGGGTGTGCAAGAATATACTCCCTACTCTCAGCAATTTGAAAAATCGAAAATTACTTGTGGATGAAAGCTGCATTTGGTGCCAAGAAGAAATGGAAGATGTTAATCATGCTTTGGTTTACTGCCCTTTAATTATAGATTGTTGGATGCATCTCTTTCCTTCCCTCAAAACATCTATTCAGAGACAGGATTTTTTACAACTTGTTCTGTCTGTTATCAGAGGACAATCTGAGGGTGAATTGGAGAAGCTATTTCTAATGGCATGGGGCTTCTGGTATAGGAGGAATCAGTGGATGTATGATGACAATTTTTTGACACCAAACCAAGTCATAGAGCATGCTTTATCTTTATACCAGGAGCATAAGGCAACTGCAGCTGGGCTGAAACTTGGTTTGAGGTATCAATGCAGATGGAAACCACCTCCTTCGGGCATGCTAAAGCTTAATGTAGATGGGGCACTCTTTAGTGATCAATTCAGGTCAGGTATTGGAGTGGTTTTGCGAGATGACAGAGGACAGGTCTTGTTTGCAGCTAGTAAACCAGAAGAAGCACTTGCTGATCCTATGGAAATTAAATTAATTGCTATGTTAAGGGGCCTGCAATTGTGTATTCCTTTAGGCATATCAGATTTACAGATTGAAACAGATGCTTTACTTGTTGTTCAGGAGCTGCAAAAACAGGAATACTCTTCAACTTTGTGGAGTACTCTTGTAAATGATATAAAGTTTATTCTTAACAGATTCCCATCATGGAAAGTGCAACATAAAGGGAGGGAAGCAAATGGAGTGGCTCATTCTTTGGCAAGATATGCTTGGAATCGTAATGATATAGTTGTTTGGTGGGATTCGGTCCCACAATGTATTTCCCAAGCTATATGGGCAGATTTATCTTTGTAATGTTTGTTTCTTGCTTATTTGAATAAAGTGCTTTCGTGGTTATCAAAAAAAATTATAACAAAATTATAATTAATATAACATATTTTAAGTGATTTTTTATTTATGATTAACTTATAAAGCTATATATAGGATCCGGCTAGTCGCCGTCTAGCTCTTATTATTTTTCTTATTTTTTTAAAAAATATATTTTTAAATAATTTTAAAAATATTTTATAAAAAAATATACATAAATTTATTAGTAGTAATTTTTATAACATCCCATGAGGAGACAAGGGAAAAGCATAGACATTAAAAATAAAATGATAAAAACATAAAAACAAAAATAATGGTCGCTATCAAATTTATCAATTTGGCTGTATAAAATTTTCATCTTAAATTTAAAATTCTTATATCATTATTATAATTTTTTTAAATTTTTATATAAAATATAATAAATAATTTAAATTTTTTTTAATTTTTTAAATTCTAAAACAATAATAATATTAAAATTTCATCTTAAAATTTAAATTTCTCATGTGTAAATTCTTACTTACCAAACCTTACTTAAATTACCAAAAAACAAAACAATAAAGAAGAAGAATATGGAGCGGCATCGGGGCCCACGGGAGTTTCTTTCAAGGTGGGCATTGAAGGTACAAAAGAGCCTCACAACTCCGACAGCACGTTACACCCCAACCTCTCTCAACGCAACTCCAACTCCAATTCCAATTCCAACAAGGAAAACTCCTGTATTTTTTTAACTTCGATTCCTGATTCTCTTTTGTAAAACTAACTTCCCAATTCTGTTTTTCTCAAAATATGAGTTTCCGAGATATTGAGGTCGGCAGTACTGGCCGGCCACGACGACAACAACAACAGCAGCAGAAAGACCATTCTCAGGCCGTGGCTTCTGGGATTTTCCTTGTCAACACTGCCGTGTCTTCCTTCTCTCGCCTCGTTAATTCCCTCGGAACTCCCAAGGACACTCTCGAGCTCCGTGACAGGCTGTGAGTGTTTTCCTTGTTCGTACATTGTGCTGGGAATCCCTGCACCTTATTGTTGCGTTCTTAGTTCTCTTGGAGACCTTCAAAATATGCCCTTTTACTGCGTAACATGCTAAAAGTTTTTACTTTTTGATATATGCTTCTGGGTTTTCAGAATCCTTTCGTGTTTACGTTGAATGGAAATGAGTGTTTCTGTACATACCAAAAGAAGAAGAAAGGAAATTGATATGACTCATATGAGTGCTTAGTCGTCTTGATATCTGATGATTTCCACTTTTTTTTTCCTTGTGTTGTTTTGTTTCACGTGTTATCAATCACTTTGGTAATATATCGCTGCGCAGAGCTGGAGTGGTTAAACAATACAAGTTATATTTTTGTTGAAACTATGTGGGGATAAGGTATAACAGCTTTATATGTTCGTCTCTGTTTTCCTAAACCTTTTCAATGCATCGGTGGATTAGTTCTGATGGATTGCTTATCTAGTAAAGATGGTTAGTTTTGTTTTTTGTATCTCTAAGTTTTGCTATCTTTTATGTTTTGGGTTTATATATGTGGCACATATGAAAGATCCCTCAAAGAAAAGCATGTTCTGTCCTCAAATAAAAGAAAAAACTACAATTAAGATTGCTGTGGACGTGGGTTGAGGCCTCCCTCCCCCAAATCCTTGTTCCCTTTTGAAACTCATAATAATATTTTACTAATTAAAGACATTCTTATTTTCGTGGGTTTGACCTTTTGATTAAAACTCCTACCATGGATCTGGAGATCCTCCTTAGCTACATTATTGTTGCACTGCATTCCTTCTTTGGCTATCTCAAGCTCTGCTCGTTTCCCATACGTTTGATTGTAAGTGCGCCCTTCACTGAACTGTCTTCTTGTGGCTTGTGGTTTCGGGCTCATTTGGACACAGAGATGAGAAACAGAATTCTGAAAACTTCTCATAATTTCATTCCCAAACAGCACTCAAACACAGAACACTATTCAATTTCAAATTTTTAACTTTTTCATCTAATCATTATCCAAAAACAAAAACCAATACAACTTTTACAAACTTCAAGATAAAATAATATTAAAAAACTATATTCAAACAATTTTTAATTTTATAATATTTTTATTCAACTTTTTCTCTCTTTTTCCGAAACCCAATAAAAGATCTTAACTAAAACTATTTCACTGCCATTCACAGATTTCTCAGATACTCCAAATGTCCAAACGAGCTCTTTAATTTGTCTAATGTCCCAAAACTAGAGCTTGAGAAAAAGAATATGTTGTTAAAGGTGTATGATGGCACAAGACTGCCCTAAAATATTTGGAAAAATAAATCATGTTATTTGACATGTTACTTTGCGTTCTAGATTGTTATATTCTTGGAGTAGTAATAATAAAACCATAATATTTATGCCTAAAATTGAGATTTTTCTCTTTCTCAGTGAAATGGCTTTAATTACAGATAGGTTATGAGAATGGGTGTGAATGAAACAAAAAAATCAGATTTTGCACACTAAACGAATGGCTAAAACAGCTAAGTATTGTTATTATTATTACCATTATTATTTTTATTGTTATCCATTGTTTCTTTAGGGATGGAAGATACGTTGCTAATTAAAGCATATGAATTTGCCTTTTCAGTTATTTACCTTTGTGTGCTTTCTGGTTTTTTTTTTTGCAATTTATTGATAGATAAATGATTATAGATAACAACTGTAGTTTTTCACTGTTTAAAATCTCAATAGAATTTTCACAAGGTAATTAATTTTAGGGAAAGATTGCTGCAGCATCAATCTTGTTCCTCTCTGGTGTTTACATTGGATTAACTTAACTGGCAGGCACAAGACGAGGTTACACATTGGGCAGTTGGTGAAAGATACTTCGGCTAAACTTAAGCAGGCTAGCGAGACTGATCAGCATTTGGAAGTTAGTGTAAGTGCATATCTGATATTGTTTCTGGACACTTCATCAGTGGATAAGGCCCTCTCTCTCTCCCTCTCTCTGGTCTCTTGGTTCACCAACACATGCTCCTCTTCCTTCTTCCTTACTTCTCTAAGAAATGCTTACATTGTACCTTTCCTCCAACATGCATTTTTAAATAGCCCCGAGGGAGTCTTTTTATTATTTATCTGTTTTTCTTTTCTTGTGCCGGGCTTTGTGCTCTTATGCCTTGACATTTACTCATTAAACTCCAGGTTTCCAAGAAGATTTCTGATGCTAAACTTGCAAAAGATTTCCAGTCGGTTCTTAGGGAATTTCAGAAGACTCAAAAGCTTGCAGCTGAGAAGGAAACAACATATTCTCCTTTTGTCCCCAAAGAAGTTCTTCCATCAAGGTAATTATTTAGACAGCTTGATCAGCTCTGCATATTCATATCTGATTCCTCAAGCACGCGTACCCACACATGCATGCACACACACACACAAGGACTTGTGCATACATGTAACAGTCACTTGTGATAAAAAAAAAAAATTACGGGGCAAACCTTAAATTTGATATATCCATACAGTGATGATGCCCATGAGCTGGATATAAGTTCATCTAGGTCTCCTGTACGGCAACCTCTTCTTCTGAAATCTGAAAGGTCAGCATCGTTTCTCAAAGTATGTTGTTAATACTATTCAACCTTTAATTTGGTAAATTTTATTGTCTCAATAGAATTATTTCATTTTATCACTGTTCCATGGGAGGGAACAAAAGCTCTAAATGTCTTCTTCCCAATATTCTCTTCTCCTCCTGGTGGAGGGTATACCAGTGGTCTATTCTAAACTCAGAATCCTAGTTACATAAAGAAACTGGGACATATAAAGGGGTTGTTTTGTGTTCAGAGCAGAAATTTTTTGGGATTATTGGTAAAGGAAAATTGATTGATGGTCTGTAGCTTGTAGATCCTTAAAAGGATCTATTTTCTTGTAATGCTCCTAGACTAGTGGAGTAGATATTAACTGCTAAGACTTTTTTTTTTCCCCTTCCAACCACAACCTATACCTGTCAGCTTTATATCTCTGGCTTTGAGTATCCCAGGCAATCCCATGAACCAGATAACTCTTCACAAATTATAGGGCATTCCTGGAATATAAGGGAAAATTTTGAGTCCGTCGAGCCTTCAATGCTGCCTCTATCAGTCTTCATGTGGGTATCAATCTTGAGCTCCCGCCTACCGCCTGAACTTATGGTTTGCCTAAGATTAACCTGGACACATCATCCTAGGTAACAGAAGAAGCTCTCTTAAACACTGTTAAGATTACTCCATAGAATACATTACTTGGATGGACATACAAACATGTCTGTGATCGCTTAATTGGTGGCCTAGGGTTAGGAAAGTTATTATTCAAGAATTTGAAAAGGTGCATGGACAGATTTAGAGCTTCTATTTGAGGGTAATAGGGAGTGATCTTGAGAAAAATAAACCTCTAGAATTTTCTGGCAGTGGTGTTTGAACTGAAATGAGTTCATCATCCACCGGCCTGCTGTTGATAGTTACATCGTGCAATTAATAGCTGGGCTGATATTCATATCTGTGCAAATCTTGCTCTGGAATTTACAAGTTACCGTTGGAGTTGAATCAATATCTTGTTGGAGTGGAAGTGTTGGATATGCTTTTGTAAATAGAAAGGCCTTTGTTTGTGTGTATGTGTGGGCGGGTGTGCGTTTTCTTATATGTCCTGGACAAAAAAGATGGGAAAAACAAGTATCCTTATATGTGAACATTTTTTAAGTAGTGTGTTGCATAAAATCATTCAACTTTTATGATAGAAACGAGTTTTTAATCCATCCCCTTGCTTATCCCTCCAAAAACAAATACCACACTATCTCTAAATGGCATTCCTTTCTTTTAGTTTTGGATGAATAAGTAAAAATCATTCAAATTATAATGTACAGAAATTTCCTACCATACTGGAGATGAAAAATACTGCAACCTTAGTTTCTCTGTTACATTATGCACAGACAAGAAGTCATACTGGTGGATGAGATTTTACTCAATGAAGCAATAATTGAAGAAAGGGAACAGGGAATCGAGGAAATTCAGCACCAGATAACTGAGGTAAATGAGATTTTTAAGGATCTCGCTGTGCTGATTCATGGCCAAGGTGAAATGATTGGTACGCCCTCTGTTCTTGATAATGATATTTATACTATATTTTTTTTAAAGCTTTCTCTTGGTTTCTTGAAATCTCCGCTTGCTCTATAGTGACAATGCTGAAAGTGTGTTCCTTCTCCTCTCAGATGACATCAGTTCTAACATTGAAAGCTCCCATTCTGCTACTACAATAGCTAATTCACAACTTCTGAAAGCATCCAAGACCCAAAAATCTAGTCAATCTATGGTAAACTTTGATCAATGCAATTCTCCTTTTATTTCATTTTTTCTATGCTTTTTGGTCTTTATGTAGACAATTTATGTAGATGCTTTGCTGGAACTGGGATGTTGGTCTTAATTGATAGTAACCATATTACTGCAAGTGAGCTTAAATTCAAGCGACAAAACACAAATCCTGAAACAACTTGAAGGCAGTCATAGAAACCCTCATCAGTTTCTAAAGTTTGGTACTTTTGATATCTTTGGTCACTCTCTTACTAAAGCCCTAGCTTGTATATGTATATATCTGTTTCCATTCTTGATGTCTTTGGCCAATATGGTGGCTTCGAGACCTGGCCTAGAATCGACCACTTGATGTTGTATTTATATCTAGTATCATTTTTGCATTCAATTGTATTACTTGAACTTCAGGTAGAAGCAATCCGTCTTATATCCAGTATCGTCTAACTAGTTCAAAAGATTAGTTGAGTTGCTAAAAATATATTTGCAACCCCAGGGTCGGCTCAAGTGGTAAACACCTTGGGCTTAGGGATATGCTCCCCCTAAGTTTAAGATTCAAATCCCCTTGTATGCAAACACTCTCTAAGGGCCATCGGACTGGAGGATTTTCTCCTTGAGTTATCTTTAGTGCACTTGCAGGAAACTTCTTGCCGAGGGCCTATGCACCCCCAAGATTAGTCAGGACGCTGTTCCTATACACCTGATGCCAATAAAAAAAAATATATATTTGCTCTTGAATTATCTTTTAAGTTTGTTAAGACAGTGCCGAGACGACTTATATATACTGGTTATAAAATGCGTGACATCAATTTCTAATTACGTGTTTTTCCCTCCTTTCTGATGTATAAGCTTTTTATGCAGACCTGTTTGCTCTTGTTGATCTTTGGAATCATTCTGCTCATGGTCATCATAGTCGTAGTATTTTGAACAGAGAATCATTGTTTTGACTCGAATGCAATCTTGAGGCAAGGCTCCTACTCAACTTGTGCTGAACTTATCTTAATTACAAAGCATACAAAGGTTTTTGACATCCTCTCGGGAACACAAAGAAGACAAACAATGTACAATCCAATTATTTGGAGCTCATAGCCTCGTACCCTATTTTTAAGAGGCTATTTTATAGAAAATCATGCAAAACTCATTTGTGAATGAGAAAATTCATTTATAATTCTTATTTTTTACACACTCAATCAGCATACTGCTGATATATGGAAGCTTTCCATATCAACTATGCTAAAAAAATTATTAGTGTTTTGATTTTTCTAAAAGTTCTAATGAATCTCACTATAAATAGTGTGCTAGAGTGTGTATTTCCAACAAAACTTTGAATGAATATCCCATTTTAAAAATTTTGAAAAATTCTTTGTACTGGCTTATAATGTGCAAGTTCTGCACAGGCTTTTTGAAAAAACTTGCACACCTTATGCATGCATTACTCAAAACTTGTTAACTCGTCCATCTTCTTCTAATTTTTATAGAAAAAATTGTTCGTAGTAGCCAATGGAACATTTTTTCTTTTTCCCTGAGGTGAAATGCAAATAGGAAATACTCTAGTTATAAAAACTTGGGTTCAACATTATGATATACTTTAGTTACAAAGGAATTACGCAAAAACTTGAAAAATACTCTCGCCACAAATGAAGTCACGTCAGCTTGTTTTTTGATAAGTGAAGTCATGTCAATTTATAATATTATTTTTGTGTAATTTTTTTTATAAATATAGCAGCAGTATTCCAAATGGGAAATACTCTAGCCACAACGCAAATATAGAAACTTTGGTTCGACATCTGATATGCAAACAAAAACTACACAAGATTTACAAGCTTCAATTGCAAGAGTCTTGTAGAGACCCCAAGCTTTGACTCGCATCTTTTATCTTAACATAAGAATGAGAGGTGGATAGGAATCTGTCATGGATGATAATAAGAAAAAAGGGCTGTGTTCGGGCCTTGCCGTGGAGGGATTAAAATCTATGGCCGAGAAGTTGGGATTGGATTCTCTTTTACGAGATTAATTAGGATACGTTTGCTACACACAGAATAACTAATAAGAAATTCATAGAATGACAAATAATCAAAATTTCCTATTTTCATGGATGTTAGTGGAAACAATAGAAAAGAGAAAAACACGTCTCTTTTTCCTGAAACCTTGAACACCACAAAGGTAGAAGAATAAAGAAGTTCTTTTATAAGGAACACCCAAAATGAAGTACAATTTTTCAGTCACTCAATGATCAAATAAGCTTAACTATATGCACTTCTATATATACTAAAAACTACAAATCTTACTCCTACTGTAACAAGAAAGTCATAAAAAAGGAACTAACCTTTTCTTATACGATTCCTATTGCTTTTACCTGCAAGCTACCAATGCTTAACAAAAATTACATGCAAAACTATAGTCATAAGGGGTAGGATATTAGGAAAAACCTAGCCAACTTTTTCTAATTTACAGAGGGTACTTCTCCAACATAAGACCTTTTTTTTTTCGTCCAACCGTATTCCTAATCATATTACAGTTAATTTAGCATTGTCTGTGACTTCTACTAGAAAATTATTATACATAATTAGTAGTCCACCCGCACATAAGAGACCTTTCGTTGGAATAGGTCAATAAAATAGGATGAAATGATGAAGTGACTCAATAGAATACAAAGATAATGTTTCAAAGAATATAGAGGTAATAGTTTTATAGTCACAATATATTTCAACTGCATTATGTAGAACCATACATACCACTGATGTGGAAGCCTATCGCATTAATTAGCATAAAAAAGTATTTATATTTTGACATCTTTTAATTTTAATTGATCCTACAATAAATTGTACGTTATGGCTTATAAGAAACATAATTCATTTATATCCAAAAAGTCTTCTGAAATAAACATGCACACAGAATTATGAAATACAGATGTAAAGAGTAAAACGTTTCTTAAACTAGAAATTATAACTAGTAAAAGTTCCGTTAACCAAAATTATTACTGGTCATGTGCCGTTGAAGAAAACCCTTGCTTGCCCAACGGTGCCAGGCATCAACCTGTGCAATAGTCAAAGAAACATGCAAAAGTTACAAACAGCATGGTAATATGCTTGTCTAATTAACCCACCGAAGAGATTATTTTCAGCTCAGACCAAAATTTTTTAAACTCACATCTGCATGAAGAAATAAAGCAATTCAGGAGCTTTTAAGTACATCTGTTGGTAATACTTAATAATGTTTAGTAGAAACGCGAATTTGAATAGACAAATATTTGGTTCACAAACATATCTCACAAAATAAAACTCAAGCCAGTCACAGAGACAGTTTCGTTATAAATACATCTTCTCATATTGGCAAGATCCCAAGCTGACGAAGGAAATAAAAGGAACAAGAAAGTGGCTGACCATGCGACGCAACTGTGGGATCAGTGGAAAATACTGTATGCATTGGCTAATTTAGAGGCGATTTAAAAGTTTACCTGTTGATGACCAGAAACATGTATATACAATTGGTAAGGTCACCCCATTCTGCTTTCCGATGCAAGAAGCCCCATCTGCTCAGTAAGACGATTCATATGTTGAATCTCGTCCAACCCATTTTTCTTTCCCATCTGTAACCCATGATCCATGGTCACATCACCATCCAGTGAACTCGAATTAATTTCATCTACATCCTCAGTGACTGGGGTCGCTGTAAGAAAATGTTCCCAGAAAGTATCGTTAATCCCCGGAAGTACAGGGATCTCATCAAGCAAGGTCCCCACATCATTTTGTGGATAGAATGTACCAGTCTTTATGGGCATTGACCCATCCAAAAGAGACATTGGATCCACATAACTTGCATTCCCAGTCTCAGACCCCACAAGGTTCATATCAGGGATCTCTGCAGTGCTTTTGGGCATGATCCCCTGCAGTTCAGTAAAGTTGGGCAAAACAGTCTCTTCTTGAGAATTATAAACATCAAGGTTTGGGAATTGAGCTTTTATAGCATGATCAGGCATTGCATAAGAGGAAGATTGAATATCTGAATTTGCGGTGGATGGAGAACGAATGGGAAATTTGGGTTCTGCTGGCATATACAACTCTGCAGAAATAGGCAGAAACTCAGAAAGGGTCACTCCAGAAACTCGATTCAAGGAATTTCCCTGGTCGAACGTATTGGTAAAAGGAGCATCATCAAAAAGAAATGCATCTGGGTTGTTCATCAATGGTTCCACCCTAGGAGATCCATTCATCTTCAAAATCTGCCACAGCAAGGTTTTAGCTGCCTCATTCATTGAAGGCTGGTACTTGATAATCTGTCCCTCGGGAGCATTGGTGCAACTCTCACCAGCTACACTTTCTTCTTGATTGGGGAGTCTTCTTTTTTTATTCCCTCCAGTAATGTTCCTATTGCTTTCATTCTGCTGCTGTACAAACTGGGTAAACAAGCCAGGACTCTGCATAGCCTTTGCTAGAAAAGACATCATTTGTTGCTGTCTCTGCTCCATTACCTGCACACGTTGCACCACATTCTGCAACTGATGATCAGTTGATTGCTGGTGCTGCCTCAATTTAACAAGTTCCTGCATAAGAACATTCTTGTCCCTTTCGAGTCTTTCAACCTCTTCCTCGAGCCCAAATTTCCCTACCTCAACACATGCCCCAACTGAGGAGCTCGGCACTTCAGTTGGTACATGAACCGGTTTCCTCCGACTAATACTCTTCAGAAGGTGCGATTGACCTTTTAGAAACTTCACATTTGCAAATTCATAACGGTCTGAGTCCACCTTCTTAAAACCCTGCTTAACCAAAATGAAAAATTAATCATATAAAGGAAAATAATACTAAAAACCTAAAAGGTTCAATCCAATAGTGTGTTTCTATTGTTCTGATACAAGTGTCAATTAAGACAACAAGATTTAAACTCAACTAGTTACATTTCTAAAGACATAAAATATAGTTAATTTTTCTGAGTACCACCATCCCAGCCAGCATCCCCCCCCCCCCCCCCCCCCCCCCCCCCCCCCCCCCCCCCGGTAGGGGCCGCAGATAAATAGCACAGGCATTTATCATAATCATTATTGCACAACAATGGAACTAATTTGCTTTTAATTTTATTTTTGGACCTATTTCCTTGGCACACTTTTTAAGAACGACCATATATAAATTTTAACTATATTTGGTTTTTAAAGGGCCACCATTTACAAACAAATCTGAAATATCTAATGTGAACTTCAAAAGTTGTTCACAAAACTTGGTGTTTGGCGCAATGATTGATAGAAAAAATAATTAGGTATGAAGTCATTTTCCTGTGTGAGCTTGGCCTCCAACCACTACCGTCCATCCCATCCAACTGCCAACTGACTCCACTGGTCGTTGACTGTCCTTATCCATTCCTTGCCCAGCCACTGACTGAACCGGCCAGTTGCCAGCAACAGAAGAAAAGTAAAATTTATATATTCTTCAAAATGCCCCAAACACTGGGAAATCATTGAAAACCAACCATTTTTCTAAAATATATTTTTTGTTAAAAAAAAATTCCCCTAGAAAATATTTCCATGGCGGAGCCTAAGATAATTGGTAGCCTATGACAAAAAATAATCATTCTTGCACACTACATCCAATTATGGAATGGGCAGATATGAGTTGAGCCTTCTGTTATTAAAAAAAAATAAGTACTGGTAGATATGACCGCTATTAAAGCAACTTTACTTTTCAAATTTTGATACTTAAATGGTGGTGAGAAACGGTAGATTCATGTAAAGTGTCCTCGGATAAGGTACTAAAAATTTTGAGATATGGGCAAGTTATCTAGAAAAAAAATTTCCCCAAGACCTTGACAAGGGAAAACGAAAAAGAAAAGGGGGAAAAAAAGGATAGACAAGACATAATTTGACAGTGTCAGATCCATAGGCTTCTCTAAGACAGAAATCATATTAATTTTCATGTTTCCTGTATCTGAAGATTGTATTATATGCATTGTTATAAAAAAGAAGAGGAATGCATAGGCTTCTGTTTATTTATCAAAAAGAAGATTGAATTAGATTGATTTTTATGTAAAAAAACAATGAACAATATTCCTTAAACTACCAGAATAGGCACTAGATCATGTTTTGTATACCTTTGACATGCAATGAAGTTTCACAAGTTTCTATTGATAGAACATTCTTGTTAAGTAATAATCATTAAACTGCAAAAATGCACAATCCACGTACAAGGAAAATCTGTTGCTAGAAGATGACAATGAAAAACACAGTAGGATGCATGTGCATGTTCACGCTACTTTCTTCATCCCAGATCATAAGCATGAGAATAAAAGGAAGCAAACTTCAGCATCTGACATGTAGATTAAACAGACATATTTATACTAGATACTTTTTTTTAAAGTACATATACTAGATAATCTTAATCACAAATCAAAATTAACTGTGAATTCGATTAGGCCCAAGGAATTATGGGTATCTTTTATTCACAAAAGAAAGAAGCAAGTATAAAATCATGAGCAAACAGCATATAACACTTCTTTGTCTAGTAACTATTTTGGAAACATCAAATCTGTCATATCATCACTGAGAGAGAGAGAGAGGGACAGACTACATGATGCATAAAATTTTACCTTCGTACTTTTGCCTTCTTAGTTTTATGAACAAACAGGTCAGCATTAGAAATGGTTGCTTCAGTTCATTTCTAATTTTTTTTTTTTTTAAGTTCAGTTCATTTCTTTCTTTTTTTTTTTTTTTTTTTTGATAGGTAAGAGAAAATATTAGTGAAGTGAATGAAAAAGGCATAAGTTCAGTTCATTTCTAATTGACTTAAGTACTGGGGTGGCATGTTTTTCTTTGTGAATGAAAAATACCCATGCTTCCTTGGCTTGAACTTTCAGTTGCTTCAGTTTATATGAGATTCTGGTAACTTTTCAATTAAATTTCAGTTACCCTTCCCACTTGCCCACCTACTCCACTAAAAAGTTAAATTTCACATTTTATTGTGAAACCAAAAGGAAAAACAAAAAAAATCTTCTAGGTTGTAAACTCCCTCCAAGGAAAGACACCTAGTCCAACATGAAAGTGTACATCCAAAATACTGAACCAAACACCTATTTCGCGTACTCTATGATTAAAAAAAAATCATGTTCTAAACATAAAACTATCAAGCTATATATTGTTCTTCTTTCAATTCTTGCAACTTCCTTACAAACTAAAATCATCATCTATTTCTCCATCTTACTTCATATGTAATGTGCCACAGAAACAACATGACACAAACAAATGCCCAATACATTATAGCTATATTATTTAAAAATAGTACATCTATAGGCATTCAACACATGATGTATTCACTGCAGAAAAATATTGTATAAATTTGGTGAAAATTTGAGTGGACTCTGCTAACTTACAATGAAGTCTCAGTTATAGAAACACCGAGTTTTTGCCAAGTTAACCGAAAAATGGCCAAGTCGAGTGTACCCACTCAAAGTATAAGCTGACCTGCAAGTTTGAAATCATGATTAATAAACTACCACGGTGCATGCATTTGTTGGAAATATTTGATAAGTGCAACGACGGAGGTGAATTTTAACCCTGTGAATGAATTATTCGAAAGAAAAAGGTCCTAAAATGAGCAAATCAAAATAGAAAATAATAATTTTTCTATTAACCTCAATATAATAAAAACAAGAGAAAAGTTATAGATTGGTCGAGCATGTAGCTCATAGAGTTAATGGAATGTGGTATTAAGTTTGGCTAAAGCATGACAATAAAATAAATATAAATAAGGAAGAAGAAGACATATCTTTGCAAGATGATAGCATAGACACTATGAAAATGCCACCTTACATGCGGATAATGAGTGCAATAGAACTAAAAGAAATTGAAAGGGAAGAACAGGGTGCAAAGAAACACAAAAGGTTAGATGCTGCAACAGTGCATTAGTGGTTGTGCTAGTGTAGTAATTATGTGGGTTGTCATTAATTGGAGAGAGATTTCATCATATTGACACATTTATAATCAAGCAAGGAACTTAAACCGTCCATGATTGGCATGTATTTCTTCCAATGGCTTTACTGGATGTAAGAAAAACTCATCCCCAACCCCCCACTCACACTCTCCCCCTATTTTAAAAGAGAACTATTACATACACAAAGAAATTACACCAAGTAAACCCACAAACTGATGTGGCTTCATGGAATCTGTTAGATCTACTTTATAATAAAAGTAACTTTACAATTTGACGTACCACATCAATTTATGGGTTTACTTTTATGTAATCTCTTTGTGGCTAAAGTATTTTCCATTTTAAAAATAGACTAAGTAAAACCTACAGCTTTTGTACTCTCTTTCTTAAAGATATAGATGAAGTTGATTTTGCCCTCCCTAGATGATTGACCGAAACCTTGATGTTATCTTCTTCCTAAATGATTGCCAACAACTTTGTTTTTTTTTTTTTGGACAAATATCTTCAGTTCAAATAATTATGTTGACGAAATATAGCTACAACCTACAGAACACTGAATTTGGTCAATAAGAAATCAGACAAACGGTACAAGACAATGGTAATAGATTGGTCAACCGAAGAAGACTAGCTCGATAGCGTTACATTACTTAGTAGAATTTCCAACCACAAAACACAGTTAATAAAAATTTGCAAGCACAGCACACCTTTTCCTTTGGTAATTTGACAAACTATTCTATTAAAGATTGGTGCCACAGTAGTTTCTAATTGGACAAGATTTTAAAATTTTTTAGCTTGATTTAGATTAATTATACCGGATCCTAATGAAATTCTCAAATTAATCCAGATAGTTAGATAAAGAAGTCAGAACAAAAAAGATAAGATAACAGACGTAAGTGTTCAACTGCCGGATGAAGCTGGCCAAGTTCTTGTGCTTGAAGTGCTTGGGCAGAAGCTTGGCAGCGAACTCATGCGGGTTCCAGACCACAAAGCTGTCGTTGCCGTCGCTCCAGGAAACCACCGAGTCGGTCTCCGGGTCGTCCACCATGGCGTAAAGCTTCCTCAGAAACGGCGGCAATGTATCCGTCGTCGCCGTCGTCGAAGATCCGGCATCATTAACATCTGCCATTCTTCTTCTTCTTCCGTGAGAGAGTGAGAGAGATAGAGGAGGGGTGGAGTCGAAATTGGAAGCAAGAGGGTTTTGGCCCTTTGGGGGGTTTTGGCGAAATTGAAGCGAGTGTTCCAAGTGGACTGCCAAGCACGGCTGTGTTTCGTTGCAGAGAGTATCCAATAATCTTTAATATATTTTATTACTATTTTTTACTATTATTTATTATTTTTTCTTAATATTTAATATTTTATTATTATTTTTTATTTACTTTTTTATTATTATTTATAATATATCTCAACACTTCTCAATACTCAAACTCAGCCTTAACGGCTTGCCTGCAACAACTTTGAGAAAAAAGGAATTGAAATACCCATCATTTGGATTGGTAAAGTCTTTATCTTATTATTATAGTTTTTAAAATTTTTACACAAAACATAATAAATAATTTAATTTTTTTCAAATCTCAATTCAATTTTTTCAAATCTTAAAATAATAATAATATTAAAAAATAATATTATAATAATATTTTATTCAACTTTAATTTAAAACAATCTCATCTCATTTCTAAGGACGGCACTACAGCCACCACTTTTACTGGGAGTTGAGAGTTACCTTTACTACAAAAATGTGTTTTTTTTACTTCTTTTACATGCATTTTTTAATACTTTTAAATATTTTTTTATAAAAAAATTTATAACATTATTAAAAAATATTTCATCAATCACAAAGTAAAAAAATAAAAAATAAAATAAAATTGGCTTAAGCGGGAGCTGGGAGCATGGTATTCTATTTTCCCTTTCTAACCATCATTTTTTTTATAAATTTTACTATATATAAATAAAGTTACGTATCAATACTGATTCCTTCATACTTAAAATTTTAATTAACATTATTTTTAATAAAATTTACTTTTTAACTAATCACAATAAATTAATACACATATTAGTGTATAATTATACTTACAACTAGATTTTTCTTCTTTTCACCTTCTCCTACCTAGCATTAAATGATTAAAAATTTATTTATTATTTTTCACTTATTTATCAATACCACGCCAATATAAAATAAAAGAGTAATAATTAAAAGATAAATTTAGTTACACATCCATTTTACTATATCTAGTTTTGGATTATATCAATCCGCTTCTTTTTTTCTTTTTTCTTTTTTTTTTCAAATACTACGTTGTCGTTTTAGTTGTTTAAAAATATGTTTCTTGTCAACCTTTCCATCTATCAACACTAATGCAGAACACGTGGCCTAATTACAAACTGTCATGTGTCCTCCATAATTTTTTAAAAAATAAATCAACTTTTTTATTAACAAAAAAATTATTATTAAAAATAAAAAACTTTTACAGTTTTTTATTAGTGGACTTACGAAGTATTTAAAAATATGTAAATATTTAGAAGATGCTCTTTTTGAATGAATAAATCAAAATCTCATCTCAGAACTTTTTTCATAATTTTTTTTTAAATGTCATTTAAATATAAAATATTTTTTAATTTCAATTTTTTAATTTTTTTATCTAATCATTATTTAATCATTATTCAAACACAAAAAGCAATATAACATTTCCAAAATTTGTAACAAAATACAAAAACCAATACAATTTTTGCAAATTACAAAAAAAAAAATTATATCCAAATAATTTTGTAACTTTATAATAGTTTTATTCAATTTTTTCTCTCTCATTTTTCAAATCCTATGTGAATACAAAAACGGTTTCATCTTATCTCATCATTGCATTACAACTTTTTCAAATTCACACATAGAATATAATAAACAATTTAAAATTTTCAAATCTCAAAATAATAATAATATTAAAAAATAATATTTCAATAATATTTTATTCAACTTTCATCTAAAACCATCTCAACTCATCTCACTATCCAAACTATACCTAAAACATCTTAAATCATTTCACTAATATTCGCAAATCATTTCAATGTTATTAATATAATTATCATCTCATCTCATTATCCAAACATATCCTAGTCTAAATTCTATATTACCTATGATAAAATAATAATGAGACATTTGAATTTAAAAAACAAATAATAATAGGGCTTTTTCGTTATGAGAAATATTCATGACTTTAGTTATTATTTGTTTACAAAAACTATTAACTATTTTGAGAGTACGGATGAAGTAATATACTTACCCTATTATACAAGATGTCAATATGAGTAAAATTAAGTATATAAATACTATTTTTGAATAACATGACATTACGTACTAGGATGAGAATATCTTGTATCAATACTTAACTTTCTAATAATTGCTCTATATTAACAAAATCTAGAAATTCTTTTATTTAACTTATACCCACTAATTTTTTCCCTAAATATATTTTATTAAAATTTAAATTTTTCTTTGCATCTTATTGATGGCTAATTGCTTAATTATAAAGTCCTTATATCTATTTCTATTATATAAGTGGTTATCTAACTATACAGTATATTTTCTTGTTTTCTATTAAGTTTTTCCGTTAATTTTTATTTTTCCGTTAACTCCTCTTTAAATCTTGCTGTTCAATGAGACCCCATTTTCATCCTCACAGTTTGCTATCGATGCCAACTGGTTCACGTCAACCTCATGACAAGAGATCATAAAATGGTATGCTCCATTGCTTCTATTCCAGTGGGGGTATTTGCTTGCAACAACAATATTAACATAATCGGTAAAGATTAAAAGCGTAGGAAAATGCCAAAGGTCAAGCCTGTAAAAGACATCAACAATCTTGCTAATATTTATAGGCAAAAAAAAATGCATGTGCCTTATCAGGAAGAGGGGCCAGGAAAGGGCTCTCTCCAATCTCCATCTCGTCGATGAATTAGCCCTTTATGAAGTAGATGTAACTCATGGGCCCACAATGGACCATCAGTTTCTCTCCTTCCCTATACACCCACACCTTAATCTCTTCACCATCTCTATGTGGCTTTGATGAAAGGCATATGCATTCTTGTAAAAGCATCCACTGGGGATGTATGTTTCCTCACTATCAGAAGTATAGTTCTATAAATGAATTGCATTGCGGATAGCCACTTGAGCTCTAGCCAAATATTTTCTTCAATCTTCTCCGCCCTACTCCTTTTCTTCAATCTTATCAGTGGAAGTTGAGAAATGTGTTGAATTTAGGAAAGACTGCCTCCGCGAGAGAAAATGCGGCTGAAAATTATGCCAAGGTTTTGTGGCTGGCTTGTATATATATATATATATAATATTAGTGCTATATAAGCTGGATGCTTTTTGAACCTGGGCCACCATGTTTTGTTTTGGACAGTGTGTGCATGCGAGAAAAAGCTGAAACATGAATAGTGATATGGTTTTGTGCCTTCTGTAAAAGGAAAAGAAGAAAGATATAGACTATTTTAACCTTTAATTATGTGGATCGAGAGACAACCAAGTTGTGGTTTTAAAAGTTTTTGTCGTCTTCTTGTATAAAAGTGGTGTTTTTGTACCTGAACCAGTTAGCATTTTTCCATTATTGTCAACTCTACTATTATTATAGTACTTTTTTATGTTCAATTATTCTAATCACTATATAAGGAGAGACATCCATTGAACAAATATTTATTTTAGGAAAAACTCTTTTTACGCCCGAGTTGGGTAATCGAGCGCGACTTTTGATAAAAAAAAAAAAAAACTTTTATTTTTTTTAACATTTTTCCTCTTCATTTCATTCTCACTCTCTCTATTAATTTTTTTCTACAAGAAATCTATTTGCACACAGGATGAGAGACCTCTTACGTAACGTCCATCTATATGTAATAATAAAATAGGGTGTTTCATTCATATTCTTCTTCACATCTTCACCATAGAGAACAATGAAGACAAAATGCAGCTTCTTCTTCGCATCTTCTTCTCATCTGAAATACAACTCCTCTCAACCAAGATCACCCAACACCTCACCCTACATTCACCGCCACAGCAGAATGCAAAAACCATTGAGTCACTGCAAGTGAACCCAATGCCATGCACAGACAGAGAACTCATCTCTGCAAACTTCCTCACCAAACTCTCACATGCTCTCTTATTCTCCCTTTCTCATTCTCTAGATCAGAACAATGAAGGCCATCCAGCCTCGATAACAAATTATTCCGTCTACCTTCTTTGTGTTCAAGCAAGAAAACAGAGCATGTGTGCTCTCTAACTCGAAGCCTTGTCGCATATTGATCTCCTTCATGCCAACCCAGACCACCTTCTTCGTGTCCAACTCGTCTACGTTCAACCAACGTCAAAAGATCAACCATCACCATTTCTCTTAGAACCAAAGCAAACCATCTCCACATCGTGACCCTCTCACTGCCAACGTTCACGACAACTCCTTGTATGTTGTTACCTAGCCTCTATCACAACTCCTCACTTTAACAAGGCCAAAAGAAGCAACCACCCACACACAACTGCATCGAGACCGTCGAACCAAAACAACTCCATCATGTCCTATGTTTTAAAAGTGAAAACAGAGCAAGGAGGAATAGTGCAAGCCACCAAGAGCAACCTCCACATCACGACCCCACTACCCAAAGTCTCCCCATGCGCCACCCTCAGCCATGCATAGCCCAGTAGCTCAGTAAGTTTCAATCACTCTCTATCTCTCGGTCTACTTTCTCCCTCTCATCTCTCTCTCTCTCTCTCTCTCTCTCTCTCTCTCTCTCTTCAATAGCCGAGGTATGCTGAGTGGTCGACACTGTCTCTCTCTATCTCTCTCTTCAATAGCCGAGGTATGCTGAGTGGTCGACACTGTGAGCAACCCAGCTCGCCACTAGTTGCCTCTGATCTGCTCCATGCCAACGTCGTCTGCGAGTGAGTGCTCAGCCGCATGGAACCTTTGGTTCTGGTTCCTGCATGGGTATGCCATTTTTGCCGCCGCCCAAGAAGTGTTCTTCACTTCTTTCTCAAATACGAGGTTTTTTTATTTCATTTCCCTCGCATTTTGTGTTTTTTCCCCCTTTTTTATTTTTATTTTAATAATAGCCGATTCTGCAAAAGATACCCAACAGCGGTACTTGTAGCAAAACTGTTTTTTCTACCATCTTTCTTTCTCACATTCTCCCTTCACCCCCAACCACCCAAGCACAGAGTTACCCCTTAAAATCTTGGCCATAGATTTCTAATCCCTTGAATCTGTTGTGGGTTATATTTATTTGTATCTCTTACCGTAAATAATTTTTCTTTGTTTCTTTCGTCTTTCCTCTCTTTTCTTGTTTCCGTTTTAGAGTTGAGGTAGAGAGCAAGCAAGGTTGCAGCAGCGGATTTATATTGTCTGAGTTTGATTTGGTACTTATCGGGGCTCTATTACAACCCTTTGTTATAGCTATTAGTACTCTCCTTGCACCGTTTGCTCTCGTCATCTACTTGCATATGTTTCTCTGCTATTTCAGGCAAACGTTGAATATGGTGCACCATTCCGTTTCGATGCGTTTGAGGTAAAAAAGGACTTGATCTGGAGTGAGGTGTTTTGACACTTTTCATGTAAAGCGATTTTCTTTCCTCTTATTGTTCCTGAGAGTGGTTCTCACTTGATACTTGCAATCTTGAGACAGGTTTTGCTCCAATTTTCAATTTCTTCCCATTTTGATTGTAATTTTCTTGAGGTTTTTGGGTCTTTGAGGGGTTTTATGAGAGATTTTTCTCTTTATTCATTTTAAAAAAAGCATGAATCTAAAAAACTGTTGAACCTAAAGTTTTAAATTTCATGTAATTGTATATTTACACATTGATTTTGATGATAACAAATGAATTCAAATAATAAAGGAGTCTCAATCTCAAGTTGTCTATACAATGGAGTCAAGCACATCAAGAAACCAAAAATGAGCAAGAAGGAAACAAGCTCACATTAAAACTCATAGAGTAATATTGTACATCTCTTAAAAAATTCAAGATTAAGATTAAGGCTCAAAATTAAAATTTTATCATAAAATATTAAAATACATTTTTTACATGTGCATGAATATTTTGACAATTAAATTTAAAAATTTGAAAGATGATTAATTGTCATCTTTCACATGTGCATGCTTTATTTGAATATTTTCAAAAGTAATATATGCCGTTTTTGACTTATACAAAAGGTAGATGATTTTGTTTGAAAATTTTGAAAAGTAAATAGTACTCATTTTTTCATATGCGAAAAATAAAAAGATTAGGTTTGAAATTTTAAAAAAGTGAATGATGTTATCTTTAATAAATGAAAAAGAATAAACTTTTATTTGAATTTTTAAAAAATGAATGGTGTTGTCTTTCATAATTGAAAAATAAGAAGCTTTTATTTTTTGAAAAAGTAAATGATATTATCTTTGACATGTGAATCTTTTTAAATTTGAATATGAAGTCTCATATGCTTATAAATAAATCATTTGAAAGCTTCAAATTCGTAATACCAAGAGCATACAAGATTCATTCAAACTTTCATTCTCTTTTCTCTAAATATTGAGCCTTAATCCTTATTCATTTTGAAATAGCTATAGTTTGCGATGTATTATTCTTATTTCACTCATTGATCGAGGAGTGTTCTTTGATAACCTGCCTACTATCAGCTCTTGTATCCGTAAAAATGTGTGTATAACCCTTGTATGTGTAGAAAGTATTCTATATAGGGAATAGTTGAATCACCACGTGTAAGGTGATTACAACTGTAGAGTGTGTTCTATACGGATTTTTTGTAACGGTGTTGTTCAAATATGTAATAGGTTTCTATCTCCACTTGAAAGAGGTTGAATAGTGAATTTGAGGATTCTCAAAAGGTAGCTTGAGACAAGGACGTAGAAAGTGGGGCCGAACCTCATTAACATACTGAGTTTGCTTCTCTCTTACCTTTACTCTTTATATTTATTACTGTTTCGTATTTTATTTATATTTTATATTGTGTATTTGATTTATAATTGTTAATTTTTAAATATAACTCAATTCATTCCTTCTTTTGTGTTAGTCATTTAGACAACTTGTGAAAACTTCTACATGAAATCTAAAAGAGTCAAACTTCCAATAGAAATAATAAGGAAAGTCAGTATAATCTACTCGAACTAGTTGTGAATTTTTCTTTTTAAATAAATAGCAGCTAACATAATAGTATGATGCCGCGAAGGTTCCTACATATGGTTGTCTATTGAAGAACTGTTTTTTAGTTATTTTGAACAAGTGTTCCCCACCAGTGCACCCACCCCCACCCCACGTGAACACATGTTCCCAGACCCACTCCTACAAATCTCCACTAATTAAAAGAAATATAATAATTATTTTTTTCCCACTTGTGGATGAGCATGCAGGTCTAATGGGCATTGATGTGTCCAAAGAAAATGATCATTGGTGTTGGCTATAATCAACTACCTAACCATGAGCCTTTTGTACTGTTCTTTGACAATTAATGAAAAAAAAAAAAAAGAAATTAAAGAAATATATAGTGATTAGATTAATACATTACTTATCTTTGTTTTTGTTTTTGTTTTTATTTTTTTTTCTAAATGATTATCTGCACCATTTTGTTTTCAAATTATTGGTATTAATTATTTTACTTTTTGTGTATTAAATCAGTAAATATTAATTAATAACACTATAAGGGTAAGCACGTACAAAATATCCTTGAATGCTACAAATAAACATTTCGGTGTTTCAAGCCATACATCAACAAAATATAGCGTATAAGAAATCATGCTCAATTTTTGTTATAAGTAGTTAGATATTTTGTTATGTGAATGTGAAATTTTATTAATCGGTTTAACCCACTATTCAATTTTTTTAACAAAAGTTAAACACTTTAAAATATTAAATAGCATAAAATAAGTAGTGAAAATAATACTCCATTTCTCAATGCATGCACAAATAATATGATTTATTCGTACTAATATATATATATATATATATTATGTCTCTTACAACAATTTTTATTTATAGATGTTGGCTTTTTGAGTTTTAATTTATAGACGTAATGATTGAGAGAAGTTAATGTGCTTTTGATTTTAAGGTCAGTGGGTATCTCTCTTTTATATATATTTTTCAGAAAGAACAAAAAAGGATGGACAATAATTTGATTTCACCGTCTATAATTTGTATTAATTTACCATGTTTTTAATTTTTTGCATTTATATTCTTTACTTTTCTATTGATCGTACACAAACATTAAATTCATATCCCGTAGGAGCATTTGTCATATTTGGAGAACATTGCAATACATACTTTACGAAAAGAATATGTGATTCAACTTGGTACAGACCTTAATTAACTCAAGCAACAACGTCACAAAAAATTAAATGTGCTCTCAATTAATCCCATAGAAAAAGACACAAAATGATCAATTATCTCCCAAACAAGCCAAGTAGTATTTTCATGTGCTGAAAAAATATTTGCATTGTCTATTCTACTTTTGAAAAAATTAAGACTTTAATTTGTCTATGTTACTCAACTCCACAAATTGTATTAAACTATGGTCTATTTTGAATAATTTTTTTTTTGTTTTTTAATTTATCCAAATATGTAATTATTATGCTTCACTAACTTATCATTATCAAAAGATATTTCCTAAAATTTGTTTTTTTTTTATGCATTAAGTTATACATTAATTAATTTTTTTTTTTGTAAAAAATCATTCTATTTTATTAAAGATCTTATCTTACCCAACTAGACAAATATGTTTTGTACGTTATTCTGACCTAGTATATATATATATTGAAATCAACATAACGCTGCTAATATAAAATATCACTCATTACAAAGTTTTTCCTAAAACACCACATTCATAATCTGAATGGGAGATTTCTCCATCCAGATATGCTCTCCTAACAATGAAATAACTAATTTAGCCAATTGATGTGTAGCCAAGTTTGTCTCCCTATAATTGAACGACACTTTCCATCTCAATCTGTACTTCTGTAGTCTTTTAAAATCATGAATCAAAGAATTAGCTTCTGCTGAGCTTTCATGTGAAGAGTTTATTGCATTAACAATTTCTTGGCAGTCTCCTTCAAAGACAACCTTTGAGAAGCCTAGATTAGAATAGAACACTAGTGCTCTTCTCAAAGCCATTGCTTCTGCAACAGTAGGTTGTAATTTAGCAACTATGTTGTAGTACAGTGAAGCTTGGACTTTTTTTCCCTCAGTATCTCTAACAGTCACTCCCAATTATGACTTCTTCAAGTTAGTGTCCATTGTAGCATCCCAATTGATCTTCATATAATCCACATCAGGTTTTCTCCATTTTCTTTGCTCTATTCTTGAACTAGAAGTCTAAATAGAATTGATAGGTTTTTGAGCAAATTTATAGTCTTCCAAGTTCTCCATTGCATTCTATATAACCACATGTGGCTTGTCAAATTTATTATAAAAAATGAATGCATTCCTTATAGTCCAAATATTTCTCATAATACTCACTACACATTCAACCTCCTCAAACTTCAATAGTTCGCTGAATCTTTGCCATAAGTCCTAAGGAAAACTCTTGTATACTGCCTCCAAGTGACCACTCAAAGTGACCGCTAGTTAAATTTTTTTTTTTTTACTTAGTGATTAAGGAATTGATTTTAAGTGTATTAATGTATTTTTAAAAAATATTTAAATCTATTAAAAATGTGAAAAAAAAATTGGGCAACACAGTAGCCCAACTCAAGTCCTAAACATTAGCAGATTTACTCAACCATTTTTTAAGAGGATTAGTCTCCTCTCCCCACACATCACTCGCAGTCGGGTAATATTTATTAAGTATTCTTAAAATATGAATGACACCAAAATTTTATAGACTATATTGAAAAATATGAATGGCCAAAATTATCATTTATGTCATAAGATATTTCTCACTATGACGTGTAGCATGGTATAGGTGATCCAAAAGGAAAATTCTATAGAGTATATCTTCATCTTACTCTGATCTTATTGTGTTAATAAGGTAATAATTTCTATCAACTTGTAGATTTTTTTTAAATATTAAAAAATGTGATTGACGCAATGATCTCCAAGTTGTATCTATTACTAGCTGTACAAAAATAAACTAGGATTCCTACAAATATTTCTTTCCTAGATTAGTTTGTAAATATTTCTTTCCTAGATTAGTTATTTTTTTCCTAGTTCTATACATTGGCTACACCAATTGGAAGGAAAAAAAAAGAAGTATGGAAGCCTTTCCTCCTAAAACCTTTTGTTCTCTGATTGTTTTCTGACTTGGTATCAGAGTAACACTCGTAACATATTACCATCTAAATTCTCATCTATTTTTTGCATCATGGCCCACAACAAACCTGAATCCTCACTTGAATCATTTGCACCAATTATACATGTTTAATCAGAAAACTCTGGTTTCAAAGCTGACATCATTCTTACCAAAACCAACTATGATGTATGGTCCCAAATCTTCGAGATGCATATTGCAGGATGTGAGAGGTTTGAGTATATTATGGGCAAAACCTCTCAACTAAAAGTTAACGATGCTTCTTATTATGGTTATCTCATTGAGATTTTCCAAGAACTGGATCACTGCGATAAGATTGTAATGAAAGATCACAATGATTATCTAGCATATCAAAAATCAGTTGAATGATTGCATGTGCACATCTTCTTGAAAGAACTAGATGTAGAGTTTGAACCAATTCGAGGTGAGATTCTCAAGAAGGACCCAGTATTGGATTTTGAAGAAACCTATGCATATGTATGTCATGATGCTATTTGCAAAACAACGCTGAATGGAGAACCCGATCACCTGGAGTCAACTGCCATGGTGGCTTGCCGATCCAAGCCCCAATAATAGTGAACTAATTCTAAACCTGAGTAAGCATCTGACCTACCAAATCATACTGCAGACTAAAATCAATCATCTAGATCACAGAACCATAGATATGAAGTAGGAACTGCACGACCAGAATGCTTGTGGTGAAACTGGACATACTAAGTCAAGGTGCTATGAGTTGATTGGGTATCCAGAGTGGTGGGATCCTACCAAGGCACCCAGCAAACAAAATTAAAAAAAAAAAAAAAATCACCATGCCTCTATTGTTGTGGCCAAACCTTCGAACAACACTCTTGGGGAAGCCTCATCTTTGATTGCTACTTTAGGTAACCTAGGTAAGGCTCTTAATGTTTCTACACCTAATAGTAATAATGCATGGATAATTTCTTCAGGTGCTACAGATCACATGGCTTTTGACATTCACCACATTTAGTCTATGAAACCATCCAAACAACCTATAGTGTCTACAACTAATGGTATTTCCTCTCCCGCGATTGGAAAATGTTCAATTACTCTTACAAAAGATTTAAATTTGGATTCAGTTCTAGTCATCCCTTCCCTCAACTCTAATTTATTGTATGTTGCTAAATTACCTGCACTTTGCATTGTATAGTGATTTCTTGGCCTAATCTTTGTGTTTTTAAGGACATCCAGACTCGAAAGACAATTGGTTATGGTACTAGAAGGGAGAAGCTCTATTATCTTGATCTGACACCGACAAGTTCAAATTAGTTAGTTGAAGCTTTCACGGTTGATAGGTCTGACAAACATCAGAATTCAGAAATTTTGTTGTGGCACAAGTACTTAGGCCATGCTTCTTTTGGACATTTTAAAAAATTGTTTACAAATTTTTTTTCTCAATTGACTGATACAGATTTTAAGTGTGACATTTGTGACTGGCTAAAAGCCATTGTATTTCATTTTGAACAAGTATGAATAAAAGTCCAGTACATTTTTGTGGTTGTTCATTTTGATGTAGGGGTCCAACAAAGACTTCTTTTTTTAATGGTGCACGTTGGTTTATTTTTTCATTTATTGATGATAACATTCGTATAACTTGGGTTTGTTTAATGAAATCAAAAAATGAAGTTAGTTCTCTATTTCATAAATTTCATAGGATGATAGCTACTCAGTATCAATCTCATATACAATGCTTCGCATTGATAATTGGAGAATTTGTTAATCAAGACTTGAAACAATATTTGAGTTTACATGGCATTGCTCATCAGATGACTTGCTCCTACTCCTCTCAACAAAATGGGATTGCAAAGCGCAAGAATCGTCATCTCCTTGAAGTTTTACGTGCTTCATTGTTTGGGGCTCACATACCCACTAGTTATTAGGGCGAAGCCATCACCGTAGCACCCTACCTTATCAATTGTGTCTCTTCCAGTTCATTGCAGTTCTAGACCCCTTTTAACTTTATTCATGCAACTATAAGTGCTCCTAATATGCTGAATTTGTCACCTAGGGTATTTGGATGTGTTGCCTTTGTGCATCTTTACAAACCCTTGAGAAATAAGTTGCAACCCCGAGCTCTCCAGTACATATTTGTTGGCTCTGCCTCACATCAGAAAGGCTATCGGTGTTATCACCCCCTTCTCAAAAGATATATGTTACTCTTGACGTTATCTTTGACGAGGATGACATGTATTACTCTGTCCCCAAGTCTTCACTTCAAGGGGAGAGTAGGAATGAATTGCAAAACTCTTTGGACAACTTGGATTCTATAAGTTGTGACAGCTTGGATAACAATGGAGAATGCCCATATGAGGTGAATGGGCACATTTTTCACGATGAGAATAGATAAAATCATATGAAAGTGGTACCTCCACCATCTCCATCATTGGTATTGTCGATGTCACCAGTATCTCAATCGCCACAAGTACAAACTTCCCCACCTCAATTTGTACCATTTAACCAATTGCTTTCTCAAGTCGAGTCCATTTTTGAGTCTCAGGTAAATTCTAAACCCCACTTAAAAGTGCTACCCAATCGAGTCATAAAAGGAATGCCTAAAGTAAATTATGAACCTCTTCTTAACTCCAAACCTAGGTAGGTATCCCATGAGTAACTTTGTGTCTTACCATAATCTATCAAAGAAGAGTAGATCATTTGCGAATCAATTATTTGTTGTATCTATTCCTAATAGTGAACAGGAGGCCTTAAGAGATCCTAGGTGGAAGGAAGTAATGAACAAAGAAATGAAGTCACTCCAAAAGAACTCAACATGGGAAGTTATTGATTTACTTTAAGGGAAGAAACCCATTGGATGTAGGTGGGTCTTCCCTATTAAATACAAAGCTGACGGAACCATTGAACAATTCAAAGTCAAAATTGTTGCAAATAGTATACTCAAACTTACGAAAATTGATTATCTAGAGACATTTGCACTAACGGTGAAAATTAATTATGTTCATATTCAGCTATCTCTGGCCTTGAACCTTTACTAGCCTTTGTACCAGTTTGATGTGAAGAATGCATTTCTGCATAGAGATCTCCAAGAAGAAGTATATATGGAGTTACCTCTTGGACGTAATATGCAAGCTGAAAGAAGCAAATAGGTTTGTATATTGAGGAAGTTCCTATATGGTTTGAAGCAATCCACTAGAGCTTGCTTTGGAAGGTTCATGAGTTCTATAAAAGCATTTGAATACATGCAAAGTAATTCGGATCATACTCTCTTCTTGAAGCATAATAAAGAAAGGTCACTACTCTTATTGGGCACGTTGATGATATGACAGTGACTGGAAATGATTTGGAAGAAAAGAAGGCATTACAGAATCATTTTGCCCACTAGTTTGAAATGAAAGATCTTGGTCCGTTGAAGTATTTCCTAGGAATCGCAGTGTCAAAATTAAAGAAAGGTATTTTCTTGTCTCAACAGAAATAAGCCTTAGATAATGTTGAAAGAAACTGGTATGTTAGCTTGTAGTCCGGTTAGCACTTATATGGAAGAGAATTTGAAACTAGGTATGGATCCAAATCAAGTTCTTGCTAACAAGGAATGTTGTCAAAGACTAGCGGGGAGATTAGTGTATCTTGCACATACTAAGCCTGATTTGGCTTATGTGCTAAGTGTTGTCAGTCAATCCATGCACTCTCCTAGTGAAGAACATACGAATGTCATCATTTGTATCTTGCGTTACTTGAAATTGTCCCTTGGAAAGGGAATTATGTTTACAAAAGAAGCAAATTTGGATATTGAAGGTTATACCGATGCAGATTGGGCTGGGTCAATCAACGATAGACATTCTATGTCCAGATATTTCACATTTGTAAGTGGGAATCCAGTTACTTGGCAAAGTAAAAAACATGATGTAGTAGCTAGATCTAGTGTTGAGGTAAAATACAAGGGAATGGCTAAGGGAGTATGTGAATTACCGTGGATCAGAAATCCAATGAAAGATTTACATATCGAGTAGACCACTCCTATGAGGTTGATCTGAGATAACAATGCATCATGTGATATTGACCATAATCTAGTTCAACATGATTGAACTAAACATGTTGAGATTGATATACACTTTATCAAGGAGAAATTAGAAGCAAGGCTCATTGAAGTGCCTCATGTTCGATCTCAACACCAGTTTGCTTATATGCTCACAAAGGTAGTATTAAGACAATTGTTTAATAGTTATCTCGACAAGTTGGGCATGTGCGATATCTATGCATCAACTTGAGAGAAGGTGTTAACGATTGGCGTATTTGTCTCCAAGCTGTATCTATTACTAGCTGTATAAAAATAAACTAGGATTCATACAAATATTTATTTCCTAGATTAGTATGTAAATATTTTTTTTTAGATTAGTTATTTTTTTTTCTAATTCTTTACATTGGTTATTTATGTCCACCGATTGGAAGAGAAAAGAAAGTATTAAAGCCTTTCCCCTAAGAGAGTTGCTACGCATCCGCAACTGTACGGATGCACACCGCACACACTTTGTATTTTTTATTTCTTTTAATTGTTAGACTCCTCTCTCTCATCTACGTCTCTCTCTCATCAAGCTCTCACTCATTAGGTCTCTCTCTCCTTAAGCTTTTTCTCTCTCTTCGACCCCTCTCTCTCTTTCTCTCCTCAAGCTCTCTCTCTCATCAAGTTTTTTCTCTCTCTTGGACCTCTCTCTCTCCTCAAGCTCTCTCTCATCAGCTCTCTCTCTCATCAAACTTTCTCTCTCAGCAAATCCCTCTCTCTATGCGACCTCTCTCTCTCCTCAAGCTCTCTCTCTCATCAAGCTTTTTTTCTCTCCTCAAGCTCTCTCTCATCAAATCCCTCTCTCTCTATGCGACCTCTCTCTCTCCTCAAGCTCTCTCTCTCATCAAGATTTTTCTCTCTCTTCGACCTCTCTCTCTCCTCATGGTTTGGAGATGATAAGCACGACGAGGACGAGGGTGAGAGGGGGAGAGTGCACTGAACGACGATCGGAGAGAGAGGGGGGATACGATCAGTAGAGAGGAGGCGACGAGCTCGAACCCTAATTCTGCATCTAAAAGTCAAATGTGAAAATCCAAAAGGAGGGAATCGAAAAGCTAAGGAGATTTTCGTCATTAAGCTAGTGCCACGTGTGATGTGCATTGACTGATCCCAAATAAGGATTGCTCCCAATAATATTTCTTCCCCTAAAATCTTTTGTTGTTTGCTTAACTATTGTTTTCAGACTAAAAATATATAAATTTAATAAAAATATAATATTTATAATCACAGAGTCTGCAAGCCGCATGCCGCATTTTATACGAATAAGATAAGATTGGAACTGTAGTTGGTAGGAATCAAGGATTGCTCGATCCGAAATTATCAAACAATGAACCAATCCACCGAAGCAAAGTACAAAAAAGATTCCAATTTCTACATTTAAAACGCAACACAATTGAAGTCCACCGAGTTCCCAATAAACTAGAAAAGGATGCTTGTGAAAGATTGGAACGGACAAACGAAACCCCGACATTTCCGTTCCTGTTTCTCTGCTCTAAACTTGCAAGGCAACAACATCTGATCCTTCCTTTTCTGTCTTTCCGGATCCTCTCTCTTCTTCTTTGAGCCAGTCGCAATGAGGTAAGTGCGTCTGATTCAGTTTTTCCCTTGGGTCTCATCTGGGTTTCTGTTTTTTCATTTAATTTGGTGCTTGATGATGTTTTTGTATACGGTCCTAGTTTATGACGCTATGTAATTTTAATGCCGCGTGCTTTCGATGAAAAGTTGTACCATTTAACCTTGAATTCGTATGGTTTGTAGTGCGCGCTCTCTCTCTGTCTCTCTGTCTCTGTGGGGTTATTTTAATGCATCTTATACCTGAAAATCTAGATTGAAATGTTTGATATGGTTTACTCAAGTTCAAGAAATTAGGGTCTTTATTGGGAAAAGAAGATTGCTTTTTTGTATTTCCTGTACCCTATGGGTGTGAATCCTTAAGAATGTTACGGAAGGTTTATGCTTGACTGTTATTTTGGCCGTGAGCTGGATCAATTTGGTTTTATATAGAATCAATGATGGCTTAAATGTTGCTTCAGATTGTAGAAACCTAGACTTGCTCATCTATTTAAAAGCTGTATTTGTTTTTTATTTTTATTTTTTGGGGAAGAAGAGGGGGGGGGGGGGGGGGGGGGGGATTGGGCAAGGTCTATGCGCGATCAAATTTACTATGCATAGGTTCAGCAAGAATGAGATCATAAAACGGCAATCATTATTGATTCTAGGCGTGCTGCCTTCTGTTGGCAGAGTGAAGACACTGATTTTTGTCCGTTCAGAAATTATTTTTATTTGTTGCCTTAACTTATCAAAATTTTTTTTATCTGTTGCCTTTATTTGTGTGCATATGATTTGTAATCTTAAGTAAGTAATGAAAAGCGTAATTTCTCTTACAGTTTTCTGCTGCTGCTGCATGGCCTTTGTGGCTGATCTGGCATAAATGGAAGAATTTTGTGGATCAATTCTTTGTGTATATCAGATCTTTGCTGGGGATTAACCACACAATCTTCGATGGGAAACCGAAAACTGTCTCACCATCCAACTATATGCTATAGGCCTATACGACCCTCTGACCTTGAGATTTTACAGCGAATCCATGGTGATTTGTTTCCCATCAGGTATATGCTCTCATCTGATACCCTTAGATGGCTATAGACTTTAGGACGATGTAATTACTTCTTCATAACATGGTGCTAATCTTCAGGTATGAGTTTGATTTCTTCCAAAATGTTGTTAATGGACGTGAAATTGTATCGTGGGCTGCTGTTGACCGTAGTCGGCCAAATGGTCAGAGTGATGATCTTGTTGGATTTGTAACTGCTCGAATTGTTCTTGCAAGAGAAAGTGAGGTGACTGCTCCACATTTTCTATCCCACAATTTATTAAACTCTCATGCCTCATGTCTTTTTTCCATTCATCCTCCTTTCCCAAGGTGTGGTTTAATTTTAAGGTCTTTGATAAAACTTCTGGAACATAATGGTGTGGATCCATTCTAGAAGAAGACAAAGTTGAGGTCAGTTCATTTAGAAAAAGGTTCCCTAATAGTGGCGTTCTTTGTGTGGACGTTGGTTTTAGAGAAGATTGCAATACCCCATATTGAGTGTAGAAAGGTGGTGAATGAGGCCTCACATTGTTTGGGAAAGATAATTTCTTGCCCTTTATAATGATTCCATGGGGCTCCATTGCAACATTGACTAGTCCTTTTGGAATATGGTCTATATGTGGCTTGAGCCTTTTTTGGATTGTTACAAATGGTATTAGAGCCAATTCCAATTAAAGGTGTGGAACTTGAGCTGTGGCACTTATGATGGAATGACTTGGTGAAGATGTCAGAAAATTAAGGGGAGAGATTGTAACATCTCATATTAAGTATAAGAAAGTGGTGAATTAGATTTCACATTGTTTGGGAAGAAGTTTTTGCCCTTAATAATGGTTCCAAGGGCTCCAATTACAACACTGACTAGTCTTTTAAGAGTATAGGCCCAAATGTGGCTTGAGCCTTTTTTGGGTCATTACAAATATCCTAATAATGGATGAAGAGGCACATATATGGTGATGGATTGATTTTTTATGTGCAAGCTGTGTGGGGAAATTATTGGTCTCTTGTTGCTTCACTATGAAGCGGTTGGGGCCTTGTGGGTGGCTATCTTCTGACTTCTTGGGATACAATGGGTGCCACTTGGAGTGGTGGAGATAATGGTGGCTTGGGGAGCTATACTGGGTTGAAACATGGAGATAGACATTGGGAAGAGGGCTGCTTTTTGCTTAACATAGAGTATTTGGAAGGCTGCCAGAGTCAAGACAATCATACTTAAATTTTTGCATGAATGGACTACGGTCCACAACAGTACCCACTTTGCTTCTTTTGTAGACTCTGCAAACCCTTGCTACCCTACCCATTAAAATAGATGTTCTCCTTTGTATTAAAAAAAAAAAAGAAAAAATCCTTTGTGTACTTGGGTCATGCCTCTAATGCTTAAAAAATAAATAAATAAATAAATGTGATATCCTTACATATAAAAAGACTCCCGAGACAGCACTTTCTGTGGTTACTCTTTAAGCCCAATTACTGGATCTTTGGCTCATGTTTAGTCTTGCAGAAGCTACCACGAGATATTCCGTAAGGAGATTATTGATTCCAAAAATTCCTATCGGATTTGATTGAAGGCCCTTATTGAGATTCTCTATAAATACCTCCTTTTAACCAACCATGGTGTTTACTATGTAAATTAAAGGGCTTAGAATCATTTGAATTTTGTAATCTTGCATCATTTTGACTTTTTGACAGATAATTACTATTATTATTGTTGTTCGTGTGTTTTAATTGCAAACCACATTTACAGAAGGTATGGTGCTTATAAAGGTTTGTTCTTTATTCAAGATTTTACAAAAATCTGAGACTAATTTTTTCCAATTATTGTTTTTTTACTTATCAGGAAAAAGGGGAAATCAAAACAAAAAACAAAATTAACCTCTTGCTGATGATGTTTTTGTCTTTGTTTTTTCTTGTTTCTCATAATTCATTTCGACCAACATTGGCCTTGTAGATAGTGGATATGCTCAGATACGACTCATCGAAATCAGATCAAACTTTAGTCTACATTCTGACACTGGGAGTGGTAGAATCCTATAGACATTGTGGCATAGGTAGGAGTCTGGTTTCCATTTGATATATAACTTCTGAAACTCCTCACATGCCCCAGAACTGATTCCTGATGATTTGCAGCGTCTTCATTAATTCGGAAGGTCATAAAATATGCCTCAAGTATCCCAACTTGCCGTGCAGTGTACTTGCACGTCATTTCTTACAATAATCCTGCAATACATTTGTATGAGAAAATGTCATTCAAGTGTTTAAGGAGGTTGCAAGGTTTCTACTTGATCAACAGTCAGCATTATGACTCATACTTGTTTGTGTACTATGTAAATGGTGGTTCTTCTCCTTGCTCACCACTGTAAGTACAAAACGTCCTTTATCCTTGATTTGGTCAGTGTATCCCACATATTGCTGGGAATGGTATCTCCATCTCAATTAAATGTGAAATTGGTTCCAGAAGTTGTCCTTAACGGGTGGCATAAAACTCTTGAACATTAGAAACTGTCTTCAATATAAACAACTATTAATTAAATACATTTGCTACATGGTAAATGATGAAACAGGCATACAATTATTTGGTATTATTGTTTTGTTATTAATCATTATCTAGATCTCAACTGGTATTAACTATAGAAGAAAAAGATTTCGACTGGTACTATAGTCGATGCAACAAGTACAATAAGATAAGCCTCTGTATTTCAAGCAGTAAAATCTTATGATTGAATGTCAGTGATTAATCTTGTAATTAATAATAGCAAGACTAATCTCCACTCCTGGAACTAAGAGGTGAGCAGCCTTCTGGTTTTGTCTTGAAAGTATGAAAACCGACATGCACCTTCTGAATAACGGTGGCTAGTCAAAAGTTACCTGTATCACCACAATTCATCCAAATTAGTATTTATCAGGTTCTTTTTGAAAAATCTTGTTCTATATTGCCAACTCTCTCACTTGTTTTTCTTGACATGAGAATTGCATTAGATGCTACTGGGTATACTTGTTATTAGCTAGTTTGATGTTTTTTATGGCATTGTCAACCAATCATGTATAATTAGTATCGCCTCTTTTGGCGTTGTTCTTTCATGCAAATAAACTTATCCTTCAGAGAACAGTAACTTTCTTTTTTTCTCCATCTTGCAGAGAGCTTGTTACGATCATGGTAGGTTACATTAGGACTGGTTTTAAGACAGTAGCTGCAAAGATATGCAAGAATGAAGAAGATGGGAAGGTCCCAAAACGGCCGAAATGTAAAGAAACCATTTCTCTTGTATCGACAACCCAAAACAATAGAAGTTTGACAGCTGAATGTTCTGGTCATGAGTGTGTTTGATCTGTTTACTCCCATAAAATGATGTATACCTTTACTTATTCTGAAAGCCATGAAATAGTCCCGGAACTTTTTATACTGAAAAAAACTCATGAAATGTTTCAGTCTCATGTTGTTCTTTCAATCTCTTGATAATTTACACAGAATTCTTAGTTTTAGCATTTCTGACTTCTGAAAATACCCAGTTTCATGATTGCTGGAAATGGAAATAAAGGGTAGAGCCAGCTTAGGATTTGCAAATCAAATCTTACTGTATTGTTGAATTTTGTGGCATAAAAGATTTTGACTTGTAAATACAGTTTTTCTCTCACATGTTAACCGATCTATAAAAATTTGAGTTTTGCTACATATAAGTGCAGTTGCGCACTAATTTGTGTACCAACACTAATTTATTCATACTTAATGTTGAACTCAAGGTTTCAAGTTTCATGTGATTATAAATCTACACATGAATTTTGATGATAACAAATGAATTCAAAGAATAAAGAAGTCTCAAGCTCAAGTTGTCTACACAATGGAGTCAAGCACATCAAGGAAACAAGCATGAGCAAGAAGGGAACAAGTTCACATTAAAATTATAGAGTAATGTTATAAATCTCTTCAAAATTTGAAATTAGGATTAATGCTCAAAATTAATATTTTATCATAAAGCATTAAAATACATTTTCCACATGTGCATGAATATTTTTGAAAATTAAATTTGAAAATTTTGAAAGATGATTGATTGTCATCTTTTGCATGTGCATGCCTTGATTAAAGGGTTGAACTTTGAAAATATTAAAGATGATTGATTGTCATCTTTCACATGTGCATATTTTATTTGAATATTTTCAAAAGTGATTGATGCTTTTTTAGACTTATACAAAAAGTAAAAGATTAGGTTTGAATTTTTTGAAAATGAAAGTGTGCTCATTTTGTCATATGTCAAAAGTAAAAGGTTAGGTTTGATTTTTTTGAAAAAGTGAATGATGTTGTCTTTGACAATTGAAAAAGAAGAACCTTTTATTTGAATTCTTTGAAAAAGTGAATGATGTTGTCTTTGACATGTGAATCTTTTTAAATTTGAATATGAAGTCTCATATGCCTATAAATAGATCAATTGAGAGCTTCACATTCACAACACCAAGAGCATACAACATTCATTCAAAACTTTCATTCTCTCTTCTCTAAGCATTGAGCCTTAATCATTGTTCATTTTGAGAGATATAGTTGCGCTGTATTGTTCTTATTTCACTCATTGAGGAGTGTTTTCTGATAACCTACCCACTATCAGCTCTTGTATCAGAAAAAGGGTGTGTATAACCCTTGTGTGTGTAGAAAGTATTCTACACGGGAAATAGTTGAATCACCACGTGTAAGGTGATTGCAAGTGTAGAGGGTGTTCTACACGGATCCTTTGTAGCGGTATTGTTCAAAGGTATAATAGGTTTCTATCTCCACCTGAAAGAGGTTGAATAGTGAATTTGGGAATCCTCAAAGGGTAGCTTGAGGCGAGGACGTAGGCAGTGGGGCCGAACCTCGTTAACATACTGATTTTGCTTCTCTCTTACCCTTACTCTTTATATTTATTGTTATTTTATATTTTGTTTATATTTTATATTATATATTTGATTTATAATTGTTATTTTTTTTATACAACTCAATTCACCCCCCTCTTGTGTTAGTCATCTGGGCAACAATTGGTATCAGAGTTAAGAGCTCTATTATAAGATTAACTATCTTTTAAGTTAAGATCTTATGGCTAACATTGCAGCTTCATTTGGTGAAGGTCAATTTAGCAGTCGGCCTCCACTCTTTTGTGGAGATAATTACTCATTCTGGAAAGTTAGAATGAGAATATTTCTTCAAGCTCAAGGTAGAGAAATCTGGAAATGTATTGTAAATGGACCTTATATTCCAACAAAAGTGGTTGATGGAGTAAAGGTCAAAAAGGAAGAAGAAGAGTTTGATCGTGAAGACGATAGATTTTATACTTTAAATTTAACTGCTATGAATTTATTATATAATGCTCTTAATGGAAATGAGTTTAATAGAATAATAAATTGCGCTACGGCAAAGGAAATTTGGAATAACTTGGAAGTAACTTATGAAGGAACTTCGCAAGTAAAGGAATCAAAAATTTATATTCTTACTCATGAATATGAAATGTTTAAGATGAATGATGATGAATCTATTTCTAGTATGCACACTCGTTTTACTAACATCATAAACAGTTTGACAGCTCTTGGCAAAGTTTATTCCAAGGTGGAGATAGTAAGAAAAATTCTCAACTCTTTACCAAAACGTTGGGAATCAAAAGTTACAGCGATTCTTGAAGCTAGAGACCTCAAGAAGCTCGAAGTCAATGAACTCATCGGGTCACTTATCACCCATGAGTACACATTGAAAAAAGGAGAAGAAAAAGGAAAGTCAAAGAAGAGCTTAGCACTTAAAGTTGTTCCTCATGAAAGTGAAAGTGATGAAGATGAGGAAAATGACGATAAAGATGAAGAAGTTGCGATGATAACAAGAAGAATTCAGAGGTTCTTGAAGAAAAATAGAACTCCTCCGAGGAAATCTTTCAAAAAGTTTTCCAAGAAAGATTCAGGTAAAAACGATACTTTAATTTATTATAAATGCAATAAACCTGGTCATACCAAGCCAGATTGTCCTCTGCTAAAGAAAGATCGAAACAAGGGCAAGAAAGCAATGAAAGCTACATGGGATGATGATTCAAGTAGCTCAGATAGTGAAGCAAGTAATGAAGAATCAGCAAATCTTTGTCTTATGGCTAAAGATGACAATGAGGTAACAAATCTTGATAATATTGAAAATCTTTCATATGAAGAATTGCAAAATGTTTTAGAAGAGATTTATGAGGAATTTGAAAAATTGGGTATCAAGTATACTGCTTTGAAAAAGAAAAATTCTTCTTTAACAAACGAAATTGAAATTTTAAGAAAAGAAAGTATCATTTTGAAAGACGAAAATCTTGAATTGAATAAGAAGAAAACCGATTTAGAAAATATTGTTGAAAACTTTACGAATGGAAAAAGAAATTTTGAAAAACTTCTTGGTAGTCAAAGATGTGTTTTTGACAAGGCAGGTTTGGGATATATGCCAAAACAAAAATACAAACCTTATAAAAATTTCTTTGATAATCATTTTACCTCAAAGACTAATATTCAAAATTCTTTTCATAAAAATAATTTTGTCAAAAAAAGATATTATTATAATCATTCAAGTTTTTCATATATGTCACATGCTATTTGTAATTTTTGTAATAGAAATGGTCATAATTATCATACTTGTCCTATTAGAAGAAATCATACAATGACTATTAGGGCCATATGGGTACCTAAAAATCTTGTTTATTCTAATACTAATAAATAAAGGACCCAAAGAACTTGGGTACCAAGAAAAATCATTTTAATTGTTTTTATAGGTATGCATGAAGTCATCCACAAGCAAAAATAAGTGGTTTTTAGATAGTGGATGTTCAAGACACATGACGGGAGACAAGACTAAGTTCTTTGATCTTAGATCTAAAGAAAAAGGACACGTGACATTTGGAGATAACTCGAAAGGGAAGATCGTGGGAATAGGTAAAATTGGTAATGAATCTTCTCTCATAATTGAAGATGTTCTACTTGTTGAAGGTTTAAAACATAATCTTTTGAGCATAAGTCAATTATGTGATAAAAGATTTACAGTTACTTTTAAAATGGATAAATGCATTATTTTGAATGATCATGATTGTAATATTTGTTTTATTGATTTTAGAAACAATAATGTTTATACAATTAATTTTGAAGAAATTACCTCACAAGATGCTATTTGCCTATCAGCTCAAAATGAAACTAGTTGGTTATGGCATAGAAGATTAGGTCATGCCAACATAGAACTTATTTCCAAACTTTCAAAAAATGATCTTGTGAGAGGTTTACCAAAAACATATTTTCTTAAAGACAAAATTTGTGATGCATGTCAATTTGGTAAACAAACAAAAACTTCTTTTAAAACTAAGAAACATATTTCCACTACTAGACCATTGCAACTGATACACATGGATCTTTTTGGACCAAATAGAGTTGCAAGTCTAGGAGGAAAATATTATGCATTTGTTATTGTTGATGATTTCTCTAGATATACTTGGGTCATCTTTCTTACTCATAAAGATGAGGCACATAATGCCTTTACCAAATTATGCAAGAGAATTCAAAATGAAAAGGGCTATACTATTTCAAGTATCCGAAGTGATAGGGGAAAAGAGTTTGTTAATAAAAATATTGAAACATTTTGTGATGAAAACGGTTTTGTACATAATTTTTCTGCTCCTCGAGCTCCTCAACAAAATGGGGTAGTAGAGAGGAAAAATAGATCTCTTCAAGAAATGGCAAGAACAATGCTCAATGAGAATAACTTGCCTAGTTATTTTTGGGCCGAAGCGGTAAGTACTGCATGTTATGTTATAAATAGAGTTATGTTAAGGTCTAAGTTAGATAAAACCCCCTATGAGCTTTGGAATGAGAAAAAACCCAACATTGGTTACTTTTATGTATTTGGATGCAAATGTTTTATTTTGAATGACAGAGATAATTTAAGCAAGTTTAATGCAAAATCTGATGAAGGTATCTTTCTTGGGTATTCTACTAATAGTAAAACTTATAGAGTATTCAACAAAAAGACTTTGACTGTACAAGAATCTATGCATGTAGTATTTGATGAATCTAATTCTCCACTCTCCAAGAAATCTATTGATGAAGAAACAGAAGGTATAAATAACACAGAAAGTCTCAATCTCAACAAAGAGAAAGCAATAGAGGAAGTTCAACATGGAGCCATCAGGAAAGATCATCAAAATTTAATACAAGATGCAACCAAACAGTGAAAATTTGTGAAAGATCATCCAGTGGAACAAATTTTGGGAGAACCTTCACAAGGTGTAAGTACTCGATCATCTCTTAGAAATATTTGTAATCATACTGCTTTTCTATCTCAAATTGAACCCAAAAATATTGATGACGCACTTCTTGATGAATCTTGGATTCTAGCTATGCAAGAAGAGTTGAATCAATTTGAAAGAAATGATGTTTGGACACTTGTTCCTAGACCCAAAAATCATACTATTATTGGAACAAAATGGGTTTTTAGAAACAAGAAAGATGAGTCTGGAGTCATTACTGGAAATAAGACTCGACTTGTAGCCCAAGGTTTTAATCAAGAAGAATGAATCGATTATGATGAGACATATACACCTGTCGCAAGATTAGAACCTATTCGAATGCTACTTGCATATGCTTGTTATAAAGATTTCAAACTTTTTCAAATGGATGTTAAAAGTGCTTTCTTAAATGGTTTTATAAATGAAGAGGTATATGTTGAGCAATCTCCAGGTTTTGAAAATCATATTTCCCCAAATCATGTTTTCAAACTCACAAAAGCACTATATGGACTTAAACAAGCTCCTAGAGCTTGGTACGAGAGACTCAGTGGTTTCTTGATTGAAAAAGGTTTTTCAAGAGGAAAAATCGACACAACTCTTTTCATTAAATATGAAAATGATGATATTCTTTTGATTCAGATTTATGTTGATGATATAATATTCGGTGCTACTAATGAAAATATGTGTCAAGTTTTTGCTAAGACTATGCAAGAGAATTTGAGATGAGCATGATGGGTGAACTTACATTCTTTCTCGGATTGCAAATTAAGCAAGCAAAAAGTGGGACATTCATCAATCAATCAAAATATATTAAGGAATTACTAAAGAAGTTTGGGATGGAAAATGCTAAGGAAATTGGAACACCAATGAGCCCATCAACTAAACTTGATAAAGATGAATCCGGTAAGCCAGTTGACTCGAAGATATATCGAGGTATGTTTGGTAGCTTATTATATTTAACAGCCAGTAGACCAGATATTATGTTTAGTGTGTGCTTATGTGCACGTTTTCAATCATCTCCAAAAGAATCACATTTAATTGCAGTTAAGCGCATTCTTAGATATCTTAGTGGTACAATTAACCTAGGGTTATGGTACCCTAAGCACACATCTTTCGATCTAATCAGCTACACAGATGCAGATTATGCTGGCTGTAAAATAGATCGAAAAAGCACTAATGGAGCATGTCATTTCTTAGGTCATGCATTACTTTCCTGGTTTAGTAAAAAACAAAATTCTGTTGCACTATCTACTGCTGAGGTAGAATATGTTGCTGCGGGTAGTTGTTGTGCTCAAGTTCTCTACATGAAGCAACAACTTGAAGATTTTAAACTCAAGTATAATCACATTCCAATCAAATGTGATAATACAAGTGCTATAAATCTTTCAAAGAACCCAATACAACATTCTAGAACTAAGCATATTGAAATAAGGTATCATTTTCTTCGAGATCATGTGCAAAAAGGCGATATAATATTAGAGTTCACAAACACACATGATCAGTTAGCAGATATTTTCACAAAACCTTTACCAGAAGATAGATTATGTATGATCAGAAGAGAAATAGGTATGATGCATGTTATGAATATCTCTTAAAAGATAGACCAGAGTCAATAAAAATAGAGATAGATTTTTTAAATACTTTTACATAAACTTGAGATTCTTAGCCTCATGTTTGAGACGCTCATTCTCTTCATACAATATCATGTCATTCTTATTCATGGGAACCGGCAAACGGAATGAAGAATCTAATAAAGATTTTAACTATTTATTCTTCTGCCGAATGATTCCTTCCCTTGTATGAGACTCTTGAACAATTCGTTGAAGAACAACAATTTGTTCTTTGAGCCTTTCAATTTCATGATTTTTGGCTTGTAGCCGCTGAGAAAAAGCAACAATAGAGGAAGAGTAGCGAGTCCCAAGACTCACCAAGTCATAAATAGCATCAGAATCTGACTTATTAATCAGATTATTATTTTCTTGCTGCAACATGACACCAATGGCAGCTGCAGAAAGGACAGGAGGTTGAGATGCAAAATGCCTCTTGGATGGATCTAGAGAAATGTTAGAAGAATGAGCCATTGAGAAAAAAAATAGAAGGCTTAAAACGAGAATGCTGAAGGAATGCAGATGAGTTATAGAGATGAGATGAAAACTTGATGCGGATTAGATGAACTTCAGGACTGATTTTATAGAGATAGCATAAAGAATAAGACAAACTATTTTCTCTTCAAATCTTATTTAGTCAAAAGAAATACAAGATATGCTGGACACACATTGTCAAAAGTTTTCTTACTAACCCAGCGAGATTAACAGTAGATTGTCCCTATTTTTCTAGTAAACGGTGAACCTCTGCTGTTATCTGCCGATGTTGACCTTGTATCTGAACCCTTTCTCGTTCCAGCTCCTCTATTCGTGGTTGCAGATCATGAGCATACCAATCTGTAAATTTTTTCAACTCTTGGTTTTCTTGCTTTAGCCTTTTATTCTCACTATCCTTATTAGCAAGCTTCTGTCGTAACTCAGATATTTGCATGTTAAGATGATCAATCTCACTCACCCTCGCCATTAACCTTCGAGACAAGATCGTAACAGAGGCAGCATATTGACTACTGAGCATTCTTGATTCTGCAATAATCTCAGAATCAGCCTTACTAGAAAAACGGTTCACTGCTCCTATCATGGTATTGACGGCCTCAGGAGGGAAGATTGATAATTGATGCGTCAAGGGTTCCTGATTCAAGTCTAGAACATTAGTGGAAGAGAATTACTCAGTCATTCTATCGTTGTGGAAAAACAGAACTCAGGTCAAGAAGCGATTATTTTTTTGGCATCCGATAGATGAAAATGATCATTTTTTTATAGAAACTCGGAGCCTTCAATCCCGTTTGTCAACAACATCAGGCGATTGTTTAAATCTTCAGCCGTATTAAATTCATAGAGTTAGGCCTCGAGGCTTTGCAGCACTTGTCGGGTCACGGACGGCTCCATTTTTCAACTATCTACAGTGACTATTAAACGCATCGTTTTCTTTAGTCCATTTATTTGCTGCCGATCCTTTTTAATGATGCCAAAAAGGGAAGAAGTTTTAGATTAGAACATTAACATTGTTTAAATTGCTAAACTTGTTATATATGCTTGGAATTATATTTATACTTTTGCTTGAAAAATTAACGCATATTTTCAGGGGGAGCTTAAGTATTAATACAGGTTTCAAGTTCTATCAAATATTTGTCATCATCAAAAAGTGGGAGATTGTTGAACTCAAGGTTTCAAGTTTCATGTGATTATAAATCTACACATGGATTTTGATGATAACAAATGAATTCAAAGAATAAAGAAGTCTCAAGCTCAAGTTGTCTACACAATGGAGTCAAGCACATCAAGGAAACAAGCATGAGCAAGAAGGGAATAAGTTCACATTAAAATTATAGAGTAATGTTGTAAATCTCTTCAAAATTCGAAATTAGGATTAATGCTCAAAATTAATATTTTATCATAAAGCATTAAAATACATTTTCCACATGTGCATGAATATTTTTGAAAATTAAATTTGAAAATTTTGAAAGATGATTGATTGTCATATTTTGCATGTGCATGCCTTGATTAAAGGGTTGAACTTTGAAAATATTAAAGATGATTGATTGTCATTTTTCACATGTGCATGTTTTATTTGAATATTTTCAAAAGTGATTGATACTTTTTTAGACTTATACAAAAAGTAAAATATTAGGTTTGAATTTTTTGAAAATGAAAGTGTGCTCATTTTGTCATATGCCAAAAGTAAAAGATTAGGTTTGATTTTTTTGAAAAAGTGAATGATGTTGTCTTTGACAATTGAAAAAGAAGAACCTTTTATTTGAATTCTTTGAAAAAGTGAATGATGTTGTTTTTGACAATTGAAAAAGAAGAACCTTTTATTTGAATTTTTTGAAAAAGTGAATGATGTTGTCTTTGACATGTGAATCTTTTTAAATTTGAATATGAAGTCTCATATGCCTATAAATAGATCAATTGAGAGCTTCACATTCACAACACCAAGAGCATACAACATTCATTCAAAGCTTTCATTCTCTCTTCTCTAAGCATTGAGCCTTAATCTTTGTTCATTTTGAGAGATATAGTTTGCGCTGTATTGTTCTTATTTCACTCATTGAGGAGTGTTTTCTGATAACCTACCCACTATCAGCTCTTGTATCAGAAAAAGGGTGTGTATAACCCTTGTGTGTGTAGAAAGTATTCTACACGGGGAATAGTTGAATCACCACGTGTAAGGTGATTGCAAGTGTAGAGGGTGTTCTACACGGATCATTTGTAGCGGTATTGTTCAAAGGTGTAATAGGTTTCTATCTCCACCTGAAGGAGGTTGAATAGTGAATTTGGGAATCCTCAAGGGGTAGCTTGAGGCGAGGATGTAGGCAGTGGGGCCGAACCTCGTTAACATACTGAGTTTGCTTCTCTCTTACCCTTACTATTTATATTTATTGTTATTTTATATTTTGTTTATATTTTATATTATATATTTGATTTATAATTGTTATTTTTTTTATACAACTCAATTCACCCCCCCTCTTGTGTTAGTCATCTGGGCAATACTTAAAATTTAAATTAACACTGTTATCAATAAAATCTACTTTTTAACCAATCACATCACATCGGTGTACAGATTAGTACATAATTGTGCTTGCAATTATACTTTTCCTAAATATTTTTCAGAGAAGTGAATAGTAAAATTTTTAAAATTGTTTTAAAGGTAATTTTTTAAAGGAAGTATAACAATAATTGTTTTTTTTTTTAAATGTTGGGAAACCTCTTTTAAAGCAGGGTTCTTCAGATTTATCCTTGCAGAGTAAATTTCGGTTCCGTACATAGCACCTTTGAAATTTTTCCTATACAAATTTGGTTAAATCGAGAGTGTGATTCATCTATTTTTTATTTTAAAAAGTTAAGTTTTATTTATTTTATTAGTTACATTTCTATTCACACACACACATATATATATATATATATTACAGCTTATAATTGAATCACCTGTTTTTCATAATATTAATATTGATGGAAGAAAAATTATGGGAAGATTCTATTTTTAAATAATTCATATAAGAGGATAAATCCTAAAGAGTGAGTTTTTATTTTTTATTTTTTTTGCATTATGTAAACTCTGTACATAATTGGATCCTTGGAGGTGAAATGAGATAAACGTTTCGTACGTCACATTTTTCCACTGAAATCAAGCTTCTTCCTTTTTTTCACTTCTCATCTCATTTGTTCACTTCAAGTTCAGGTTTTTAGGGTTCAACTCCAAAAACCTCTCTGGACCTCAAGCCTTCGCCACCACTTCTTCTCCGCTTCATGCCGTTGCCCACGTAGGTCCGCCACTCTCTCTCTCTCTCTCTCTCTCTCTCTGTGCCGTCGCAGAACCTCCGCACTGCCAGTCCGCCATTTCAGTTTCTTTCATATCTCGGTTTTCTTCCCATTCGAACAGATCTCTAGATTCGCAGGTATGATTTATGTTTTCCTGTCTCGGTTTCCAGTGACTTGATGATTTCTGTTGGTTTATTATTTTTTATTTGGTTTAGAGAATTCTTTGTTGGCCACTACTAAAAAAGGGGAGAATTCATTGTTGGTCTCTGTATTTTGGTTTGTGAGATATGTTGGTTATATTCTGGTTGATCTGGTTTATGAGTTATTTTTCATATGAACGGACGAATTGTGCTTCTCACCCGCCACAATGTAGGGTCGATGTAGCAAATTACAGTCAGGGCGGGGGCAGGGCAAAATTCCTATTTCAAGAATATTTTACCAGATTACATACATACGTATTTTTGTGTGTGGGGTAGATTACATACATACGTATTGTTGTGTGTGGGGTGTGTGTGATAGCTATCCATTTCTACTATCATTTTCTAGTTTTTATTTTTTATTTTTTTTAATTTATTAGTTTGAGTTTTCGTATTCAGTCTATTATGAATCTGGAGTTTTTAACAAGGGTGATTTATACTTTTGTAAAAATATCATGCCATTTACCAACATACGAGCAAAAGGAAAATACTTTGTTGTATCTGTTTCGTGCATTTTTTCATAGTAATTAAAAGATGGATACATATAATAGACAAAAAGATATGTATGTCACGCCTACTTTGTTTCACTTGTTGCTGCTGAAGATCGTGGCATATGTCATTTATTTGAAAACCTGTAATGCAGGAAAGCAAGTGAGAATTAACTGCTTAGATGTTATCAAAAGGAAGGAAAGTTTCCAGCAGGGGAGAAGCAGTAACAGCAAACTATGCTTTTGGCCCGCATGACGAGGACATAATTATAAAACACAGGCTTCTAACCCGCACCACAACCACAAGGGGTGAACCTCCGTTGAAGAAACTTCAGAAGAAGTTCACCTCTTTTGTCCTTGAGATTGAGAAGGATGCAGATAATAATGGAGACTGTGAGAAACTTGCCAAAGCTTTCTTACAGGAGCTTTCAACATTTGAAATTCCACTCCTCAAGAGCAAAGCGGTTGTTGATGCGAACATAAGAGAGAAGGAGAACTTCAACGAGTTGAAAGATGAGATAAACAGGCAGATTGTCCAAGCACAGGCTGACATTGAAGATCTTAAGAAGCAGCTTGAAGAGAGTAAGATTGAGAGGCAGCACAAAGAGGAGTGTGAGGCAATCAGGAAACTGATTGCCACGCAGCCACCTAGATCAGAGACACAGAAGATTATATCACAACTAGAGAAAGAAATTGCAGCTTTGGATGCCGAGAACACAGCTGGTTCAAGGTTGCTGGAGCTTCGCAAGAAACAGTTTGCTCTTTTATTGCACGTGGTATGTGACAGTGTGCATATAGTTTTCATGCTTTTGTTCCATTTCCGTTTTGTTATTTTCTTTTTGATTGGTAAGTTTCATTGATGGCACCTGGTGGCAGCAGTAAATTACTCATTCTCTTTGAAAACATTCGCATCGATTCTTGAGGGTTTGTCGGGATTATGGAAAATATTTGGTTTCGACATTCACAACAATCTTTACGCATGACATTTGATTGAACTTTATTATACTGCCAGTTAAGAGCTTCAAGTGAAGTTTAACTAGTTGGTAAAACAGTGTAGAATTTTACAACATAGGCATTCATACTAGAAGCATTAGGACAAGAATATCTGGCCCACCCAGAGAAACCAGTGGTTTCTTGGTCTTGAGTTGTAAAGTTCTATTAAAGGGTGTTTCCACAGGGTAGAATCTCCTCAGGGAAATTGAAGTTTTCATGAGGCTGATCTTGAGCCTTTCCTGTCAATTTGACAATTTCCATGGCTTGTGTTTTACATGGGGAAGAAAAATTCTTGTAGTTCTAGCTGTGCAATTCAAATACTAACCTTTCTAATCCTGTTGAATACCACATTATTCGTTTTTTTTTTTTTATCGGTAAAATAAGGATTTTATTGATAATATAAATAGGCTTAAATAACACATTCTGATCCCATTTCCTCATTCTGGTTTCTTCTAAGAGCTTTGTTGGCCAACCGTTTCCATCTACATCCTTTGTTCTTATCATTATTTGCTTAATACGATAAACTCTCTCTAAATATTGTGCGCCTAATTTACTTATTAAAAAAAAATATTGTTCTCCTAATTTTCCATTCTATTCAACCTCTGTGCAGGTTGATGAGTTGCAGAATACCATAGAGGAAGAGCAGAAAAGTTTGGTTGAGGAGATGAGAATAGCGACTGAAGAGCAGAAGAATGGGATTGAGGATGCTAGCGGGGGGTCAGATGCAATGGCTGTTGACTAATGTTTAGTCTGAGTCTTAGCATTGCGGTTGGAAGATGGTAATTTCTTTTAATGTTTTTCTGTTTATGTATATCTTTCTTGATGGTTAGAATTGGGGAAAATGTAATTGAAATCAGAACATCTCTCTCCTGTTGTAGCATTAGTTTTTAAAACAGAGACATCCGTTATTACTTGGAAATTAGTCAATTCTCCCAAAAGTTTTGGATAAGTTTCTTGACTATGTTTTTCTGTACATTTAAAGTGGATTACTATCATTTCCAATAGGGAGTAATGAGATTATTGTGTTCTGAAAGTTGGGAGATGACGAAGAAATGTTTGAGGAAACTCTGTTGGACTACATCAAATGCCACGATGACAAGAGTCTCACTTTTGAAGGAAAAGCAATAAATTCTTTTAGACTTGTTCACATGGACAAGTTCATTATAAATGTTGCTCATTCATTATAAATGAACATATACAAGGAAAGTCCGCCACACACAAACACATACAAGCAGATAAATATTACAAAGCTGAAAGGCCAGAGCATCCTCTACAAGGCTACTTAAAATAAAATTTGGAGGGTTGTGCCACCATTGAAGTGTATCATCCACAATGCGTGCATGTCGGGCAAAGAGATGTGCTACCTCATTACCTTGTCTACTAACATGAAGAATATCAAATGAAGTTAAATGAGATAACAATGTATGAATCTCTTGAAGCAAAGGACTGGAACTAGACTGAGTAGACTCTTGTTCTCGAGCTGAACGAATGGCTTCCACAACAGTAAGTGAATCCCCCCCAAGAATCTAGTGAGAAATCCCCATATGATGGACCATCTGCAGATTCCACAAGGCAACAAGCGCCTCAATATCCTCCACCACATAAATGCCTTCTTCCTTCCTCGACATGGCCATGATCATATCACCATTTTCATCTCTCAAAATTGCACCCAACCCCAAATGATGAAGTTGATTGAAAACAGCACTGTCAAAGTTCAATTTCCACTTCACACATGGTGGAGGCTTCCACACAATGAAGATAAATGTTTATGGACTTGCAAGCATTTACGAACCACCTGATAACTTTCAACATAGGCAAAACAATTCCCAACAACATAAAAATAGAAACATCACTTTGCTTGAAAATTCTTAGATTTCGAAACTTCCATACACCCCAAGCAATGAGCACAAACCGAGAAAGTATAGTGGGATCATGAAGTTGCATCACTACCCAAACTTGCTCTATCAAACCAAGAATGTGAGTCCAATAAACCATATACTTATCAAAATATTGTGACCAAATTTTGGAAATGCAAGGACATTTATACAAAGCATGGGAATGTCCTCAGCAGCCTCATTACAGAAATGATATAGACTAGAAGCTAGTATCTCACGATGAGAAAGGTGGCTCTTGGTGGGTCAACTGTCATTACACGCCCTCCATATAAAATTCTTAACTTTGTTTGGTAGTTGCAGCTGCCATATAGTCTTCTAGAAAATTCTCTGTGAAGAATCGTGTAAACTAGTTCTAGCTTCCATCAGATTTTTTAAATGAACAACTAAAGGGTAAGCTGACTTGACACTAAACAAACCATTCCTTGTACAACCCCATACCAACTTATCAGCACTCCAATTAGGGAATAAAGGAATACTAAGTATTTATGAAATTATGAGGCCTCACAAGGAAGAAATACCTGTTTCACCAAAGCTGTAATCCACCTACCCGAATGTGAAGTGTCTATTAGTTCATTAACACAAGCATCAACTGCTAGAGAGTTGCATCCAGTAATGACTTTTCTGGTTGGTGAATTTGGCAGCCAATTATCGGACCAAATATGAATGTGGTCACCTCTAACAATACGCCACAAATAGTCAGATTGAACCACAAACTAGGCTTCATAAATACTATGCCAAACATAAGAAGGATTAGAGCCCAAATTTGAAGATAAAAAATCACAATGCGGGAAATATTTAACTTTAAAAACAACATGAAAAAAGAGAATTATGATGTTGTAGCAAGTGCCATCTTTGCTTGGCCAAGAGTGCCAAATTAAAAGATTCCAAATCTTGAAACTCCAAGCCACCAAAAAATTTTGAACGACACGTGCTTCTAATTCACCTAATATACCCTTCTTTCTTGATCTCTTTGCCCCCACCAAAATCGTGCAATCAGCCCTTCTAGTTATCGACAAACCCCTTTTGGTATCTTGAAACAACTCATAACATATGTAGGAATAGCCTGAATAATAGCTTTTGTCAATACTTTACGGCCAACCTGTGATAATAATTTCTCCTTCCATCCTCGACGTTTTGCCCAAACTTTGTCCTTAATATACCAGAAAGTGTGAAATTTCGATCTATCAACAAAAGAAGGTAATCCAAGATACTTGTCATGATGATGAATAGAATGAACACCCCATAGTTCCTTAATATCATTCATTACATCCTCATTCGTGTTGCAACTAAAGAGGAGTTTAGTTTCCTCCCGATTCAAATGTTGGCCTAAGGTTGCCCCATAAATAGCCAAGATATTTTGAATGTGCACATTTGCTAAGACAGAAGCTTGACAATAAAGAATACTATCATTAGCAAAACATAAGTGACTAACTCGGGGAGCATTATTACATACACTAACTCCCTTCACCAAAGCTTGCATTTTAGCTTGCTGCGACATTGTGGATAAATCCTTAGCACATATAATAAATAAATAAGGAGAAAGAGGACAACCTTGCCGTAGTTCACATGTGGTCTGAATAGAATTGGAAGGGGCCCTATTTGTAAGAACTTTATAGGAAACAATGGTAATATACATCATGATAAGACGAATAAAATCAGTAGCGAAGCCCATTCTAACAAAATTTTTTCCAAAAAAACCCATTCAACCCGATCATAGGCTTTACTCATATCGAGTTTAATAGACATACATCCTTTTTTACCCCACTTCCTTCATCTTATTGCATCCACCGTCTCATAGGCCACCATAACATTATCCATAATAATTCACTTAGGGACAAAAACACACTGTGATTTAGAAATAACTCTCGGTAATATTAAGTTCAAACGATTGGCTAGTACCTTAGCAATGTTTTATAGATCACATTATATAGACTAATGGGTCTATAATCCTTTTATGTACTTAGGCTGTCTTTTCTTCATAATCAACACAAGATATGTGAGACTAAAATCAGTGGGCATAATACCCGAATTTAAGACTTTTAACACAATGGTACTAACAAATTCTCCCACCAAATACCAATATTTTTGAAAAAATAATGGAGGCATACCATCTGGGCCCAGAGCTTTTTGTGGTTGCATCTGCAATAATACTTCGTTTACCTCAACTCCAGTAACAGATCGTGTCAGATCACCGTTCATTGTGGAAGCAAACAGATTTAGTGGAAGTTGTACATAACTCAATACGGCATCAATATCAGAGGGGTTAGTGGAAGCATATGGATATGCAAAATAACCAGCAATCATAGTATTCAAACCAGATCCTTCATAAGAATTTCCAGCATCATCCTTTGGACAATTAATAAAATTATGATGCCGTCTTTGAGAAGCCTTAAAGTGAAAGAATTTCATGTTTTAGTCCCCAACTCCCAACCAATTCACTCTTGACCTCTATCTGCACATCAATTGCTCTTGCTCCAATAAAAGATTCATATCATTCTTGACAGTACAAATAGCTTGAGAAGGGGATATAGATGGAGGGGCAGACCGTAACAACTCTCACTCCCTTATCTTAACAGCCAAAATTTTCCTAACATTGCTGAAGTGGGATTGACTCCAATCGTTGAGATTGGATCCACATTTTTTGAGTTTATCAACCAGAGGATCTGCTTTGTGTAAATTCCCTATAGATTCAATTTTTTCCTCACATTCCCTTGTAGCTACCCACATAGCCTCAAATTTGAACAAGCGAACACAAGGAAGTACAGAATGTCCCAAATCCAATGTGTTTAGCACTAAACATATTCTGAAACTGAAGTGACAATATTTCGAATCTTAAATAGGATATTGCTCTAGCCAATCAAAAGTGCTAGCAAAGCGATCCAATCTCTCCTTTATTTGGGCCCTTCTCTTAAATTACTCCTTGTAAATAAAGGCCCAACAGCATCAATACTACGTAATGGACAAAAATCTAAAGCAGATCTAAACTCAAGCATTTGTCTAAATGGTCTCACCCTGCCACCCATGAAAATCAAGTGCCTGACCTCGACTTGTGTGTTCAATGGTTAGATTGATCTATTGGACATTAGCCATATATTCACCAGCTCATGCGGGACAGTAACATTTTGATCACAATACTGTGGTAGAACAAGCATATTAGTCCAATTGATTTGTGAAGAAGGTTTGCTTTGGACATGTTTTTGCCAATTGATCGAGAAGATTTGCATTTCTCAGATCTGAATATTAAATTACTTTTCAGTACGGGGGATTAGACTTACTGTTAAATAAGGTACTAGCCGGGCAGATGTAAACGCAGATTCTCACCTCTTCATGGTAGAGTTCATAAAGCAACTCAGATAAGGAGATTCACATCAGATTAGCTGAATGCAAAATCTTAGATAAGGGAATCCACAGCAGATCGAGTCATAGATCATCAAGATTCTTCTCTATTTCTTGGGGAGCAATACAGAATTCAGCCTGCCGCCTTTTGCTCCATCCATTGGTGCAAAACCAATGGATTCCTCATACGGCTGATGAGCTGAAAATTCCAATATTTGCACATTTTGTGCGAAACTTATATATATATATATATATATATATATTCAAGTAGGTTCAAATCTTGATGTATTTTCTATTATTAATTTGCAAGAAATGGCAGGGGAAAAGGATGTGAAGCCAACCAGAAGATATAGTACTTTTAGTAGTCTAAATATTAGTAAACACCACAAGCTTGTAATCTTATTTCAGGAAAGGGTATTTTTCACTCCAAGATTACAAACTCCAAATATATAAAACACTATAGTGCATCTTTATTTAGCAGCTTTGTTCTTGGTGAGATAGCTTTTGGCAATTTGTGTAATGCCTTCCAGTGGCTCTATGGTGACATAGGATGCATTAGCAGCTGCCTCTTCCTTCACTTCATACTCTATAGTTGACCTTATAATGCATGAATCATCGCCCTCTTCGATGACTTCGAAACGAACACGATAAAGAGTAAAACCCATCTCCAGATATCCTCGTTCAACCACCTCTGTTTCTTTCACCCGTTTCTCATTGTCAATCTTTGTGAACTTCTCCGAGGTAGTGCTAAGACCAGGTGTGCCTATTTCAATGCAGAAAAGACATAATAAATTTACAAAAGAATTTAATCTCCTCTATACCTTATATAAATAGTGCAGTGCAGTGCCAATTTTTTCAAGCAATTCTGTCAACAGTTACTCCTTTGATTGCTTTGTATCATTAATGGTTAAGAAGTTGTAAACTCCATGACCTCTTCTGATAATTGTTGATAAACAATAAAAATACAGACCGGTTTTGCCAAGAATATGCTGAACAGCGCTGTGAACAGTAAAAAGAGCCCATGGCTCTTTCCCTGCTCATAATCTTCTAGCTCTCTCTCTAAAAAATATTTGTAAAATATGAGTCTGAGACAGAGTAACCTCTACCCAGAGGAGGTTCATCATGTCTAAGGAACAGGAAATTGATTCCTGGTCAACCCGCTTGAGAAATATGTATATATACCTGGTACAAATGTTAGCTTGAGATCAGTCCCAACCCCTCCATCACCTTCCAAGACCTCAATTTTCTCAATGAGAGTTGAAACTTCTTCAACTTACGAAGCGTGCCATAGAGCTCCCAGGCTTCAGAAGCAGGCACCTCTATCTTCATCTCGTGTGAGAGTTGCCCAGAAACCATCTCTTCCTAATTTCTCTTAATTTCTGGTGTGGGAGTACTTCTGGTAATTGCAGAACCCAATAATGAAGGTGTGGTAATGATTACAGCCTTATGTTTCCCTCCTGTGATATTAGTAGATATAAACTCAGAACATATAGGATGGTCAAGGTCTACCGACATAGTATTTGGGTCAAATTGACCAAACCAAGATTCTCTGCACCGCAGGCATATTGTTTTCTCCGAAGTTAAAACAGGAAAAGAACAATTTCACATACAATAAATTAATTAAGTTGGGAATATCAAATATGTTATATGATCAGTTGGTATCTAAACTCCAAAGTTTATCACTCATCACATCTCTACATTGGCCGGCAACCTTTGTTTTTATTTTGTGTGTTTTAAATCTCTCTGTTCGTTACACCCAAGACGAAAGAAAACGTTTACGAGGCCACATTATATATATATATATATATATATATATAAGATGTTACCTAGTAAAAGTTGAACAATCAAGAGTTAATTATAGGACTGTGCTAACATTTTTTTTTTTTTTGTAATTAAAGAGATTAACTGAATTTTATTATATATATATATATATATATATAAATCTTATAAATTTGTTTCCTCTGTTCGATTCAATGGGTAAGTGGATATGATGTCCACATTGTGGCTAAGGTTCGACTTCTTACTGAACTTGGTACCTGGCTAAGGAACAGCTCAAGTGTACTTAAAGGTCTCCTTGTACCAAGAATTTCAGGAAGTTTTAAAATATTATATTTTAATATTATTATTATTTTAAAATTTAAAAAAATTAAAAAAAATAAATTATTTATTATATTTTATATAAAAATTTTAAAAAAATTATAATAATAAGATAAAAATTCTAAAGTGTCAAACCGATGCTTAAGGTTTAAGGAAAATCTAGAAAAAGAAAAAGATCAATCTCAGGCCTACTTTGGGGGCCAAGATTTCAAATACATATTAATTATTTCTCTTTCCTCTTTCTCATCAACTGTTTGGCTTTGTTCCTTTTTCTCTTTCCTAGTTGAATTATGCTAGTTGTCATTTAATCTTTTTTTGGTATGTTACAAATTTTTATCTACTTCAAATGAAACAATATTGATTTAATTAGAATATAATTACTATTTCACATATAATAGATAGAATGATCAAATATGATAAAATTAAATAAATTAGCTATTTTTTAAAGTAATTAATATTATTTTATTATTATATAATGAATAAATGAATAATTCAATGTGAAAATTTGATGTGAATGTAATAGTTAAAATTAAAGTCAAATTGATCTTATATTATTTTATTGTTATATAATAAAAAAATAACCATTTGTTTCAAAAATTTAAATTTATGAGAAGATATAAATTTTATTATTTAATTTATATCTTAACACTCCCTCACGTAAGGGTCATATTATTTCTCAATGAATAAGTCCAACACGTGAAATATTTAACTAAATGAGATATAGTTTAAAGTTAGAATTCGATTTCAAGACCTATGTTTTGATACCATGTGAAATCAGTATCACTTGTTCGAAAAGTTTAAGCAGATACAAAGATATAGATTTAATCATTTATATTTATTTTAATAGTTCTAATATGCTTAATTAATAACCTTGTGCTGTTGAGAACCCTGGCTAGCACCTCTTCTCTTCCCCCCCCAAAAAAAAAATCTCTCGTAAAATTTCAAAGGCTCCAAATCTGATTTTGATTTTCGTCGAAAGGGGAGGAGGCCTCAGCTTTTCTCCTCCTCCTCCATTTCATTCCACAGGTCGAAAATCATTTAGAGGAAAGTGATGGTTTTGCAAAAATATTACATGTGGTTCTCTTCTGGCAACTCTTTTCGACACACGTGCCAAATCACCAACTCTTCTCGACACATGCGTCAGATCACCAAAGTCGCCACCACTAGACCTTTCAGATCTGATCTTTGTAGCTGAAAAGAGACAAGTGTGTTGTCTTCACGGGCTATCACAGATTTTGAAATCTACTAAAATTGATTCAAACTGTAATCTGTATTTTTTCATATTTATCTTACTGTTTTACTTTTTGGTTTCCTTATTATTTATTAAAATAAAAAAAGAGTTTTTCTCTTGGACGTTTGTGATATGTAGAGCAAATTGAGTCATCTCTTTTTATAAAGGGCAATGTTGAGTCTATATTTAGGCAAAAAGTGCTGTATCTTAGACGTTTTTCTGTAGAGAGTATTAGTAATAGCAAAGACCAGACCAGTCACAAAAAGAAATAGTGTACTGATGGAACTCCAAATGTATTATTTTGGTTTATAATAAATGATGACAGATTTCTTTAAAAAAAAAAACCTTGTACTGTTGATATATTCGTTGATCAATCTCTATGGATCGAAGAATATCATTAAATTCAATTAATATATATATATATATGTGTGTGTATATAATACTCTATCGATCTTTAATCATACAAAAAACATGCTAGCTGTTATAACTCGCATTCATAAAATTTTTGTTTTTAAAGTACCTCCCCACGGCCCCGGGCGGCTGCATGCATGCAATTAGGTGTCCGACGATTGAGAATGGCGACAAGAGACATGAAGCAGTGACAACAGCCATATATGAGTTCTTTGTTTCTCTCTTTCAATGATCTAAATATACATGCATGCACTTTAAGCACGTAGCTGAATAATAATAATAATAATAATAATCATCATCATGCATGCAGGCTTATTATAAATTACTTTTTTTCCATAACGTTTAGATGCAGGGGAGGTTCATGTATATATTATGTTGGGTTTAAAAGCTGTTTAATTAATTATATATATTACCATTAATTAATTATAAGCGCAAGGGATTCGAATTAATTTATAAGTACGCGCACGTGCAGATCGAAAAACTTTTTCAGAAAATAATTAGCTAGCTTGGAGTAGCAGGTTGATGATCATGAATTATTGTTCATAATAATTTATTTGGTAATTAATTTGTATATTAATGTATGATCTTGTCTTACAAATTTATTTGCTTTCTTAAATTTGGTCATGTTTGATCTCATGATCATGAGTACGTATCTGCCTACGTAAGCAGCTAGTAATCAAGATTAATCTTAATTAATTAGGAATACCGACTATGTACCTAATGATATTGATCAATAAAAAGGCTGATCCATCCATGTATATTAATATATATATATATATATATAATCAATTGCTGTATATATAACTTTTGCTTTTGATGACGTTAATTTGATGATCAGCCTTTCATCATATATATATATATATAATATATGTATGTATATAGTATTAATAATTTGTAATAATATTACATGAGGGGCTACCATACATTAAGATGAGGTTATATCGAGAAGAATCAAACGAGAGAACTAAATGACCCGTTGAAATTATCATAGAAAAACAGTCGTTAGGAGAGTCATGTTAGCTAGAGTGCGTAGACTCTATATTTCGTTTTGCGTGTGTTTTATGCTTTTATTACAAGGGTTTTGTTAGATACAGTCGATAAATACAGTCGGTGTGCAGTTGGCTATACGGAATGAATAAAAAAAAATTATAATTTTTTTTTTATATTCAGGAGGACCTACATAAATAAAAAAAAGTTAAAAAAATAATTTTTTTTTTTCATGTAGGTCCTATATTAATTTATTTTTTTTCCAAAACTGCATGCCGACTGTATTTACCGACTGTAAAAAGTATTTCTCTTATTACAAAACGTTAGTTTAAGGAACAGCTAGCTAGCCAGGGTTAGGTTTCTCCGATCTCCATCTAGTTTCTCGTTTTATGCTTTTATTACAAAACGTTAGTTTAAGGAACAGCTAGCTAGCTAGCTAGCTAGGGTTAGGTTTCTCCGATCTACATCTATTTTCTCCAAGGAAATTGAGGCTCCTGCTAGCGTTGAGAATCAGCCGGTCTAGACTGAAGAAACGACCGACTAGGTCGGTTCAATCCGATCTAATATTTAAGGAATCGAACTCATTTGGTCCAGTTCGGTCTAAGGATATTTCTCTCCATACTAGATTGAATGGAAATTAAAAAAAAAAAATTATTTATATAATAATTATATATAATTAATTATATAATTATATATGATATAAAAAAATACTAATAGTCTAATATAGAATGTAGTTATATATACTTATACTAATATAGTTATACTAAATCACTATAACTGATACTAATATATAGTTATACTAATAGTCTACTATTAATACTAATATACTATTATATAATTTACATTTTTTTTTTATAGAAATAAACTTCAATTTATTACTGAATGAAGGAAGTTACAGCTGTGACCAATAATTATGGATAACAAATCTCGATTATAAGCTAACTACCCAACAGTTGTACGCTCTCCCGTACACAATTTTCATTGCGCCGGACTATGTCTAAAATTTCTAAGCTCTCCAATAACGACACCATACTGAGATGCGAGACTCTGTCAAAACAGAAGTGTTCATCTCGACTCGACTGCGAGAAAACAACACAAAACATCCTCACCCTCCAAAGGAGGAGAGGAATTATCTAACCTTCACTTTCTATAAGAGGAGAGGACTCACAACCCTCATCCTCAAAGAGGAGATGTACTTGCTTATTTCAAAAATATTTATTAAAACGTAAATAAAAGCAACCATAACAGACCACTGAAAAAACAAACTAATAACACTCTATGCTCTCCTCAGGCGCCGTATGCTCACTTGCCTTTCGCCCAGCCACTTTTTGCGCATAGGTTATTGTCAGCACCCACGATTCTCACTGGTAGCTTGCACCACGCATGGGTAACCTGCACCACGCATTTCCTGCACAAGGATTTCTCACAACAAACCAACCAAAACAAACCACTTTCTACACAAGGGCTTCTCACCGTCGCCAGCTTCATCCCCGTCACCGTCGCCAGCCCATAACCACCAAAACCATCCATACTCCACTTCGACTAGAAGAAACAGAAAACAGAAACAAAACCAAAGACCAATCACAGAACTTATTTCCAGAAACAAAACCATAATCGAAACAAAAAACCTCAAAAAGCTGCGTCTCCCCCACTTCGGCCGCCACCCAAGAGAGTCTCCACGCTGGGTTATGTTCAGACTCCACCCTAGAAGCTCACCTTATTCTCCCATGCACCTCAGCATGAATCCCGAAAACCACTCTATTTTCCATGGATGAAACAGAGCACCTTAAACCCCACTAGATTACATCCAAGCCTGCAAGCAAACCAAAACACCTCTGGCAGCAAAACACCCAGACTCCGCCCACACTAGAGACCCTCTGTTTTCCACCACGTCCAGCTACGTAGTTTAAATATGGTGGTCAAAGTCAGAAAACACACTTCAGACCACACCATTCCACAACCAAAAATGCAGATGATGCCCTCCTCCTCCACCGTGCAACCACCACTCCGCCAACCGCAAGATATAATGGAGAATGACTTTGGATTCCTTGACCGGGAGGTGGAGCTTTCGACCACCATAACCACCTCCCAAACGACGCTTTATTGAAAATGGAAAACTAAAGGCTACAAACAGAGGAAAAGGATAAAAGGAAATGGAACTAAGATAGACGAAAAAACAAAGAGAGATGGAGGGAGGGGAAGCCTAGGCTCCCACCTCCCTCGGACGGAAGAAAAGCTGCCTTGTTTCTAGAGAGATGAAGGAGCTTCTCTCACTATTATCTCATATATAATTTACATAGTTATACTAATCACTATAATTAATACTTATATAGTTATACTAAATCACCGATTCACTATAACTAATATTATTAATATATAGCTATATTAATAGTCTAATACTATTATAATTTATATAGTTATACTAATCATAATAAGTTAATAACTAAATCACTATAACTATATATATTTGGTATGAATGTATTATTATATTCTTAAATGTATAACTATAATATATAGTACTATTATATATTAATATATTAACATATTATAAAAGTTATAGTAGAAATTATAATATACTAATTCATTATAACAATATAACTAATACTAATATATAGCTATATTAATAGTCTACTATTAATACTATTATATAGTTATACTAATGACTATAATTAATACTAATATATAGCTATATATAGTATACTTATACAGTTGTACTAATACTATTAATTTATTATATAGTCTAAGACTCAATTCTAATATAGGCTATATAGCTATAACTAATACTAATATTTATATTAATACTAATAATGTAGAATATACTTATACTAACTGACTGATTCAATATAACTAATATTACTAATATAATATAGCTATACTAAATTACTAATAATCTAATACTAATACTATTTTATATTTATACAAATCATAAGTTTATAATAAGTAAATCATTATAAGTCTGGAACTATATATATTTAGTATCAATATATTATTATATTCTTTAATGTATAACTATTACTTATAATATATAGTATTAGTATATATTAATTTATTAACATATTATAAGAGTTATAGTATAAATTATAATATATCATATATGTATAAATTTATAATAGTATTAGTATAGTTAACTTAATATGTATTATGTTAGTATTAAATCATTATAACTATATAGAGTATTAGTAATATAGTAATTAATATAACTATATAGAGTATTAGTAATAAGAGTATTACTATTATTCAATATAGTATTACATAGAATATTAACAAATGTGTGGAGTTTGAAGAAATATAATAATACTAGTATATTACATATAGTATTACTATTATTACATATAGTTATTAGTTATAGTACTAGTACTAGTGTATTATTATTAATTATTATAAATAAATTAATAACTATTACTAATTTACTACATATTAATAGACTAATAGTATTAACATATTATTAATATATATATAAATATATCACAATATAATTACATAAATATTAAATAAAATATTCTTAAAAATAAAAAGATCATGACGAACCAAATGACTTACTGGAGAGGACTCACCCGATCCTTAAAAGAGTTCAGTCTGAAAAACTCTAGACCGAATAGTTCGGTCCAATCCACACAACCTGTCATGACCATAGTTTTTGGTACCATACCGTACCGGTCACCAGGCCGGTACAGGTAAGGTACCTGTTTCGTACCGACTGAAATACCGGCCGTACCGGCCTGTATTTCGGCCTGTACCGGCCGGTATTTCGGCCTTCATGTTTTTTTTTTTTCATTTTTTTAAGTTATAATCTTATTTTTTTACCCCAATTCATATTAGACTATTTATAATTTATATATACATATGTATTCATGTATAATTTATTCATATATAAATTATTATTTTGAAATATAATTTATATATATATATATTTATATATATAATTTATTTATATATCGACTATCCCGAAACGGTACCGGTATCGAAATATTTCGTTCCAGTGCCTTGACCGGTACGTCATCCGGTACGGTATTCAAAACATTGGTCATGACCAGGACCAGGACGGAGCTCCTCCCTAGCTAATATTACTTTAGCCTTCAAAAGCCTGACACGTGGACAAACTACCCAGCTACTATTACTTTAGCCTTCAAAAGCCTGACACGTGGACAAACTACCCAGAGTATTGGTGCAAGCTGATCGTTGCTGACAATTGAGTACGTAGTACCTACTTTCTACTATTACCTAAATACCCCTTGGATTATGCTCCACCTCTAGATCTTATGTTTGTTATATATCCATATATATATATATATATATATATATATAGACATACATGTATGTATGTATATCCGTATATGCATAAATGTATGTTAGCATAATGACTCATTTAAAAAGTGAGATGAGATAAGAATTCTATAAATATATAATAGTGAAATGATTTGTAAGTAGTAGTGTAAAAATTAAAATTAAGATGTTATATTGAGTTTTAAAAAATAAAAGAGAAAAAGTTAAATAATAGTATTATAAAGTTAAAATATTGTTATAATATAACTTTTTAAGATGATTTTTGTTTTTAAATTTAAAAAATGTTATTTTTTTTTATTTTGTTTAAAAATTTGGAAAAGTTTTAATCATGATTAGATAAAAAGTTAAAAATTTAAAATTAAAAAATATTTATATTTGAGTGATATTTAAAAAAAAATTATAAGAATTTTTTAGATGAGATCATGAGACCGTACTTTCTGAGCATGCCCTAAATCTAGCTCGTTTGTTTTGCATATGATGTATCATTGTAAAATCGTAGCATTAGCAGGCGGGGTCGGCCTTTTATATATCATGTACTTGAAACTTTACCAATTAAGTAAATGATCATCATGTGGAACATGATCAGATGGGTCATAAGCAATTCATATTTCATGGACACATTTTATTAATACAATTACTTTTAGAGAAGAAATTCTTAATTATAAGGTGAGGATGAAGATGCATAAATGATAAATAGTTTTGATTTTAAGTTCTTCAAGGCAGAGGTCATTGATGATTGTAGCAATTTATAATATAGGCAATAGCTAGCACATACTGATCAATTAAACCACAAAATTGGAACAGCTAGCTAGCTAGTTAGGCTTAGGCCTAACCTGTTTAATTGGAACACCTCAACTTGACCAAATAATTAACTTGGTTAACTAATTTGACCAATAACTTAAGTACACTTGGATCAAGCTGCTTGCTTGCTTGCTTGGACTAATTTCACAATTTTACTGTTCATAAGTCTCAAGTTTATAAACAAGTTTAATTAAGGAGAAAAGATATTATATGAATTAAACTGACTCTTCTCTCTGTGGTGAGTCAGAGGTGAAGTTCTAGGCGGGAAAAGTTGTTAAGAGAAACAGAGTGAGGAACGGTTTGCTTCTAGGGTTCCGATGAAGGAGAAGGGCAGCGATACGGGGGAACTCGAGGATCTATAGGAGAACTTAAAGCTGACGGAGGAAGAGTGTTCGGAGATCGATTTGGGAGAAATGGATGCAAAGATGTGAGCGGAAGGCAGTAGAAGTTTGATTGGGAATGTGTGGGTTGATCGGCAGATTGGGAAGGATATCGTGGAGAAGACAATGGCTAGAGTGTGGAGGCTGAGCAAACCTGCGATTTTCAAAGACCTTGGAAGTAACTCTTTTGTAATCTCCTTTGCGTCACATGCGGATAAGGAGAGGGTTATGGATGGCCGGCCGTGGCTATTCGATAACCAGTTATTCACCCTCAAGCTGTTTGATGGAATGTCTAAGCCACAGGAGATGAGTTTCGAATCAGAGGTCTTCTGGATCCAGATGCTAAATCTTCCGTTAGGAATAATGAATGAAGACTGTGGAAGGAAAATAGGAAGCTTGGTGGGGAGGGTAGTGGATGTGGATGTTCCGAAGGATGGAATTGGATGGGGAAGATCACTCAGGGTTCGGATTGAAGTGCCTCTTCGGCAAGCTGTAGCTCGTGGACGTACTGCCAATGTGGAAGGCAACAAGGTATGGGTTAAATTTAAGTACGAGAAATTACCTCGTTTATGCTTTGATTGTGGTTGGTTGATCCATGAGTCGAAAGGATGTAGGATGAAGTGTGTTATGAAGGAGGAGAAGTCTCAGTTTGGGGCTTGGTTACGGGCTGAGAGGATGAGTAGAGGATGGGGAAGGAGAAAGCCTGCTATGCAGGGGGAGTGGAGTGAGAATTTCGGGGGGAAATAGAGAAATGAAAAATATGATAATCCGTGGGGTAGGAGGAAGGGGGAGAGAGAAGGAGTGGAGGTACCTATGAGTGAGAAGGGGGACGGGAATGTGGTGAAAGAAAATTCTGAGGAGGGTATAGAGCAAATGAATGGGGAAGAGGAGGATAAGGCGGGGGAAGAGATTTCTAATAAAGGGGGAAGGGAGATAGTTCCACTGGACATGAGAGAATTGAAATGGGAGTTGTGACGCCCCCAAATCCCCACGCACGGACACGGGGAAATGGAGACGTCCGGATGGTGACAACCCGGGTCACCACCCTATCGACGAGTGCCAAATGTGTGCAAAGGCAACATATTGCACGAAGAAACACGCAGCGGATAACGGAAGTCATAACTAAGTACCAGAATTTTTGTTAATGTAATACAAGCTGTTTAAAACATGCATAAATAAAGTATTACAAAAACACAAATACAGTTTTAAACCAAATATAAAGCATAGCATCAGCAACCCGGCGGAGCCGCATCCTTGGGCTCAGCCTCCTCCTCTTCATCCTCAAACTCTGCACCAAAAGCTACGGAACTAAAAATGGTACCGCAGGTAAGTAAAACCCAAACACTACTAGATAAAAACACATAGAACTGAAACAATATGCATGAAACATGCCCAATGCACAAAGCCCATAAAACATAATTTTTCCACGCACGCCAAAAACCCATTTGGCCCAAAAACACATCATTTCCGAAAAACACGCCAAAAGTCACATTTGGCCTTTATCCGACTCAAACCAGAATCCATATTATCTGTATGCACCATGACCTCCCCTAGGGGTCATCCGCACACCCTGGCTCCAATGCCACACCGCAGAGTACCACTACGCATGTGACACCTAACGAGCGATGCCCAGTTCCACGCCCCGCGTGTTCGTAGCCAAGCATCCTCTAGCCCTCACCAGCGAAGGGCCACAGAGTCGGTGCGTAGAGCGATGCCCGGTTCCGCGCCTGGCGCGTTCGTAGCCAAGCAACCCCTAGCCCCCGCTCCCGTCGTCGCCCTGCGACAACCTAGGGGACATCACTCAGTTTATTCTGCTCCCGAGTGACCAGAGGAGCTCCACCGAGATAATACCCCATCCCGGCTTGGGGTCGTGATACACATGCACCCGTAAGTCCACTTACGCCAATAAACAGGCTTTTCACAATTACACAAAAACACGTGCATGCACCATGCAATGCCATAACAATGCATAATAAAATAATCCAACAATATAAATCAAATAAACAAGCAACTCCGTCCTCCATCCATCCGACCCCCGAACTCCTCGGACTCAGTCCGGAATCAACCAACCAGCAGATAAAATAATTGAATGAGCAATATATATTTAAATCTGAAAATAGGGTTTGGAAAATACTTACAGCGCTATATGGCAATTTTAGAAAACACGAGGCGTTGCAAACGGCGGAGAAAAAGCAACGTCACAGTGAAAATTTACTGTGGCTGTGGGTTGTGAAAAACCCACTTTTGAACGGGGACAAACTAGGGTTTGGGATTGATAGAGAATGGTCTAGGGATGACTGTGAAGCTATTGGAAGTGGTGGTTGGCCGTGGGTGGCGGCGAAAACGGCGGTGGGAGGCCGGATTTTCCAAAAAGGAAAGCTAGCTCGTAGGAGTTGTTCCGGTGGTCGTTGGTGGCCGAAAATAGGTGGGTTAGGAAGACAAGGGACCGGTGATGAAGTGGTGAATAAATGGTGGCCGGAGGTGGAGCGACGGCGGCGGATCGGAGCCAAACCCTTGCGGGCTTTAAAGGGCTTTTCCGGCCAAACGGCCGGCCGGATGGGGGTGGGTTTTGGTGGGAAGGTGCGCCGGAGGGAGGGGAGTCGAACGGTGCCGGCGGTGAGCCACATGGTGGCCGGATGGCGGCGGTTCGAACGGTTGAAGATTTCCGGCGTGAGGGAGAGAGAAGAGAGAGAGAGAGACCGGGGGGGTCGAGCGGGAAAGGAGAGAAAAAAGAAAAAGAAAGAAAAAAGAAAAAAAAGAAAGAAGAAAAAGAAAGAAGAAAAAGAGAATATCATTAAAGAAAAGGAAAAAGGAAAAGAGATGTAGGGAAAAAGATGAGGTCTACTCCTCATTCCGGAAAACAAAACTAAACCGCCGAAAAGAGATTAAAAACTACAGAACAACTAAAATAAATAAAACACATCAATTAATTTAAAAAAAACAATTTTAAAATGCAAATAAATTAAAATAAATAACTAATATATTAATTAAAATAAAAACAACCATTTCAGTGAAAATACACTCAAAAGTGGGTCATCACATCCTCCCCTCCTTATAAACAAATTTAGTCCTCGAAATTTGCAGAGCAACCACCAACTTAAAGCAAGCCACGCGAAAGCACATAAACCAACTGTGACCAAGATTAAGATACATACCTTCTCTATTCAAACAAATACGGGTACTGCTCCCTCATGTCCGCTGCTCGCTCCCAAGAGAAGTATTGAGCTAACGAATCTCCCCAAGCCACTTTAACCAAAGGTATCGTCTTGGACCTCAACTGTTGCTCCTTCCAATCCAAGATCTGCGACGGAACAACTTCATAAGTGAGATCCGGTTGCAACTGAATACCCGCTGGGTCGACGAAGCATGGTTCTTGCTGTCCAAAGCTCTTCTTCAAGGATGATACGTGGAAGACATCATGAACATCCCCAAAATAATCTGGCAAAGCAACTCTATAGGCGACGGATCCTACTCTCTCCAGAATCTGAAAAGGGCCGACGTACCTCGGATCTAGCTTCCTCTTCTTACCAAAACGCTTAACACCTCTCATGGGAGAGACTTTAAGGTAAACCCAATCACCAACTTCAAACGACAACTCTCTCCTCCTGGTATCAGCGTAGCTCTTCTGGCGACTCTGAGCTGCCACCATTTTATCTCTGATGATCCGGACTTGGCTTTGTATCTCTTGAATTATTTCGGGTCCAATTATCCTACTCTCCCCAACTTCATCCCAACACAAGGGCGACCTGCACCTTCTCCCATAAAGAGCTTCATAGGGAGCCATCTGAATGGTCGCATGGAAGCTGTTATTGTATGCAAACTCGATGAGCGGCAAATGATTTTCCCAACTCCCTTGGAATTCCATGACACATGCTCGCAACATGTCTTCCAGGGTCTGAATGGTGCGCTCTGACTGGCCGTCTGTCTGCGGGTGATAAGCAGTACTGAACTTCAACTTAGTACCCAAAGCTGTCTGCAAACTCTTCCAGAACTGCGATGTGAACCTCGGGTCTTGATCCGAGACTATACTCTTTGGTATGCCGTGTAGCCGCACTATCTCTTTGATATACAAGCGGGTCAACTTACCCAAAGAGTCGGTGTTATTAACAGGCAGAAAATGAGCACTCTTCGTTAACCGGTCCACAATCACCCAAACAGAATTCTTCCCACTAGGCATTCTCGGCAAACCCACTACAAAGTCCATCGTGATGTCATCCCACTTCCACTCAGGAATAGGGAGGGGTTGGAGCATTCCTGTAGGTCTTTGATGCTCGGCCTTCACCTGACGGCATGTGTGGCATTTCTCAACATATAAGGCAACGTCCTTCTTCATTCCATCCCACCAGTAATTTTTCTTCAAGTCCCGATACATCTTTGTACTGCCGGGATGAACTGAATAAGGGGCCGCATGAGCTTCCGCCATGATCCGCTCTTTGAATTCAGAGTCCTTGGGGACCACTCTGCGATCTCGGAACCGAAGTATCCCATCGTTATCCATGCTATAATGCAACGACCCTCGAGATTTTCTGACTCTTTTCCTGATGTTCAGCAGCTTCGGATCCTTTCTTTGGAGAGTTTTCAATTCTTCAAAATTAGTTACCCGAATGTCAAGAACTAAAGATAAGATCTCTACTTGCTGCGAACTCTCTATAAGGAGCCTTCTCATCCCACAAAGCAACGAATCCAATTCTGACGGCTCGGCTTCATCTTCCAAGTGTGACTTCCGGCTCAAAGCATCAACAACTATATTAGCCTTCCCCGGGTGGTACTTGATCTCACACTGATAGTCACTGATTAGCTCCAGCCATCGCCTCTGCCTCATATTCAGATTTTTCTGAGAAAACAAATGCTTCAACCTCTTGTGATCGGTAAATACCTCGCAAGCTTCCCCATACAAGAAGTGCCACCAGATTTTGAGAGCAAAAACAATCGCAGCCAATTCTAGATCGTGCGTCGGATAATTCTTCTCATGGTCCTTTAGCTGACGAGATGCATAGGCTACAACCCGTCCTTCCTGCATAAGGACACAACCCAAACCAAACTTAGACGCATCACTGAAGACTACGAATGACTTATGCAGTTCTGGGAGCGCTAACACTGGTGCCGTCGTCAACCGGTTCTTTAATTCCTGGAAGCTTCTCTCACATTTCTCTGACCAAACAAATTCTGTATTCTTCCGAGTCAAAGCTGTGAGAGGTCCGGATAGGCGAGCGAAACCCTCTACAAATCTTCGGTAATACCTGGCCAGCCCCAAGAAACTCCGAATCTCGCGCACTGTAGTCAGGCGCTGCCATGACAAAATGGCTTCTACCTTACTAGGATCAACAGCCACTCCGCCCCGGGAAATTACGTGCCCAAGAAACTTAACTTCTTCCAACCAGAATTCACACTTGCTGAGCTTGGCGTACAACTGGTGTTCTCTCAATCTCTCAAGTACCAGACTAAGATGATACACATGCTCTTCAACATCTCGGGAATAAATCAGAATATCATCAATGAACACTACCACAAAGGAATCCAGATAAGGTCGAAATACTCGATTCATCAAATCCATGAAAGCTGCAAGGGCATTAGCTAACCCAAACGGCATCACCTTAAATTCATAATGCCCGTACCTCGACCTGAAAGTAGTTTTGGGCACATCCTGGTCTCTGATTCTCAGCTGGTAGTATCCCGACCTCAGATCAATTTTAGAGAACACGGCTGCTCCTTGAAGCTGATCAAATAAATCATCAATCCGCGGGAGAGGGTATTTATTTTTTATGGTCACCTTATTCAATTCCCGATAATCAATGCACATACGGAGGGTTCCATCTTTCTTTTTAACAAATAAAACTGGTGCACCCCACGGCGACGTACTAGGCTGAATAAATCCCTTCTCTACCAGTTCTTGCAACTGAGTCTTCAACTCTTTCAATTCAGCCGGTGCTATGCGATAAGGAGCTTTATGCACAGGAGCCGCTCCAGGTTCCAAGTCTATAACAAACTCCATCTCCCGAACAGGGGGTAGTCCAGGCAAGTCATCTACAAACACATCAGGGAATTCTTCCACAACTGGAATGTCTGCCAAAGACTTCTTCTCAGACGGCGTGGACACCATTTGTACCAAGAATGCATCCGCTCCCCATGCAATCTCTCTTCTTGCCTGAATCGCCGATATAATTATCGACTTTTCTTTTAATTTACTCCCCGCAAATTCCAAGCAATCACCATCTGGAAGCTGAAAGCTAATTATCCGACTTCTGCAATTAATACTCGCAGAATATCGGTATAGTCAATCCATCCCGAGGATGATATCAAAGCCCAACAGCTTGAACACCACCAAATCAGCATCCAAGAACCTTCCCTCAAAATTTAACGGGCATCCCAAAGCAACCTTGGAACATCACACCATCTCACCATCGGGTAGAGCCACTACCATAGATTTTGGCAACGGTTCCGTGACCAAATTACACACTCGAGCAAACGTGGAAGATACAAACGGCTGTGAAGCACCGGAATCAAACAAAGTACAAGCATAAAACTCATACAAACGGACTCTTCCTGAACCAAACACATCAACCCATGAAATCCAAAAAGCAAAGAATAAACCACATACACCAAAAATTAAATCCAACTTAAAATTAAATTAATCCATACCTGTAATTACTCCAGCATCATGGGTCGCTGGCGCCTCATCATCCACCTCTCCGGGTGAGACAGCATAAACCCGGGCTTGCACTACTTGTCTCGGGTTGGTTCTTCCACCGTGTCTACCTCCACGGCTTCCTTGAACTCTGACAGGGCAATCCCGAGCGATATGTCCCATTTGGCCGCATCGGTAACACTGGGGTCCGCTACTCATCCGGCACTCGCTCTCATGAGCTCTATTACAAGCTCCACAAATAGGCACCCGTCCTCCCATACGAACACCTGAGGACGTTTGAGGTCGAGCTCCGGTCCGCTGAACAAACTTCTGGGGCGAACCCGAGCTGTTTCCTTCACCAGAAAACTCCGCCTCTTATGCCCTGGAGGGGAGCCCACACTCAGATTATTTTCCCGCTCCACAAGGGTGGCCACATCCACTAATTCCTGAAAAGTGGATATCCGATGGCTGACCACTATACGGCGTATGTCATGGCATAGCCTCTCCTGAAAACGATCTGCTCGCATCTCTTCAGTGGCGATAAGGTGAAGAGCAAATCGCCCAAGTTCTATGAATCTCCGGGCGTATTGTTCCACTGTTGCGCCCCATTGGACCAGATTGGAGAACTCTCTTGCCTTTTGCTTTCTTACCGATGCGGGAAAGAAGCGATCATTGAACTCTTTCTTGAAACGCTGCCAGGTCACCGCAGCGAAAGATCCCAATTCAGATTCCAGCATCACCCTCTTGGTATCCCACCAATCAGAAGCGGTACCTTGCAAGAGATAGCTGGCGTAGAGTACTTGCTGTGCCTCAGTGCATCCACACACCTCAAAGGTTCTCTCCAGATCTTTGATCCATTTTCCAGCCTGAAGTGGATCCTCATCTCCAGTGAAGTGTGGAGTCCTATGCGCCAGGAAGCGCTCATAGGTGCATCCGGCTTGCACCATGCTACTGGACCCTCCTGGATACATCCAAGGCCCTCCCTGATATGGCCAAGGACCTCCTGGTTGTGGCCAAAACCCTCCTTGTTGTGGACAAGGCCCTCTGATGGTGGACAAGGCCCTCCTGATGGTGGCCAGGGACCCCCTTGTTGTGGCCAAGGTCCTTGTTGTGGCCAAGGCCCTGTCTGTTGAGACCTCGCACTCTGCTACATAAATTTCGTCATCTGTCGTATTGCTTCGGCTATGGAGTCATCCCTGGAGGTATTGTCTCGTGGTTCCTGAGTAGATTTCCTTGGTCTCCCCATTTTCCTGCCACAACACCACACTTGACCCTCCTTTAAGAAAACAAATAAAACCATCATAAAACCAACAAAAACAAAACCAACACAACACAACAAGAAACAAAAGAAACCAGCTTGCAAAAACAAAACCAAATAAATACATACAAGCAAACAAGCTCAAACAAATAAAACAACTGTACTTAACATAATTTTTAAAACACAACTTAAAAAAAAAAAAACATTCTGGTACTACCTACGGGACATGTGGTTTTACCCAAAGCCAAATTGCTCTGATACCACCTGTGACGCCCCCAAATCACCACGCACGGACACGGAAAAATGGAGACGTCCGGATGGTGACAACCCGGGTCACCACCCTATCGACGAGTGTTAAGTGTGTGCAAAGGCAACATATGTGCACGAAGAAACACGCAGCGGATAACGGAAGTCATAACTAAGTACCAGAATTTTTCTTAATGTAATACAAGCTGTTTAAAACATACATAAATAAAGTATTACAAAAACACAAATACAGTTTTAAACCAAATATAAAGCATAGCATCAGCAACCCGGCGAAGCCGCATCCTCGGGCTCAGCCTCCTCCTCTTCATCCTCAAACTCTGCACCAAAAGCTACGAAACCAAAAATGGTACCGCAGGTAAGTAAAACCCAAACACTACTAGATAAAAACACATAGAACTCAAACAATATGCATGAAACATGCCCAATGCACAAAGCCCATAAAACATAATTTTTCCACGCACGCCAAAAACCCATTTGGCCCAAAAACACATCCTTTCCGAAAAACACGCCAAAAGTCACATTTGGCCTTTATCCGACTCAAACCAAAATCCATATTATCCGTATGCACCATGACCTCCCCTAAGGGTCATCCGCACACCCTGGCTCCAGTGCCACACCGCAGAGTACCACTACGCATGTGACACCTAACGAGCGATGCCCAGTTCCACGCCCCGCGTGTTCGTAGCCAAGCATCCTCTAGCCCTCACCAGCGAAGGGCCACGGAGTCGGTGCGTAGAGCGATGCCCGGTTCCGCGCCCGGCACGTTCGTAGCCAAGCAACCCCTAGCCCCCACTCCCGTCGTCGCCCTGCGACAACCTAGGGGACATCACTTAGTTTATTCCGCTCCAGAGTGACCAGAGGAGCTCCACCGAGATAATACCTCATCCCGGGTTGGGGTCGTGATACACACGCACCCGTAAGTCCACTTACGCCAATAAACAGGCTTTTCACAATTATACAAAAACACGTGCATGCACCATGCAATGCCATAACAATGCATAATAAAATAATCCAACAACATAAATCAAATAAACAAGCAACTCCGTCCTCCATCTATCCGACCCCCGAACTCCTCGGACTCAGTCCGGAATCAACCAACCAGCAGATAAAATAATTGAATGAGCAATATATATTTAAATCTGAAAATAGGGTTTGGAAAATACTTACAGCGCTATATGGCAATTTTAGAAAACACGAGGCCTTGCAAACGGCGGAGAAAAAGCAACGTCACAGTGAAAATTCACTGTGGCCGTGGGTTGTGAAAAACCCACTTTTGAACGGGGACAAACTAGGGTTTGGGATTGATAGGGAATGGTCTAGGGATGATTGTGAAGCTATTGGAAGTGGTGGTTGGCCGTGGGTGGCGGCGAAAACGGCGGTGGGAGGCCGGATTTTCCAAAAAGGAAAGCTAGCTCGTAGGAGCTGTTCTGGTGGTCGTTGGTGGCCGAAAATAGGTGGGTTAGGACGGCAAGGGACCGGTGATGAAGTGGTGAGGAAATGGTGGCCGGAGGTGGAGCGACGACGGCGGATCAGAGCCAAACCCGTGCGGGCTTTAAAGGGCTTTTCCGGCCAAACGGCCGGCCGGATGGGGGTGGGTTTTGGTGGGAAGGTGCGCCGGAGGGAGGGGAGTCAAACGGTGCCGGCGGTGAGCCACACGGTGGCCGGACGGCGGCGGTTCGAACGGTTGAAGATTTCCGGCGTGAGGGAGAGAGAAGAGAGAGAGAGAGACCGGGGGGGTCGAGCGGGAAAGGAGAGAAAAAAGAAAAAGAAAGAAAAAAGAAAAAAAAGAAAGAAGAAAAAGAAAGAAGAAAAAGAGAAAAAGGAAAAAGAAAAGGAAAAAGGAAAAGAGATGTAGGGAAAAAGATGAGGTCTACTCCTCATTCCGGAAAACAAAACTAAACCGCCGAAAAGAGATTAAAAACCACAGAACAACTAAAATAAATAAAACACATCAATTAAATTAAAAAAAAAATAATTTTAAAACGCAAATAATTTAAAATAAATAACTAATATATTAATTAAAATAAAAACAACCATTTCAGCGAAAATACACTCAAAAGCGGGTCATCACAGGAGTGTTGAATTTGAGGGAGGTTGTGGTTAGTGATTCTGAAACACGGGTAGAAATGGCTAGCAAGGAGTTGGAAGTGAGAGGTGAGGGTGTGATGGCAAAAGGGAGTACGTGGAAGAGGAGGGCAAGGGAAAGGGGATTACTACCTGCCTTTCGAGAATTGGTGAATTACAAAAGAGGTAGGCAGGATGATCAAGAAGTGGGAGAGATTATGCAGATGGAACAGAAAAAATTATAGAGATTTGATGACTGTTTGGGGGAGGAACAGAGGATTGTATTGGCGGAGGCTGTTGAACAGCCCCGCCAAGAGTTATGAAAATCTTAAGTTGGAACTGTAGGGGACTTGGCAACCCCTGTACAGTTCAAACTCTCTCCTTACTTGTTAAGGATAAGTTGCCAGATGTTGTATTTCTTATGGAAACAAAGATGTCGGCTAGTAGAGCTATGGTTTTATTAAGGAAGTTGGAGTTTGAAGGGATGGCTGGTGTGGATTCAAGGGTGGAAAGTTGTAGTTTAACTGATCTAGGATGGGTGGGAAATAAATACACTTGGTTTAAGGGGAGTGAAGATGGATCAGTTATAAGGGAGAGGCTTGATAGAGCAGTGGCAAATCATTTATGGGTTAGCTCTTTTTCTGCAGTCAAAGTGGAAGTATTGGTGGTTGTGTGCTCAGACCATTCTCCTCTATTATTGAATTGCAGGGATGAAAATGTCAGTATGGAGTGTCGAAAGGGAAGGCAATTTAGGTATGATATTAGCTGGGATCAAATAGAGGGGTGTAAAGAGTTGATACAAACAGAATTGGGGAAAGGTAGAAGGGGTGGGAAACCTCAGGTTGTTATCCAAGAGTTGCTAGAAGGATGTAGGCGATCTCTAAGCCACTGGAGTAGGTATGTGGTTAAGGAGAGGGAGCTGCAGATAAAAGTAAAAGCTGAACAATTGAAGGCCTTACAAGAAACCGAGGGACCATGGCCTTTTGATGAAGTTAAAAAGAAAAGCAAAGAGCTGGAATTACTACTTGAACAAGAAAATTTGAGGTGGAAAATAAGGGCAAAAAAGCATTGGTTAAGCCAAGGGGATAGAAATACTAGGTATTTTCATTCTTGTGCTAATCAAAGGAAGAGAAAGAATGTTATTGGAAGAATTCAGGATATGGAAGGAAAATGGGTGACGGGCAAGGAAAATCTAGAATCAGCTTTTAGCAACTATTTTGAGGGGCTTTTTTTGTCTGCTAATCCTGATGGGGGACAGATTGAAAGATGTGTCCAGAATGTAGAGAAAAAGATTAGTGAAGAAAAGAAAAGGAGAATGGAGAAGGTTTTCACACAAGAGGAGATTGAAAGGGCTTTAAAGCAAATGTCAGCTTTAAAATCACCTGGTCCAGACGGGTTTGGGGCTGGTTTTTATAAGAATCATTGGGGATTGGTAGGTAAGGAAACTTGTATTGGAGTTTTTAAATGGTGGAAGTTTAAGCAAAAAGTTAAACCATACCTTTATAGCTTTAATTCCGAAGGTAAATGACCCCCAATCTGTGAAGGACTTCAGACCCATAAGCCTTTGTAATGTGATCTATAAACTGACTTCAAAGGTGTTGGCAAACAGAATTAAAGAGGCATTAGATGGGTGTATCTCTCATAATCAGAGTGCTTTTATCCCAGGGAGACTAATATCAGATAACATAATGGTAGCATATGAACTTCTACATTCTATGAAGACAAACCAGAGGGGTGAAGTGGGAAGTATGGCAGTGAAACTTGATATGGCTAAAGCCTACGACAGGGTTGAATGGTCTTACCTAAAGTCTATGCTGTTAAGACTGGGGTTTGGGGTGAAGATAACAAGTCTGATAATGGAATGTGTAAGTTCTGTCAGCTATTCTGTGCTTGTAAATGGCCAACCTAGTAGAGTTTTATACCCATCTAGAGGAATTAGACAAGGGGATCCTATGTCCCCCTATCTATTCCTCATCTGTGCTGAAGGCTTGAGTCAACTCTTAAACAAAGCTGAGGGAATGGGGAGGATCAAAGGGGTATCCGTGGCAAGAGGGGGAACAAAAGTAAATCACCTCATGTTTGCTGATGACTTTGTGGTGTTTTGTAGGGCCCAGATAGGAGAATGGAGAAGAATAGAGGGCATTTTACATCTTTATGAGTCAGCTTCAGGACAAACCATTAATAAGCAGAAAACTGCTGCTTTTTTCAGCAATAACACAAAAGGCCGAGTGAAGAAATTGATAACTAAGGAGATTGGAGCTACATGATGTAATAACTATGAGAAGTATTTAGGGCTCCCAGCAGTAGTGGGTAGAAGCAAGTATATGACTTTCCAATCTATAAAAGAGAGGGTGTGGAATAAGATTCAGAATTGGAAAAACTTTTATCTTTCAAAAGCTGGGAAGGAGATTATGATCAAGGCTGTCTTACAAGCCATTCCTACATACTCAATGAGTGTGTTTAGACTTCCTAAAAAGTTATGTGAGGAGTTGGAGGCTTTAATGGCTCGGTATTGGTGGAGGCAGGGGAAAAAAGAGACTGGCATTCATTGGTGGAAATGGGGGAGATTAGGGGCTGCTAAAATGGAGGGGGGTCTTGGTTTTCGTGATATGGAGATTTTTAATAAAACCATGCTTGCAAAACAAGGGTGGAGGCTTATGACTATGAAGAATTCCCTAGTTAAAAGGATATATGATGAAAAATACCTAAAGGGAGCCGTATATACTGATGCAAAGTTGGGATATATGCCTTCTTATATTTGGAGGAGTTTATGGTCAGTAAAAGATATGGTTAATAGCGGGATAAGATGGAGGGTTGGTGATGGAAAGAAAATTAAAATTTGGGGGTCACAATGGCTGCCAACCCCCACAACACATTCAGTCCAATCTCCTGTCAGAGGTTTAAGTGCAGAATCGTGTGTGTGTGAATTAATTGATACTGAAAAAAGGGAATGGAAGAGAGAATTGATTGAAGAAGTATTTTGTCCTGAAGAAGTTGAGATTATATGCACCATTCCTCTTAGTAAAACTGGGGCAGAAGATAAAAGATACTGGGGGCTGTCAAGAGATGGGAAATTCTCTGTGAAATGTACTTATCATGCAGAAAACAAGAAAGCAACAGAAAAGCTGGGTCAGTCCTCTTGTATAAAGGAAGATGCAAACCATTGGAAGAAGCTGTGGGGTCTAAAAATTCCAGGAGCATGGAAGAATGTGGTTTGGAGGGCTTTAAACAATATTCTTCCAACTCGGGAGAATTTAAAGAGGAGAAAAGTAGTGAAAGAAGCAATGTGTCCAATATGTTTGAAGAAGGAGGAATCTGTTATCCACGCCTTATGGAATTGCCCGGCTGTCTCGGATGTATGGACTGTAGAAAAAAGTCCAATGCAGAAATAGAGTTCAGAGATAGATGACTTTGAAGATCTATGGAGGAGGCTATTGAGTAATCTAGAAGAGGCAGAATCCGAATGTGTGGTGGCAATACTGCACTCGATTTGGAGTAGAAGAAATTTAATGGTCTTTGAAGGTAAATTCTTAAGCCCAGCTTGTGTAGTGCAGAGAGCTTTGGTTGGTTTGAGTAGTTTCCGAGAAGTGAATTTAAAAAAAGGTCGTGAGAGGCAGAAGAAGACTAAGTGGAGGATACCAGAGGAGGGTCAAGTTAAAGTCAATTTTGATGCTGCCCTGGACCAAAAAGCTCAAAGGATGGGAATGGGGGTGGTGATTAGAGATTCTAGCGGGGATGTTTTAGTCTCTTTGAGTGGACATAAATCGGCTGTTGTTTCACCTTTTGTTGTTGAGTACCATGCTTTATGGAGGGTTGTAGGACTTTGCAGGGAGCTAAGGTCACAAACGCTTGCTTTGAGGGTGATGCAAAGCTGCTGGTGGATGCAGTGATGGCTAACACAGAGGATGACTCATGGAAAGGGCAGCTAGTTGGGGATTTGAGGTCTGTTATTGGGGCCTGCAATGGGTGGAAATTACAGTTTATACATAGAGAAGGAAATTCAGTTGCACATAGTTTAGCAAGGAAGGGTTTACTTGTTGATAAAGATTTAGTTTGGATGGAATGCGTTCCACCTGATATTATACAGAAAGTTGTATATGATAAAGCGTGTAACCAATTTGATCAAGGAATGAAATGAGAATGTGAGGTATTCTTTTCAAAAAAAAAAAAAGGAGAAAAGATATTTGTAATGTGAATTGTATAACTATCGCGTAATTATTAAAAAATAAATAAATGAAATATAAGATGTATATGCATGAAAGAAATTAATTTTATAATAAATTATCTCATTTTTTTCAAAGTGATTATTACACGATGTTTATGCATTTCATAGTTGTATGTAGAATTAATTTTAATTAATAGTACTCTATTATGATCATTTTATATCATTTGTAATTAATATTAATTAGAACCATAATTCATCAAAAGCGAGATCCAGTATATATATATATATATATATATATATATATTTTTTTAATAAAGGGGGTGGGGGGTTAGAATCCAGGTTTTTCATTTGAAGAACTAGGTTATATATATACCATCAGGCTGTCAAGCTCTTGGCATGGATCCAATATAATAGTATTACATATAGTATTACTATTATTACATCCCGCGCTGCCAGACATTCCCAAAGGCCATACAAAACAGTTTCTCCAATATTGTTGCAAAACAGTTTCTCCGTACTCTTCTTGTTGTTTAAGTTTTCCTTAGTAGGAAGTAGGTTTGAGATGGCTTTCCAAATAAATAATTTAAGCTTCCCCATTACCCCAAGATTTCAAATAGACTTCCAAGGAGACTGCGACTGGTTGACACCCTAGGACTCCTCGAGGTTTTGACATTGCAGATCTCTCCATGGCTCTTACGGAGCCAAGGGAAGGGTAGGACACAGCTTTGCCTCCAGCCGTTGTGACCTTATGGAAACCTCCGACTTGTGCACGACTCAAGGTCAATTTTGATGCTAGTTTCCTCAAGCCAGTATAGAAGATGGGGCTGGGTATTGTTGTATGAGACTCAAGGGGGGATCCACAGGTGATGGTAGCTGGCCAAAGAGAATCTGTTAAATCAGCATCCCTAGCTGAAGGGTATGCCTTACTAAGAGCCTTCTCTGTGTGTGCTGAACTTGGAATAGACGTGGCAGATTTTGAGGGGGATGCAAAAGTGGTCATCGATGCAATCTTAGACCCTTCCCTAGATTTCTCATGGAACGGGAAACTCTTTGAAGACCTCAAGCAAAAGCTGTTGTCAAAGCTAAATTGGAAACTATCTCATGTCAAAAGGGCTGGTAACAGGGTACCTCATGAACTAGCAAAATTAGCTTTGTCTTTAGTTAATGAATCTGTTTGGATGGAGGATGCACCGTCTGTGGTCATACCTCATATTGCTTTAGATAAACTTTGTATTGAATGATTTCGAAATGATAGAAGTCTCTTTTCAAAAAAAAAAAAAAAACAGCATCAATACTACGTAATGGACAAAAATCTAAAGCAGAACTAAACTCAAGCATTTGTCTAAATGCTCTCACCCTGCCACGGTGCCACCCATGAAAATCAAGTGCCTGACCTCGACTTGTGTGTTCAATGGTTATATTGGATCTATTGGACATTAGCCATATATTCACCAGATCATGCGAGACAGTAACATTTTATTCACAATACTGTGGTAGAACAAGCATATTAGTCCAATTGATTTGTGAAGAAGGTTTGCTATTGCTATGGACATGTTTTTGCCAATTGATCGAGAAGATTTGCATTTCTCAGATCTGAATATTAAATTACTTTTCAGTACGGGGGATTAGACTTACTGTTAAATAAGGTACTAACCGGGCAGATGTAAACACAGATTCTCACCTCTTCATGGAAGAGTTCATAAAGCAACTCAGATAAGGTGATTCACATCAGATTAGCTAAATGCAAAATCTGAGTTATAGATAAGGGCATCCACAGCAGTCATAGATCATCAAGATTCTTCCCTGTTTATTGAGGAGCAATATAGAATTCAGCCGGCCGCCTTTTGCTCCATCCATTGGTGCAAAACCACTGAATTCCTCATACGGCTGATGAGCTGAAGATTCCAATATTTGTACATTTTGTGCGAAACTTATATATATATATATATATATATATATATATATATATTCAAGTAGGTTCAAATCTTGATGCATATTCTATTGTTAATTTGCAATAAATTGCAGGGGAAAAGGATGTGCAGCCAACCAGAAGATATAGTACTGGTAGTAGTCTAAATATTAGTAAACAACACAAGCTTGTAATCTTATTTCAGGAAAGGGTATTTTTCACTCCAAGATTACAAACTCCAAATATATAAAACACTAAAGTGCATCTTTATTTAGCAGCTTTGTTCTTGGTGAGATAGCTTTTGGCAATTTGCGTAATGCCTTCCAGTGGCTCTATAGTGACATAGGATGCATTAGCAACTGCCTCTTCCTTCACTTCATACTCTATAGTTGACCTTATAATGCATGAATCATCGCCCTCTTCGATGACTTCGAAACGAACACGATAAAGAGTAAACCCCATCTCCAGATATCCTCCTTCAACCAACTCTGTTTCTTTCACCCGTTTCTCATTGTCAATCTTTGTGAACTTCTCCGAGGAAGTGCTAAGACCAGGTGTGCCTATTTCAATGCAGAAAAGACATAATAAATTTACAAAAGAATTTAATCTCCTCTATACGTTATATAAATAGTGCAGTGCAGTGCAGAAACCAATGTTTTTCAAGCAATTCTCTCAAAAGTTGCTGCTTCGATTGCTTTGTATCATTAATGGTTAAGAAGTTGTAAACTCCATGACCTCTTCTGATAATTGTTGATAAACAATAAAAATACAGACCGGTTTTGCCAAGAATATGCTGAACAGTGAAAAGAGCCCATGGCTCTTTCCCTGCTCATAATCTTCTAGCTCTCTCTCTTAAATATATTTGTAAAATATGAGTCTGAGACAGAGTAACCTCTACCCAGAGGAGGTTCATCATGTCTAAGGAACAGGAAATTCATTCCTGGTCAACCCGCTTGAGAAATATGTATATATACCTGGTACAAATGTTAGCTTGAGAACGGTCCCAACCCCTCCATCACCTTCCAAGACCTCAATTTTCTCCATGACAGTTGAAACTTCTTCAACGAGATTTGCCAAACGAAGCGTGCCATAGAGCTCCCAGGCTTCAGAAGCAGGTACCTCTATCTTCATCTCGTGTGAGAGTTGCCCAGAAACCATCTCTTCCTAATTTCTCTTAATTTCTGGTGTGGGAGTACTTCTGGTAATTGCAGAACCCAATAATCAAGGTGTGGTAATGATTACAACCTTATCTTTCCCTCCTGTGATATTTGTAGATATAAACTCAAACATATAGGAAGGGACAAGGTCTACCAACGTAGTATTTGTGTCAAATTGAGCAACCAAAGATTCTCTGCACCGCAGGCATATTGTTTTCTCCGAAGTTAAAACAGGAAAAGAACAATTTCACATACAATAAATTAATTAAGTTGGGAATATCAAATATGTTATATGATCATTTGGTATCTAAACTCCAAAGTTTATCACTCATCACATCCCTACATCGGCCGGCAACCTTTGTTTTTATTTTGTGTGTTTTAAATCTCTCTGTTCGTTACACCCAAGACGAAAGAAAACGTTTACGAGGCCACATTTTATATATATATATATATATATATAATAAAATTCAATTAATCTCTCTCTATATATATATAAATCTTATAAATTTGTTTCCTCTGTTCGATTCAATGGGTAAGTGGATATGATGTCCACATTGTGGCTAAGGTTCGACTTCTTACTGAACGTGGTACCTGGCTAAGGAACAGCTCAAGAATACTTAAAAGGTCTCCTTGTACCAAGAATTAAAAATATTATATTTTAATATTATTATTATTATTTTAAATTTTAAAAATTAAAAAAAAAATTAAATTATTTATTATATTTTATATAAAAATTTAAAAAAATTATAATAATTAAATAAAAATTTAAAATTTAAAATAAAAATTTTAAAGTGTCAAATCGAACTTTAAGTTTTAAGAAAAATCTTAAAAAAAAAAAAAAAATCAATCTCAGGCCTACTTTAGGGGCCAAGATTTCAAATATACAGTAAAGCACTGTCCAAAATTCAAAAGGACCCCAAAAAGAAAAAAAAAAAAAAAGTAGCCCCACCCTGTAGGCTCTCCCTATGTTTTTGGACATGGTCGGTGGGCTAAGCAGTCCATTAGCCTTTTTGGGAATTCCTCTTTTACTTTTGAAATAATATTATATACAGTCATTTTTATATACTTATTATGCACTTTACTAATATAATTAATTAGATTAATTTTTGTTGAACTCAAAGTTTCAAGTTTCATGTGATTATAAATCTACATATGGATTTTGATGATAACAAATGAATTCAAAGAATAAAGAAGTCTCAAGCTCAAGTTGTCTACACAATGGAGTCAAGCACATTAAGGAAACAAGCATGAGCAAGAAGGGAACAAGTTCACATTAAAATTATAGAGTAATGTTGTAAATCTCTTCAAAATTCGAAATTAGGATTAATACTCAAAATTAATATTTTATCATAAAGCATTAAAATACATTTTCCACATGTGCATGAATATTTTTGAAAATTAAATTTGAAAATTTTGAAAGATGATTGATTGTTATCTTTTGCATGTGCATGTCTTGATTAAATGGTTGAGCTTTGAAAATATTAAAGATGATTGATTGTCATCTTTCACATGTACATGTTTTATTTGAATATTTTCAAAAGTGATTGATGCTTTTTTAGACTTATACAAAAAGTAAAAGATTAGGTTTGAATTTTTTGAAAATGAAAGTGTGCTCATTTTGTCATATGCCAAAAGTAAAAGATTAAGTTTGATTTTTTTTTGAAAAAGTGAATGATGTTGTCTTTGACAATTGAAAAAGAAGAACATTTTATTTGAATTCTTTGAAAAAGTGAATGATGTTGTCTTTGACAATTGAAAAAGAAGAACCTTTTATTTAAATTTTTTGAAAAAGTGAATGATGTTGTCTTTGACATGTGAATCTTTTTAAATTTGAATATGAAGTCTCATATGCCTATAAATAGATCATTTGAGAGCTTCACATTCACAACACCAAGAGCATACAACATTCATCCAAAGCTTTCATTCTCTTTTTTTTTTTTTTTTTTTGGAAAGAGGACGGTACCCTAATTTTATTAATAAGCCCTCACTTTTGGCGGAGGAAAACCGTAGTAACAACCCGATGCTTGAGGGTTACAAATACACAATAAGTCCAAAACCCAAGCATCAAAAACTATAATGGCCACATAAACATTACAGGACAGACCAAAGCACAAACTAACGGGAGAAACACGATCAAGAACCTGCAAGAGAAAAGCACAGAAAAACCAGAGGGTAAAACAAAGAGCTAAAAAGAAAGACAAACCTGGGAGAGCACTACATGGTTCGCAGGTAAGGAAGACCAAGTCTATCCATGCGAAGGAGTCCCCGAAGAGGGCTGGGCAAAAGATCATGAGCATCAAGCTAATCCGCGTTAAGTCCCCCAGCTCCCTGCTTGGCAAGAAAATCAGCCACTGCATTTCCTTCTCGAAAAACATGTTTCATCGTATACTCCATATTAGAAAGATTGTCTTGAAGCTCATCCCAGAACTCTTCTAAATACCAAATGTTGCAGCTCCCTCTAGTAATCTAGTTTACAAGAAGTTGGGAGTCGGACTCAATCTCTATGCGGTAAAAACCAAGATGATGACATTGACGAATCCCTTCCAGAAGACTTCTCATTTCTGCATAATTATTAGATCCCTGACCCAAAAACACAGAAAAAGCCCCAAGTAATTTTCCATCTTCGTCGCGAATAACTCCTCCTGCTCCAGCCGGGCCAGAATTTCCCAAGCTACTGCCGTCAATATTAAAAGCTTTCATTCTCTCTTTTCTAAACATTGAGCCTTAATCCTTGTTCATTTTGAGAGATATAGTTTGCGCTGTATTGTTCTTATTTCACTCATTGAGGAGTGTTTTCTGATAACCTACCCACTATCAGCTTTTGTATCAGAAAAAGGGTGTGTATAACCCTTGTGTGTGTAGAATACTGGAATAGTTGAATCACCACGTGTAAGGTGATTGCAAGTGTAGAGGGTGTTCTACACGGATCCTTTGTAGCGGTATTGTTCAAAGGTGTAATAGGTTTCTATCTCCACCTGAAGGAGGTTGAATAGTGAATTTGGGAATCCTCAAGGGGTAGCTTGAGGCAAGAACGTAGGCAGTGGGGCCGAACCTCGTTAACATACTGAGTTTGCTTCTCTCTTACCCTTACTCTTTATATTTATTGTTATTTTATATTTTTTTTATATTTTATATTATATATTTGATTTATAATTGTTATTTTTTTTATACAACTCAATTCACCCCCCTCTTGTGTTAGTCATCTGGGCAACAATTGGTATCAGAGCTAAGAGCTCTATTATAAGATTAACTATCTTTTGAGTTAAGATTTTATGGCTAACATTGCAGTTTCATTTGGTGAAGGTCAATCTAGCAGTCGACCTCCACTCTTTTGTGGAAATAATTACTCATTCTGGAAAGTTAGAATGAGAATATTTCTTCAAACTCAAGGTAGAGAAATCTGGAAATGTATTGTAAATGGACCTTATATTCCAACAAAAGTGGTTGATGGAGTAAAGGTCAAAAAGGAAGAAGAAGAGTTTGATCGTGAAGACGATAGACTTTATACTTTAAATTTAACTGCTATGAATTTATTATATAATGCTCTTAATGGAAATGAGTTTAATAGAATAATGAATTGCGCTACGGCAAAGGAAATTTGGGATAACTTGGAAGTAACTTATGAAGGAACTTCGCAAGTAAAGGAATCAAAAATTTATATTCTTACTCATGAATATGAAATGTTTAAGATGAATGATGATGAATCTATTTCTAGTATGCACACTCGTTTTACTAACATCATAAACAGCTTGACAGCTCTTGGCAAAATTTATTCCAAGGTGGAGATAGTAAGAAAAATTCTCAACTCTTTACCAAAACGTTGGGAATCAAAAGTTACAGCGATTCTTGAAGCTAGTGACCTCAAGAAGCTCGAAGTCAATGAACTCATCGGGTCACTTATCACCCATGAGTACACATTGAAAAGAGGAGAAGGAGAAGGAAAGCCAAAGAAGAGCTTAGCACTTAAAGTTGTTCCTCATGAAAGTGAAAGTGATGAAGATGAGGAAAATGACGATAAAGATGAAGAAGTTGCGATGATAACAAGAAGAATTCAGAGGTTCTTGAAGAAAAATAGAACTCCTCCGAGGAAATCTTTCAAAAAGTTTTCCAAGAAAGATTCAGGTAAAAATGATACTTTAATTTGTTATAAATGCAATAAACCTGGTCATATCAAGCCAGATTGTCCTCTGCTAAAGAAAGATCGAAACAAGGGCAAGAAAGCAATGAAAGCTACATGGGATGATGATTCAAGTAGCTCAGATAGTGAAGCAAGCAATGAAGAATCAGCAAATCTTTGTCTTATGGCTAAAGATGACATTGAGGTAACAAATCTTGATAATATTGAAAATCCTTCATATGAAGAATTGCAAAATGTTTTAGAAGAGATTTATGAGGAATTTGAAAAATTGGGTATCAAGTATACTGCTTTGAAAAAGAAAACTTCTTCTTTAACAAACGAAATTGAAATTTTAAGAAAAGAAAGTATCATTTTGAAAGATGAAAATCTTGAATTGAATAAGAAGAAAACCAATTTAGAAAATATTGTTGAAAACTTTACGAATGGAAAAAGAAATTTTGAAAAACTTCTTGGTAGTCAAAGATGTGTTTTTGACAAGGCAGGATTGGGATATATACCAAAACAAAAATACAAACCTTATAAAAAATTCTTTGATAATCATTCTACATCAAAGACTAATATTCAAAATTCTTTTCATAAAAATAATTTTGTCAAAAAAGGATATTATTATAATCATTCAAATTTTTCATATATGTCACATGCTATTTGTAATTTTTGTAATAGAAATGGTCATAATTATCATACTTGTCCTATTAGACGAAATTATACAATAACTATTAGGGCCATATGGGTACCTAAAAATCTTGTTTCTTCTAATACTAATAAATAAAGGATCCAAAGAACTTGGGTACCAAGAAAAATCATTTTAATTGTTTTTATAGGTATGCATGAAGTCATCCACAAGTAAAAATAAGTAGTTTTTAGATAGTGGATGTTCAAGACACATGACGGGAGACAAGACAAAGTTCTTTGATCTTAGATCTAAAGAAGAAGGACACGTGACATTTGAAGACAACTCGAAAGGGAAGATCGTGAGAATAGGTAAAATTGGTAATGAATCTTCTCTCATAATTGAAGATGTTCTACTTGTTGAAGGTTTAAAACATAATCTTTTGAGCATAAGTCAATTATGTGATAAAGGATTTATAGTTACTTTCAAAATGAATAAATGCATTATTTTGAATGATCATGATTGTAATATTTGTTTTATTGCTTTTAGAAACAATAATGTTTATACAATCGATTTTGAAGAAATTACCTCACAAGATGCTATTTGCTTTTCAGCTCAAAATGAAACTAGTTGGCTATGGCATAGAAAATTAGGTCATGCCAATATGGAACTTATTTCCAAACTTTCAAAAAATGATTTTGTGAGAGGTTTACCAAAAACAAATTTTCTTAAAGACAAAATTTGTGATGCATGTCAATTTGGTAAACAAACAAAAACTTCTTTTAAAACTAAGAAACATATTTCCACTACTAGACCATTGCAACTGATACACATGGATCTTTTTGGACCAAATAGAGTTGCAAGTTTAGGAGGAAAATATTATGCATTTGTTATTGTTGATGATTTCTTTAGATATACTTGGGTCATCTTTCTTGCTCATAAAGATGAGGCACATAATGCCTTTACCAAGTTATGCAAGAGAATTCAAAATGAAAAGGGCTATACTATTTCAAGTATCCGAAGTGATAGGGGAAAAGAGTTTGTTAATAAAAATATTGAAACATTTTGTGATGAAAACGGTTTTGTGCATAATTTTTCTGCTCCTCGAACTCCTCAACAAAATGGGGTAATAGAGAGGAAAAATAGATCTCTTCAAGAGATGACAAGAACAATGCTCAATGAGAACAACTTGCCTAGTTATTTTTGGGCCGAAGCGGTAAGTACTGCATGTTATGTTATAAATAGAGTTATGCTAAGGTCTAAGTTAGATAAAACCCCCTATGAGCTTTGGAATGAGAAAAAGCCCAACATTGGTTACTTTAATGTATTTGGATGCAAATGTTTTATTTTGAATGACAAGGATAATTTAGGCAAGTTTGATGCAAAATCTGATGAAGGTATCTTTCTCGGGTATTCTACTAATAGTAAAGCTTATAGAGTATTTAATAAAAAGACTTTGACTGTACAAGAATCTATGCATGTAGTATTTGATGAATCTAATTCTCTACTCTCCAAGAAATCTATTGATGAAGAAACAGGAGGTATAAATAACACAGAAAGTCTCAATCTCAACAAAGAGAAAATAATAGAGGAAGTTCAACATGGAGCCATCAGGAAAGATCATCAAAATTTAATACAAGATGCAACCAAACAGTGAAAATTTGTGAAAGATCATCCAGTGGAACAAATTTTGGGAGAACCTTCACAAGGTGTAAGTACTCGATCATCTCTTAGAAATATTTGCAATCATACTGCTTTTCTATCTCAAATTGAACCCAAAAATATTAATGACGCACTTCTTGATGAATCTTGGATTCTAGCTATGCAAGAAGAGTTGAATCAATTTGAAAGAAATGATGTTTGGACACTTGTTCCTAGACCCAAAAATCATACTATTATTGGAACAAAATGGGTTTTTAGAAACAAGAAAGATGAGTCCGGAGTCATTACTAGAAATAAGGCTCGACTTGTAGCCCAAGGTTTTAATCAAGAAGAAGGAATCGATTATGATGAGACATATGTACCTGTCGCAAGATCAGAAGCTATTCGAATGCTACTTGCATATGCTTGTTATAAAGATTTCAAACTTTTTCAAATGGATATTAAAAGTGCTTTCTTAAATGGTTTTATAAATGAAGAGGTATATGTTGAGCAACCTCCAGGTTTTGAAAATCATATTTCCCCAAATCATGTTTTCAAACTCACAAAAGCACTATATGGACTTAAACAAGCTCCTAGAGCTTGGTACGAAAGACTTAGTAGTTTCTTGATTGAAAAAGGTTTTTCAGGAGAAAAAATCGACACAACTCTTTTCATTAAATATGAAAATGATGATATTCTTTTGATTCAGATTTATGTTGATGATATAATATTCGGTGCTACTAATGAAAATATGTGTCAAGTTTTTGCTAAGACTATGCAGGAAGAATTTGAGATGAGCATGATGGGAGAACTTACATTCTTTCTCGGATTGCAAATTAAGCAAGCAAAAAGTGGGACATTCATCAATCAATCAAAATATATTAAGGAATTACTGAAAAAGTTTGGGATGGAAAATGCTAAGGAAATTGGAACACCAATGAGCCCATCAACTAAGCTTGATAAAGATGAATCCGGTAAGCCAGTTGACTCGAAGATATATCGAGGTATGATTGGTAGCTTATTATATTTAACAGCCAGTAGACCAGATATTATGTTTAGTGTGTGCTTATGTGCACGCTTTCAATCATCTCCAAAAGAATCACATTTAATTGCAGTTAAGCGCATTCTTAGATATCTTAGTGGTACAATTAACCTAGGGTTATGGTACCCTAAGCACACATCTTTTGATCTAATCAGCTGCACAGATGCAGATTATGCTGGCTGTAAAATAGATCGAAAAAGCACTAGTGGAGCATGCCATTTCTTAGGTCATGCATTAGTTTCCTGGTTTAGTAAAAAACAAAATTCTGTTGCACTATCTACTGTTGAGGCAGAATATGTTGCTGCGGGTAGTTGTTGTACTCAAGTTCTCTACATAAAGCAACAACTTGAAGATTTTAAACTCAAGTATAATCACATTCCAATCAAATGTGATAATACAAGTGCTATAAATCTTTCAAAGAACCCAATACAACATTCTAGAACTAAGCATATTGAAATAAGGTATCATTTTCTTTGAGATCATGTGCAAAAAGGCAATATAATATTAGAGTTCACAAACACACACGATCAGTTAGCAGATATTTTCACAAAACCTTTACCAGAAGATAGATTATGTATGATCAGAAGAGAAATAGGTATGATGCATGTTATGAATATCTCTTAAAAGATAGACCAGAGTCAATAAAAATAGAGATAGATTTTTTAAATACTTTTACATAAACTTGAGATTCTTAGCCTCATGTTTAAGACGCTCATTCTCTTCATACAATATCATATCATTCTTATTCATGGGAACCGGCAAGCGGAATGAAGAATCTAATAAAGATTTTAACTGTTTATTCTTCTGCCGAATGATTCATTCCCTTGTATAAGACTCTTGAATAATTCATTGAAGTACAACAATTTGTTCTTTGAGCCTTTCAACTTCATAATTTTTGGCTTGTAGCCGCTGAGAAAAAGCAACAATAGAGGAAGAGTAGCGAGTCTCAAGACTCACCAAGTCATAAATAGTATCAGAATCTGACTTATTAGTCAGATTATTATTTTCTTGCTGCAACATGGCACCAATAGCAGCTGCAGAAAGGACAGGAGGTTGAGATGCAGAATGCCTCATGGATGAATCTAGAGAAATGTTAGAAGAATGAGCCATTGAGAAAAAAAATAGAAGGCTTAAAACGAGAATGCTGAAGGAATGCAGATGAGTTATAGAGATGAGATGAAAACTTGATGCGGATTGGATGAACTTCAGGACTGATTTTATAGAGATAGCATAAAGAATAAGACAAACTATTTTCTCTTCAAATCTTATTTAGTCAAAATAAATACAAGATATGCTGGACACACATTGTCAAAAGTTTTCTTACTAACCCAGCGAGATTAACAGTAGATTGTCCCTATTTTTCTAGTAAACGGTGAACCTCTGCTGTTATCTGTCGATGTTAACCTTGTATCTGAACCCTTTCTCGTTCCAGCTCCTCTATTCGTGGTTGCAGATCATGAGCATACCAATCTGCAAATTTTTTCAACTCTTGGTTTTCTTGCTTTAGCCTTTTATTCTCACTATCCTTATTAGCAAGCTTCTGTCGTAACTCAGATATTTGCATGTTAAGATGATCAATCTCACTCACCCTCGCCATTAACCTTCGAGACAAGATCGTAACAGAGGCATCATATTGACTACTGAGCATTCTTGATTCTGCAATAATCTCAGAATCAGCCTTACTAGAAAAACGGTTCACTGCTCCTATCATGGTATTGACGGCCTCAGGAGAGAAGATTGATGATTGATGCGTCAAGGGTTCCTGATTCAAGTCTGGAACATTAGTGGAAGAGAATTGCTCAGCCATTCTATCGTTGTGGAAAAACAGAACTCAGGTCAAGAAGCGATTATTTTTTTGGCATCTGATAGATGAAAATGATCATTTTTTTATAGAAACTCGGAGCCTTCAATCCCGTTTGTCAACAACATCAGGCGATTGTTTAAATCTTCAGCCGTATTAAATTCATAGAGTTAGGCCTCGAGGCTTTGCAGCACTTGTCGGGTCACGGACAGCTCCATTTTTCAACTATCTACAGTGACTATTAAACGCATCGTTTTCTTTAGTCCATTTATTTGCTGCCGATCCTTTTTAATGATGCCAAAAGGGGGAGAAATTTTAGACTAGAACATTAACATTGTTTAAATTGCTAAACTTGTTATATATGTTTGGAATTATATTTATACTTTTGCTTGAAAAACTAACGCATATTTTCAGGGGGAGCTTAAGTATTAATACAGGTTTCAAGTTCTATCAAATATTTGTCATCATAAAAAAGGGGGAGATTGTTGAACTCAAGGTTTCAAGTTTCATGTGATTATAAATCTACACATGGATTTTGATGATAACAAATGAATTCAAAGAATAAAGAAGTCTCAAGCTCAAGTTGTTTACACAATGGAGTCAAGCACATCAAGAAAATAAGCACGAGCAAGAAGGGAACAAGTTCATATTAAAATTATAGAGTAATGTTGTAAATCTCTTCAAAATTCGAAATTAGGATTAATGTTCAAAATTAATATTTTATCATAAAGCATTAAAATACATTTTCCACATGTGCATGAATATTTTTGAAAATTAAATTTGAAAATTTTGAAAGATGATTGATTGTTATCTTTTGCATGTGCATGTCTTGATTAAATGGTTGAGCTTTGAAAATATTAAAGATGATTGATTGTCATCTTTCACATGTACATGTTTTATTTGAATATTTTCAAAAGTGATTGATGCTTTTTTAGACTTATACAAAAAGTAAAAGATTAGGTTTGAATTTTTTGAAAATGAAAGTGTGCTCATTTTGTCATATGCCAAAAGTAAAAGATTAAGTTTGATTTTTTTTTGAAAAAGTGAATGATGTTATTTTTGACAATTGAAAAAGAAGAACCTTTTATTTGAATTCTTTGAAAAAGTGAATGATGTTGTCTTTGACAATTGAAAAAGAAGAACCTTTTATTTGAATTTTTTGAAAAAGTGAATGATGTTGTCTTTGACATGTGAATCTTTTTAAATTTGAATATGAAGTCTCATATGCCTATAAATAGATCATTTGAGAGTTTCACATTCACAACATCAAAAGCATACAACATTCATCCAAAGCTTTCATTCTCTCTTTTCTAAACATTGAGCCTTAATCCTTATTCATTTTGAGAGATATAGTTTGCGCTGTATTATTCTTATTTCACTCATTGAGGAGTGTTTTCTGATAACCTACCCACTATCAGCTTTTGTATCAGAAAAAGGGTGTGTATAATCCTTGTGTGTGTAGAATACTGGAATAGTTGAATCACCACGTGTAAGGTGATTGCAAGTGTAGTGGGTGTTCTACACGGATCCTTTGTAGCGGTATTGTTCAAAGGTGTAAGAGGTTTCTATCTCCACCTGAAGGAGGTTGAATAGTGAATTTGGGAATCCTCAAGGGGTAGCTTGAGGCGAGGACGTAGGCAGTGGGGCCAAACCTCGTTAACATACTGAGTTTGCTTCTCTCTTACCCTTACTCTTTATATTTATTGTTATTTTATATTTTGTTTATATTTTATATTATATATTTGATTTATAATTGTTATTTTTTTTATACAACTCAATTCACCCCCCCTCTTGTGTTAGTCATCTGGGCAACAATTTTTTTAATATACAATTAATCGTATCACTGGAGTACACAAAAGAGTTTATAAAAATGACTGCGTATAGAATTTTTATTACTTTTGAGATATTATATAAAGAGTAAATATTATTTGAAAACCTTTACATCACATATTATATGCGGGACATTCATATTATTTAAATATTAAAATTTGATAATTTTTAAGATTTAAGTTAATTTATTTTTTAAATTAAATTATATTACGTGAATGGTATAGGATACAAAGACTTTAGAATAATACTTATCTTTTTTTTTTTTTTTTGAAATCATAAACCTGTATCCATTATATTTCTCAAAACGTATTCAAATTACAAGACTTATCCCGTAGAATAAGACTCTCACAGCCCTTTGGGCAATCTTCCATCCACACTTTCTCATCATCTATATTCAGAGCATATTTTGCTAAAAAATCAGCTACTAAATTTCCTTCTCTATACGTATGTATCACCCTCCACAAGGGTCTTCTCCTTATTAGCTCTCTGATGTCTTCTAATCTCTGACCATGCCATTCCCATCTTTCCTCCCTGCTACACACAGCTTGAATAATACTCAAAGCATCTCCCTCCAAGATAGCCTCCCCAATGTTCAGCTCTGTACAAAGAATTAAAGCACGCCACAAAGCATCTGCTTCAGCTGCAGCAACAGACACTGAATGAAGACTTGTTTTGCACAAAGAGACCAACACTTCCCCTTCTGCATCCTGAACAACCACCCTTATTCCCATCCTCTTACTTTTTGAATCATAGGCAGCATCCCAATTAATCTTCACCACCCCCTCCCTAGGAGCCTTCCATCTGACCCTTTTTCTCTGTATCTGAGTCTGTTCTGCATCCTTAACAGGTCTACTTTGAGCCTCCTGATATGCTTCTATACTAGCCTTTGCTCTATTCCAGATTGCACTTGGACTGGAGAACATCTCTTCAAAAACAAAAGAATTTCTTCTCAGCCATATATTGTGCATAACCGTAGCTATTAACACCACTTCCTCCTCACTACATTTTTCAACCACCTTACACCATAATTGTCCCAAATCTACCTCCCCCCTCGGCCATTTTTGAACAGGACTGTTTACCTTTGCCCATACATCCACCGCAGCTGGGCAACTCCATAGGACATGACAAACAGATTCTTCACTTTTAACACAGATGGGACAAAAGGGATTTTCAGTAACTTTTCTCTTATATAGGTTCCACTTGGTTGGCAAACAGTTGTTTATAGCTTTCCATATAAACATTTTCACAACCCCCGGGGCATTCATTTGCCAAATACCATTCCACCCCTTGATCTCACCACAACCGTATGAAGATTCCCCACTTTCTGATCTCTTTCTACTCATTTCAAAATGATAAGCTGATTTTACAGTATACTGACCTTTCTTCGAAGGGGCCCAAATTTGTTTATCAGCCATCTTTGATTGACTTATAGGAATGCTGAGGATAATTTCTGCTTCTTCCTCTATAAAGATCTTCTTAACCAACTCAGACTTCCACTTCCCATCTTCTATCAACTGGTCTACCCTTGCATCTGGTTCCAGAATACTTATCTTGTATAACTCTTGATCCTTCTTTTACTAATATTGAATCTCTTTTTAGATTATATTCATTGTATAATGCATCAATCAAGACATGTTAAGTCATGCAGTTACATATTATAGAGTATTTTTATTTCATGTAATAAGTTTGTTTGTTTTTGTGCATTTGTGAAAATTACAAACAACCAATAAATTATTACTATTTTTCAAACCATTAATGTATATGATCAAGAAGATTTCGAGGTTAACATAGAGGAATAATTAGGCTCCGGATCAGAGCAATAATTTATCAAACACTCCCATCCATCACTTGGTTGTATACGTGTCAAACTTTTGACATACTTTGTGGCCTCCACTGCAATAAAACCTAAAAAGACATTTAATGGGCATCAAGTGCGAGGAAAAAAGGATGATCAGAAAGAAAATGTCCTCGATCTTCTGTTGTTTTAATAAAAATTTTAAATATAAGTTTACACATTACATATTATATATTTTTTTTAATTTTTTTAATTTTTTTTCTTTTATCAAATCTTTAATATATAAATGAGTAAAAAAATTTAATTAATTTGAAAAGAATAAACTCAAAAAAAATTTGAAAAAAATAAAATATATGTGATATATGATGTGTAGGCTTATATATAGTAATGCTTTATAAAATAAGAAAAATTATTCTCATCAGTTATTATTTATAACTATACACCATATATCTTAAGAAAAATACTCATATATCTTATAAAAAGTATTTTTATATTTTATAAAAAACTTGTAAATATATTGTGTGAAAGTAAATAGTGATTGATGCATATCACTTCTAATAAAATAAATGTGACTTGTAAACGTAGATCATAATGAAATATGAGGGTTGGGCTGAAGAAAAAGTCTAAATGCAGGCATCGTGTGCAGGTCCCCACGGAGCATCTGGACCCGAAATGCACCATTTGGATTAAAATAAGAGATAGAGGAAAAGTCTGTGTTGCCTTTTCTACTTCATCCGTTTTACTTTTTAAATAAAATAAAATAAAGTAAATGCCGCCTCGTCAAAAGGGGTACGTGTGCATATAGGCACAAATTTGTGCCTGTACCTAGCATAATTGCAGGAGGAAAACCCCGGCAAATCTAATATTATTCATGCTTTAACCCCCAATATTGACCAGTAAACCTATGCAGATGTCATTATAAGGTACCATGTAAACCTACAAATTAAGACCTTGATTGTAGCTGCCTCTTCCTCTTGTAAATCTCGCCATATGGAGATCGATGGTCAACGAGTTCAGCTCAAATAGGACGTTGTTTATTGACATATTGAGACAACCCTGTTAGACAACTAGAGTTTATACAAGCATAACCCTAATCGGCATATGCACTATTTGCAAGCTTCGTTATTGACATAGCTAACACACCACTGAAGTAATATTTAGTCCTATATATAATCATGAAAAAATACCGATGTTTGAGCAATTTTACAAACATAATGGCTACGTTTCATATAATATATAATTAGTCATGTCTTGACATAACTCCATGTTTGCAAGTAACAAAATCGCTTGTGGTCCATATTTTTATTGTTATATTTCTTGTCTATATATTATATATAATTGATCAGATCATGTAATTACAAATCCATGTAAATGATTATCATGTACAATGCAAAAATTGGAAAGCAATGACAATTAATTAATTAATTAGGTGAGGATCACCTAGAAGAGTCGATTCTCCTTGACTGTCCTAATTTCCCATGCATGCATGCATGCACATATATATGTACAATATTTGATCAGTGCGGTCTCCGACTGCATGCACTGTCAATTCCAGTTTCGTGGAAAACTATACAAGCTGTATTTTAATATCTGGTTGGTAACCCACAATCGTTTAATTTTCTCCAATTTTATTAATGTCGATCGACTACTGCACATGTCGTTTACAATAATATTATTACTCGATATACAACATTATCCCCGAACGGCCGTCACTTGATTTGTCGAGTATGTTACGCTTCCGGCCGTCCAGAAATCACACCCATAATAGATGAAGACAATATTTAAGTAGTTCAGCAACTTGCCTACGTCCACTGAAGCGGAAATTCGAATTTTTCACTATGTTTGTACAATTTTACAAACACTCACAACATCTCTCTATCTCTCTCAAATGGTCTCCATTCTGAGTTTCTCCAGAACCCGTTTTCGCCCTCAGCCCGATCTCTCACCTCAGTGAGGATGATTTTCTCTTGACAATTCATCTCCTTTTATAGGAGAAATTATGGGGGACAAATTGCCACCATTCTTGACCAAGATGGCCTTCAATTCGGTGCAGCATTTGTTGATCAATCTTTGCTGCAGAATTCGGTGGAGTGGGTGGGTGGCTGGTGCCTAATAATCCAAGAATGAAAACGGTGCACATGTCCTGGGGGTTGGTGAATGAATTGCAATGTGTTTGGTTTCACACTGCAGGTGGCTTTCAACAATCACCCCCTCCACCAAAGTGTACCATACCAAGCTGCTTGCACACTGATTCATTCTTCAAATGAATTCACCTCTTTCTTGGAATGCTTATCAGCCATGAGAGATCCGCTATCAAATGCATCTGCAGGTACGTCTTCAAATGGATATCCAGATGCCTCTCCAAATGCATCTTCAAATGCATTAGCATCATCTATATCCACGGAGCTTGCAAGGGATTTTTTTCAGAGGAGATTTACCAGTGCTCAATTGCACAATCTCAACTCTGTGGTTCTTCTTTTGCTCGAGTTCATGAGTCCGCACTCATGTACATCTTGAGCAAACTGAGCTTCGCTCTAAGCTCATCCGAGCGAACAATCTGCTTCGCTCTAGCCACATCCGAGCAAACAATCTGAGTAAACTGAGCTTCGCTCTAGGCTCATCCGAGCGAACAATCTGCTTCGCTCTAGCCACATCCAAGCGAACACCTTGAGCAAACTGAGCGTCGCTCTAGGCTCATCCGAGCGAACAATCTGCTTCGCTCTAGCCACATCCGAGCGAACAATCTGCTTGGTGCCTTTACAGCTTTCAAACCAGGCTCCATAATCCTACAATCACACCAATCTCCAACTTGGAGACTGGTTCTCAACATGCCGAGCTCTATCTCCAGCATGATCCCTTATACAATTTTACAGCTCATGTCTTCAACTTAGAAGACTAACTAAAGTGATGCATAACTTTAGTTCATCACGTACAATGCCCTTAATCAACACATCTACATAGGGCAACACATCTCCCATTGCACTGGGAATCAATGGTCTCGCACAGACCTTGACACATATCAGAGAAACTGTTGCTGAGGTCTCATCTCTGATCTGGGTGACTGACCCTTCATCCTGCTGCTATCTTCAGTCGCATGTGTCCATCTTGTGTGCAGTCTCCGACTTGCATAATCTCCCTTCTTGCAAGATTTTTCTTCATACCGTAGTTCACTACCTTCATTCAGCAGGATACATTTTAAGGTAGTAACCACCATGGAGATCTGATCGTCTTGGCAGTTCTTTAGGTGTAGATATCCCTGGAACATCTGACGTTTTGTTCCCATCTCTCACACATGTACTTCATGTCGTGGTCTAGGGAGATTTCTTTAGAAAAGTAAAACTGGGTTCCTTTTACTTTCTCATCTAATTCACACGACAATTACCACGAGCCAAGACCAATTAATCATTCGTGACCTTCCAACACTAAATGTTATTGGCAACAATAGCAACAATCTCCACCTTGTGACTTTGACTGGTCCCACAGCCAAGCTCCACCTCAATGAAGATCTTCATAGCTCCCGCTATCATGCTTCACCATAAAAGCATATCCACTCAGAATAAACTAATTCCAAACATTTCACTTCGGCCCATGTCGAAAATAACCTTGCTGAAAACTATGGTGTAACTTCCACGTTTGGCTCTCCTGGAAGTTCATCAGTCATCGACATGAATTTCCACCACACACCCTGCATTAATGCCAAACCAATGCCTGTGTGTTAACTTGTGGACCTGCTAACATTAACACATCCTCTATCATGACAACTCTGGGAATTAGCGGCATGCCATGAGGATATACATGTTTCTTTTTCCATGGAGAGAGACACAACATTAGCATCAATACCAGTATCTCCATTTACTGACTTGGAGCCACTTGCCGAAAATGCTCCTTGTACTAGCCGTTTCACCAGTCGCTAGTATCACTGTTGACTTCAGGGATTGATTTACCCTTCAACGCCTTTTTGAGAAAACACTATTGAATGACTGCTGTCTTCAAGCTGTCTTTAACAGCATTGTGCACTGCAAGAAATGCAACGCCATGTATTTCTTCAGTCACCATATTCACAGCATCATTCTCAGTTTTCTCCTGATTTTAGCAGTCTCTTGTGGCCTGTCTTGCCACAATTTCTAGCGAGTCATCTGTTGTCCAGATCTTGACTTGCCTCTGTCTTTACAATCAACATTCAGGACTAACAACTCGAGATCTTGCCAGAATCTCTTCTGCGCACCTCCTCATCCAGGATAAGATCTCTTACATTGAGAAACTTCAACTTCGACCTCTTTGTAGAATTACTCATAGCCATTCTCATGACCTCCCAACCTTTTGACCACAACGCCAAATGCTATTGGGCAACAATAGTACCTTCTGCCATATCTGAAATTGAACCGTTTCTCCACCTCAAATCTGATAAGATTTGAAGCCTTACTTCCTGACATTACTTTAATGAATTTACCGTATAAATGAATAGTACCTCACTAAGTCAGTTCCCAGAAAAGATTGGAGGGTCACAATGGACACACTTAAAATTTTCAATCTCCTAGACAGAACCTCCTTAGACTGTACGTATCCACACTACCACACCAAAGCTTCATCTGCACTTTGTTATTTGCAACTGGCTTTTCAAAGAAAGCCACAACGAGATCCGATGCGATTCTCCTCTTAATAACAATATGCTCCATGAGTTGTATGACTGCCAAAACCTGCTGATATAACAAGTTAATCAGCATCGTCCAATGATCTAAAATTTGCTCCATCAAATTTCACAATCCCAACTGGCTTAAATTAAGCCCAAAACCAATGAGTCCATCATGACTCCAACTGGCTACGATCAAGCCCACAACTGATCTGTAACACGTGGACGGTTCAGATCGAATGTACCGATGGCGAATCTCAACATTTCCACCGTACCGATGAGTCCGGAATGATCCAAATAGTTTGCCACCACTATTTGATCATCGCGATGGAACTCCAATTGGCTACGATCAAGCCCACAACTGATCTGCAACACCTCGACAGTTCAGATCGACAGTACCGATGGCGAATCTCCACATTCCCACCGTACAGATGAGTTCGGAATGATCCAAATAGTTTGTCAGCACTATTTGATCATCACAATTGAACTCCAACCGGCGTAGATCTAGCCCAAAATGATCTGCAATACATCGACAGTTTAGATCGACAGTACTAATGGCGAATCTCAACATTCCCACCGTACGGATGAGTCCGGAATAATCCAAATAGTTGGAAAGCACTATTTGATCGTTGAAATCGGACTCCGGATGGCTTAGATCTAGCCCAACAAAGATCTGAAAATCGGACGGTCCAGATCTCTCTGGCGCGTATACCACACGCGCCGCAGTAGGGCATCTGAGGCGCGTCTGGCGCGTGTCCAACACGCGCCAGAGTACTCCGAGTGCGCGTGGGGGCGCGTGAGCGCGTGCCCTGCACGCGTCTTCAACCCCCAGCCGCGCGTGAGGGCGGTGGACGCGTGTCCCTCACGCGTCTTCCTCCTCCAGCCGCGAGTGGGGCGCGTGGGCGCGTGTTTCCCACTCGTCTTCTTCCTCTAGTGCAACTGAGGCGCGTTTTGTGCACTCTCCAACTTCCAGGGGCGCGTATGGGCTCCTCCGACCTCCGTTTTCGATGCCGTTTGCGGCAACGGATCCGTCTTGATGAGAGGAACATTGTGGTGTGAACAAAAGTTGATTTTGATCAACTTTAATTTTCTGGATAGCACGAACCGAAGCTTTGATACCATTTGTTGCGCTTCCGGCCGCCCAGAAATCACACCCACAATAGATGAAGACAATATTTAAGTGGTTCGGCAACTTGTCTACGTCTACTGAAGCGGAAATTCGAATTTTTCACTATGTTTGTACAATTTTACAAACACTCACAACATCTCTCTATCTCTCTCAAATGGTCTCCGTTCTGGGTTTCCCCAGAACCCATTTTCGCCCTCAGCCCTCTGCCCGATCTCTCACCTCAGTAAGGATGATTTTCTCTTGACAATTCATCTCCTTTTATAGGAGAAATTATGGGGGACAAATTGCCACTCTTCTTGACCAAGATGGCCTTCAATTCGGTGCAGCATTTGTTGATCAATCTTTGCTGCAGAATTCGGTGGAGTGGGTGGGTGGCTGGTGCCTAATAATCCAAGAATGAAAACGGTGCACATGTCCTGGGGGTTGGTGAATGAATTGCAATGTGTTTGGTTTCACACTACAGGTGGCTTTCAACAGAGTACTACCATGCATAGACATCCTGATCATCCCCAATCATTGTTGGATGATTTAATTTCGGAAAAGAGAGATTATGTGAATGTTCTTGTGAAATATTTGGACATTAATGTGAGAGCGTACTTAAATTTAATCCTTGCTTGCTATGTACCATAGCATTAAGGCCTCATTTGGTTACATTAATGATATGTGATGCAAATTGAATAAAATATTGTTAAAATATAATTTTTTAATATAATTTTTATTTTAAGATTTTAAAAAGCTGATCAATTGTTTATTGTATTTTGTGTGAGAGTTTGTGAAAGTACTTGTAATGATTAGATTATAATATAAGAAGAGATGAGATGATTTGTGTAACTAAATTAATCATGAGACCTTAGTACGTGCATCCTCAATGGATTAGCTAAAAGCTAAATCCATTGAGTATTTAGCTATTATAGAACAAAATATGATCACAATATTGGATTATAACTAAATTCCAAATAGTTGGACTTTAGCTACAATGACTTTAAAAATAATTTTTAAGTTTAAAGATTATTGTAGATAGACCAAATATATATTTTATTAATTATTTCTCTTTCCTCTTTCTCATCAACTGCTTGGACTTTGTTCCTCTTTCTCTTTCCTATTTGAATTATGCTAGTTGTCATTTAATCTCCTTTTGGTATGTTATAAATTTTTATATACTTCATAAGAAACAAATTAATTTAATTAGAATATGATTACTATTTTACATGTAATAGATAGAATGATAAAATTAAATATTTTTTAAAGTAATTAATATTATTTTATTACTATATAATGAATAAATGAATAATCTAATGTGAAAATTTGATGTGAATGAAATAGTTAAAGTCAAATTGATCTTATATTATTTTATTGTTATATAATAAAAAATAACCACTTGTTTCAAAATTTTAAATTTATGAGAAGATGTAGATTTTATTATTTAATTTACATCTTAACACTCCCTTATGTAAGGGTCATTCTATTTCTCAATGAATGAATCTAATATATGAAATATTTAACTAAACGAGATATAGTGTAGAGTTAGAATTTGATCTCAAGACCTATGTTTTGATACCATGTGAAATCAGTATCACTTGTTTGAAAAGTTTAAACAGATATGAAGATATGGATTTAATCATTTATATTTATCTTAATAGTTCTAATATGCTTAATTAATAACCTTGTACTGTTGAGAAACTTTGGCTAGCACCTCTTCTCTCCCCCCCCCCCCCCCCCCGTTCCCCAATCTCTCGTAAAATTTCAAAGCTCCAAATCTGATTTTCGTCAAAGGGGGAGGAGGTCTCAGCTTCCTCCTCCTCCTCCATTTCATTCTATAGGTCGAAAATCATTTAGAGGAAAGTGATGGTTTCGCAAAAATATTGCATGCGGTTCTCTTCTGACAACTCTTTTCGACACATGTGCCAAATCACCAACTCTTCTCGACACACGCGTCAGATCACCAAAGTCGCCACCACTAGACCTTTCAGATCTGATCTTTGTAACTGAAAAGAGACAAGTGTGTTGTCTTCACCTGCTATCACAGATTTTAAAATCTATCAAAGTTAGTCTAAACTGTAATCTGTCTTTTTTCACATCTGTCTTATTGTTTTCCTTTTTGGTTTCCTTATTATTTATTAAAATAAAAAAAGAGTTTGTATTTCGGAGGTTTGTGATCTGTAGAGAAAATTGAGTCATCTCTTTTTATGAAGGGCAATGTTGAGTCTGTGTTTAGGCAAAAAGTGTTATCTCTTAGATGCTTTTTTATAGAGAGTATCAGTAATAGCAAAGACCAGATTAGTCACAAAAAGAAATAATGTACTGATAGAGTTCCAAATGTATTATTTTGGTTTATAATAAATGATGACAAATTTCTTTAAAAAAAAAAAAAAACCTTGTACTGTTGATAGATTCGTTGATCAATCTCTATGGATCGAAGAATATCAGTAAATTCATTTAGTATATATATATATATATATATATATATGTGTGTGTGTGTATATATAATACTCTATCGATCTTTAATCATACAAAAAACATGCAAGCTGTTATAACTCGCATTCATAAAATTTTTGTTTTTGAAGTATCTCCCCCCGGCCCCGGGCGGCTGCATGCATGCAATTAGCTAGGTGTCCGACGATTGAGAATGGCGACAAGAGACATGAAGCAGTGACAACAGCCATATCTGAGTTCTGTGTTTCTCTCTTTCAATGATCTAAATATACATGCATGCACTTTAAGCACGTAGCTGAATAATAATAATAATAATAATAATAATAATAATAAACATCATCATGCATGCAGGCTTATTATAAATTACTTTTTTTCCATAACGTTTAGATGCAGGGGAGGTTCATGTATATATTATGTTGGGTTTAAAAGCTGTTTAATTAATTATATATATTACCATTAATTAATTATAAGCGCAAGGGATTCGAATTAATTTATAAGTACGCGCACGTGCAGATCGAAAAACTTTTTCAGAAAATAATTAGCTAGCTTGGAGTATCAGCTAGCTTGATGATCATGAATTATTGTTCATAATAATTTATTTGGTAATTAATTTGTATATTAATGTATGATCTTGTCTTACAAATTTATTTGCTTTCTTAAATTTGGTCATGTTTGATCTCATGATCATGAGTACGTATCTGCCTACGTAAGCAGCTAGTAATCAAGATTAATCTTAATTAATTTGGAATACCGACTATGTACCTAATGATATTGATCAATAAAAAGGCTGATCCATCCATGTATATTAATATATATATATATAATCAATTGCTGTATATATAACTTTTGCTTTTGATGACGTTAATTTGATGATCAGCCTTTCATCATATATATATATATATAATATATGTATGTATATAGTATTAATAATTTGTAAAAATTAAAATTATATTTTACATGACAGCTTGCTTGAAGGAATAATATTACATGAGTGGCTACCATACACCAAGATAAGGTTATAGCGAGAAGAATCCAACGAGAGAATTAAATGACCCGTTGAAATTATCATAGAAAAACAGTCGCTTGGAGATCAGTCATGTTAGCTAGAGTGCGTAGACTCTATATTTCGTTTTGCGTGTGTTTTATGCTTTTATTACGAAAGTACTTTAGTTTAAGGAACAGCTAGCTAGCTAGGGTTAGGTTTCTCCGATCTCCATCTATTTTCTCCAAGGAAATTTAGCCTACTACTAGCGTGAGAATCAGCCGGCCTGTACGGGAGAAACGAACGACCAGGCCGGTTCAGTCTGGTCTAATATTTAAGAAACCGAATTCATTTAGTCCAGTTTCGGTCTAAGGATTTTTCTCTTCTGAATAGATCGAATAGAAATTAAAAAATATATAGATATATTATTTATATAATAGTTATATATAATTAATTATATAATTATATATGATATAAAAAAAATACTAATAGTCTAATATATAGACTGTAGTTATATATATATACTTATACTAATATAGTTATATTAAATTAATATAACTAATACTAATATATAGTTATATTAATAGTCTATTATTAATACTAATATACTATTATATAATTTATATAATTATACTAATCATAATAAGTTAATAACTAAATCACTATACCTATATATATTTAATATGAATGTATTATTATATTCTTAAATGTATAACTATAATATATAGTATTAGTATATATTAATATATTAACATATTATAAGAATTATAGTATAAATTATAATATAGAAATTATAATATACTAATTCATTATAATAGTATAAATAATACTAATATATAGCTATATTAATAGTCTACTATTAATACTATTATATAGTTATACTAATGACTATAATTAATACTAATATATTATATATAGCTATATATATAGTATACTTATACAGTTGTACTAATACCATTAATCCATTATATAGTCTAAGACTCAATTCTAATATAGGCTATATAGCTATACTAATACTAATGTTTATATTAATACTAATAATGTAAAATACAGTTATACTAACTGACTGATTCCATATAACTAATATTACTAATATAATATAGCTATACTAAATTACTAATAGTCTAATACTAATACTATTATATATTTATACTAATCATAAATTCATAATAACTAAATCATTATAAGTCTGAAACTATATATATTTAGTATCAATGTATTATTATATTCTTTAATGTATAACTATTACTTATAATATATAGTACTAATATATATTAATTTATTAACATATTATAGGAGTTATAGTATAAATTATAATATATCATATATGTATAAATTTATAATAGTATTAGTATAGTTAACTTAATATGTAATATGTTAGTATTAAATCATTATAACTACATAGAGTATTAGTAATATAGTATTTAATATAACTATATAGAGTATTACTATTATTTAATATAATATTACATAGAGTATTAATAAATGTGTGAGGTTTGAATAGATATCATAATGCTAGTCTATTAAATATAGTATTACTATTATTACATATAATTATTAGTTATAGTAAATAAGTTAATAACTATTACTAATTTACTATATATTAATAGATTAATAGTATTAGTGTATTACTAATATATATATAATATTATTATTAAATATATCACAATATAATTACATAAATATTAAATAAAATACCCTTAAAAAAAAATTCACGATGAACCAAATGTACTAGACAAGACTGACCCGATCCTTAGAGAATTCGGTCTGAAAAACTCTAAATGGAATAATTCCGGTCCAATCCACACAACCTGTAATGACCAGGACCAGGACTCCTCCCTAACTACTATTACTTTAGCCTTCAAAAGCCTGACACGTGGACAAACTACCCAGAGAATTGGTGCATGTTCGTTGCTGACAGTTGAGTACGTAGTACCTACTTTCTACTATTACCTAAATACCCTTGATTTATGCTCCACCTCGATCTAGATCTTATGTTTGTTATATATCCACATATATACATATAAACATACATGCATACATATGTATGTATATCCGTATATGCATAAATGTATGTTAGGGTAATGATTCATTTAAAAGTGAGATGAGATAAAAATTCTATGAATATATAATAGTGAAATGATTTGTAAGTAGTAGTGTTAAAATTAGAATTAAGATGTTATATTGAGTTTTGAAAAATGAAAGAGAAAATGTTAAATAATAATATTATAAAGTTAAAATATTGTTATAATATAACTTTTTAAGATGATTTTTGTTTTTAAATTTGAAAAAATGTTATTGTCTTTTTGTATTTTGTTTAAAAATTTGGAAAAGTTTTAATCATGATTAGATAAAAAGTTAAAAATTTAAGATTAAAAAATATTTATATTTAAATGATATTTAAAAAAAAAATTATAAGAATTTTTTAAATGAGATCATGAGATCGTACTTTCCGAACATGCCCTAAATCTAGGTCGTTTGTTTTGCATATGATGTATCATTGTAAAATCATAGCATTAGCAGGCGGGCCGGGTCGGCCTTTTATATATCATGCACTTGAAATTTTACCAATTAAGTAAATGATCATCATGTGGAACATGATCAGATGGGTCATAAGCAATTCATATTTCATGGACACATTTTATAAATACAATTACTTTTAGAGAAGAAATTCTTAATTATAAGGTGAGGATGAAGATGCATAAATGATAAATAGTTTTGATTTTAAGTTCTTCAAGGCAGAGGTCATTGATGATTGTAGCAATTTATAATATAGGTAATAGCTAGCACATACTGATCAATTAACCCACAAAATTGGAACAGCTAGCTAGCTAGCTAGGCTTAGGCCTAACCTGTTTAATTGGAACACCTCAACTTGACCAAATAATTAACTTGGCTAACTAATTTGGCCAATATCTTAAGTGCACTTGGATCAAGCTGCTTGCCTGCTCGGACTACTTTCCTAATTTTATTGTACATGCATGAGTCCCAAGTTCATCAGCCAGTTTAATTGAGGAGAAAATATATTTGTAACGTGAATTCTATAAATATTGCATAATCGCCTTAAAAAAAGTGAATGAAATATATGATTTATATGAAAAAAATTAATTTTTTTAATAAAAAATCTCACTCTTTTTCAAAGCGATTACAAAACATTTATGTACTTCACAGTTATATGTAAAATTATTCTTAATTAATAGTACTCTATTATGATCATGTTATATCATTTGTAATTAATATTTAGAACTAGAATTCATCAAAAGGGAGATCCAGTAAGTGTATATATATATATATATTTTAATAAGGGGGGTGGGGGGTTAGAATCCAGGTTTTTCATTTAAAGAACCGGGTTATATATATTATCAGGCTGTCAAGCTCTTGGTATAGATCTAATATAATTAAAGCTTAGCATTTGTTATCATTTAAACTTTCATGCATTTACATCATTAGGAGCAAAATTTATTTATTTTCGGTTCCAATTAATGGAATTATTTGATTAATTAGGGAGGTAATTGAGGCCGATCATCGCATGCAGATGATAAAGACGTTGAATATAGGGAGAGAATTGCATACCAAGTTCAATTAAAGACAATAAGATGATGATGATCTTGATCATCATTGTTTGAGAGAGGAAAATATAATTAACTCAATAAAATAATTTGATCTAATAATTAATGGTCATGGCCATGAAAAATAGTTAAGGAAAAACTTGGAACTTATTACCATTAAGATATAATTAATTAATTAATTCGAGTCAAAATGCCATCTCATGGAGAAGAAATCTTCTGCACTACACTTTGACCTATAACCCATATAGTTCTAATTTCCAAGCAGCCGCGTTATATATAACTAGCAATTCTCTGTTATATTCCCCAACACATAATCATCATATATTTCTTCCTCCTCCAGCTCACAAAAATACTGAGGTTTGAATTTCTTTGAACCTTTTGTATATATGTTGTCCTAATTCTTTATTCCAACACAACCAAACCAGAAAATTAATGGAAATTAGATAACCCAATATCCTTGATAATTTTTCTTTCTCTGCAGAAAAGATGGGGAGATCACCATGCTGCAACGAAAATGGTTTGAAGAAGGGGCCTTGGACTCCAGAGGAGGATCAGAAGTTGGTGGATTACATTCAGAAACATGGTCATGGGAGGTGGAGAACACTTCCAAAGCTTGCAGGATTGAAGAGGTGCGGAAAGAGTTGCAGGCTTAGGTGGGCTAATTATCTAAAGCCTGATATCAAGAGGGGCAAATTTTCTGAAGAAGAGCAACAAATCATCATCAATTTGCATGCAGTTCTTGGAAATAAGTAATTCTTTTAAACCATAGGCCTTTATTGATTTTTTTTTTTTTAATGGATGTATAATACTTTCAAATCAGACTATTTTATTTGCAAGTCGATGTGAAGAACACTCTTTTTACATCCCTGACCTAAAGTTTAAGATTTATATATTTTCTTACAAAAGATCAAATCATGTCATGTTAAGATTTTTGTGAAAGGTTCTTATAAATATAATTTTTCTTAGATTCTGAATGATAGGTATACACAGTTTCAATCAGTTTTCCAATAATCGTATGCTTTATTGAGCTAAAAAAATGAAGACCATTAAGACTAAACAATTCTAGAAGACATTCAAAGTGATCATAAATGCTTTATGGTTCATTATTGTTTCATTATTGTAGGTGGTCGGTCATAGCTAGCCATCTTCCAGGGAGGACAGATAACGAGATCAAGAACTTTTGGAACACCCATTTAAAGAAAAAGCTTCTGCAGATGGGTATAGACCCAGTCACCCACAGGCGAAGAACTCATCATGACCTGATCAATGTTCTTTCCAATCTGCCACAACGGCTTGCTGCTGCCAATTTGGCCAATTTGAGTACATATCCTAATTGGGACAACGCTTTCAGGCGACAATATTCAGATGCCACACAATTTGCAAAGATCCAACTTCTGCATAATATATTAATCCAACTCCGTATGAGCACAGCTCCTACTTCATATAGAGAAACAATCAATCATTTTGGGTCGTCCTCAATTCCTGATCACCACCAATATCTAAATGAGTTCCAGCAAATGAATTCCAAGCTTGAAGCTCTTGAAAATGCCTCAAATATTGGTTTTCCCCCACAAATCACTGCTCAAATGCAGCCCAATCTTCCAAACTATGAAATTCATGATCAGCAACCACAATCCAGTAGTGTTAATGTTCAGCCTGTAAATGGCTTAGAAATTTATATGAGCAATAACAGTGATTGTGATGATCACCTGCAACTTGCTGAAGAATATTATTCTATCCCACCTTCAAATGATATGCATCGATATCCTAACAGCTTGGTTTCAGCTTCACCCGAGTGTTGTTCAATCATCAGCCAAATCGAAAACAAGCTTAACTCAAACGATATATCTAACTGCCTGCCTTCATCCAGCACTTCAACCACCTTTGAACCTTTGGGAGATATCATGGAGGATGAAGCAAGCGACTCTTACTGGAAAGATTTAATTGATAAGTATGTTGCTTCTCTTTAATTTTCAAATGCCTTTTGCTTTTCATGTTATATTTCAAATAATATTGTGTCCGAATGACAGTAGTACGTGCATGCTGTTCATGATCAACTTAATAATTCTAAGCTAAGTCTTAGAATATTTGTGGCTATATATATATGGTCCCTCTCTAATTCTATCTTTTCTTTATTTATTTCTTATTTTATTCTTGATCTGGTTAATAATTTAATGAACTAATACGATCTTGTTTATGATCATCTATCTTTGTGGGAGCGGAGAAGTTTCTTCGCAGTCATGGCCAATCTCATAGATCGAAGAATTACACGCTTAATAATTTCCCTTTAAAATATTATAGGGTTTACCAATCATCATTCATGATGATTGGTAAACCAAATACATATACGTTTTTGCTCATGATCATCACATGATATGCATTACTGATCATGATCATGATCATGTGCATGTGAAGTGGATTAATTGCAAGATCTTCACGTGTGTGTGTGTGTATATATATATATATATATTACTTTGTATGTACGTAGAATCTCCCATTGCACGATGAAATTAAGGTCTTTAAAAAACCATTAATCAATCATGCATGTAAGCCTTTTTCTGACAGTACTACGGTGTAAAAATTATAGGCTAAATTGAGCTGGAACTTTATATATAATATATCCCAACGTTACATGTCATGAATTAATTATGACCCATAAATAACAACTAACCGGCCACGCACCTACCTCACCCAAGAATATTTCATGTCATGGCATGCATGCAAGCGCGCGCATCATGTACACACACATATAACTCAATGGATCATATATATGATGATGCTTTATGTGTAAGTGTTTTAATTTCTCCAAAGATTAAATAACACAAGTTTGTAAAAAACAGCTGGAGTAGTAAAAGAAAAAAAAAAAATTGCAACATATATAGATTATAAAAAGAATTGTAAAAATTATTAATGTACTTGTATCATTATTCATTTTTCTATTTGTAATTAAGGAAAATAGTTTAAAAGATCTATATATATATATATATATATATATATATGTTTAAACAGGAAAGTTCAGTTTATAGACTAGTACCAGATCTTATAATTCATTAATATAAGATCAACTTATGGTTTTGCTTAAACGAGTTTTTCTAAATTAATAAAAAGTAAGTACCGAATTAGCAAATTAAAAGGCCTCCATAAATTAGTTTTGACTATCAATTAAATGATTATATTCAAAAGAATCTATCATTTTACAATTATATTTGATAACCATCAAGAAAAAGATTAAATTTTTTTCTATTTTGCATGTTCAAGATTTTGAAAAGAAAATGTGGGAATTTTTTTTTTTTTTTTTTTTGTCAATGATTGTCAAGTGAATTCTATTACATATAGTCAGTTTTACGTACTTTTTGAGCACTCCATTGATGTAATTGATCAAAATAATTATTTTATATTAAAAAAAGTGATAGAATCAATTATATTTTGCAATTTGCATGTTCAAGATTTTGAAATGGAAAGGTGGGAAATTTTTTTTTGTCAATGATTATCAAATATAGATGTAAATTAAATGGGGTAGAATAATAATGTGGGACGTTACATATACATATATAGTATGGTTGTAAACTAAATGCTCCCAAATTAAGAGATTTAAAATATTGATATATTTACAAAAACTCCAAACTAAATTTTCTCTTAAATAATATTCTTTCTAAATAATTAACATGAGTTATATGCTATGGTCATGAGGATGAGATACCCAATATTATATAATATATATAATTATCAATTATAAGGCAAACTTAAAAAATAAAAAAATAATTTATCCAACTTAATTAAGTAATTCAAAGCCTGGACTTTTGCTATGAAGCCCATGATCTGGAAGTTTTTTCTTTGAAATAATTTCTTAATAATTAGAGGCCCATTGCTGCAGCTAGGGGGGCCCAATTAGAGAAAACATATATGATCATACACATATAATATGGTGCATGTTAACCTATACATATATATATTTATGTATGACTATTGATCATCACCATCATCGATCACCTGTTCATTTCTTATAATTACAACAAATTTCTCAAGAACATTATGCGAAATTCTCACTTAAGACACGAACCTAGTAGCAACAAATACCTTATAAATGACAAAAAATTAGAAGCGTTCGAACACCAGCAAGTCTACCTGAAATGGTTAATTAATTGCATGTTAATTTTTGTTGTAGTTCAAAATGTTAATGTAGTGAGTGAGATTAATGTTGGACAAGTGTAATACATACTGTTATAAAGTTATTTTGAGTGCTAGTTAATGTAAGACATTGAATATAGAAGGTTCTAGATTGATTAGAGGGGGAGAGATGCACGAAATTCCCCCTCATGCTCTCCAGGAGTTTAGGTTTTGGAGGTTTTTCCCCGTCTTTGAATAAGAGGACATCTTCTATACATATATATATATATATATGTTGGACAAAATTTTCCTTAAATAAAACTCTCTTTTATCTCATTTCATATGCCAATTCAAAAGATCTAAGGATGTGTTTGGGTGTTGAGATACTCTCAACATTTCTCAACATACTCCATTACTATTCATTACTTCTTTTAATCTTGCAAAGTAGCTTTGACCTAATTTACAAGTATAGCATGCATAACATTTTGGCAGCCAGTACGTACCAGAGCCAAGATGAGAGACCATAAAGATCAACATTAATGTAAAGAAGAGAATTCAACTCATGAACCTTCAATACGTTTGGTACGTTCACCCATTACAAGAAAAAAGATTTTTTGCATCACTTAAATTTGTTATAAAAAATACAAAATGAGTTATAATTATTGGTTAGCCATGCGTTTTATATTTTTTTACAACAAATTTAAGTGACACAAAAAATTATTTTTTTATAGTAACTAGACTTTGCAATGACAATTCAGTCATAGATCGATCTCCAATATATCGCACAAAGAGATCATCAAACGTACGCATGAGCTTCACTTTCCAATTTATTCTTCAGTTATTTTTGTACAAATTAAACCTCCTCCGCAAGACTCTCTAACATCTTGAGGGGTCCTTCATGATTACTTGCATTAATGTACGTATTGTTAAAAGGGTTTAAGTCAATATATAATTAGTCCCTCTACTTGTTTTACTTGGTTACCTTTTTGCTAATTGGATTTTCAATTTTATCAATATGCAGAGGGTATAGCATTACAAGAAATTATATTTAAAGTTATAGAGTAAGAACCGCGCATTTCATTTTAAAAAATTGAATAAATATAAAATTCATTTAAAAAAATTTAATAATAAATTTTACTATTTTACAATAATAATATATAATATTTACATAATATATGATTGTATCTAATATTAGTTACTCGCGAAGAGATGCAACAGATCAGTCAAGGGAGATATAAAATGGTACCGTTGCCAATTAGCCATTGATGGGTCGATGGATAGATGGACTTGGGCCACACCAAATACGAAAGTTGAGACTGCTATTCTACGTGGGCTAGGTCTTCAGTTTTTTGTTTGGTTTTTGCTTTAATATGAATAATTTTATATTTTAAAAAAATACTATTTGAATCGATAAATTTTATGGATAAAATAGATCGATTGATTTTTTATTTAATAATTAAAGAAGTAATTATTAATAAATTATTATTTTTTTATTTTTTAAAAATATTTAAATATATATAAAAATGATTGAAATAAAAGGGAGAAAAATAAAACAATTGCATTTACGGTTAGAACCCTAGCTTCGGTTGTTTATCGTCCCAGCAGCAGCTCCCATATTTAAATCACCCGACACCTAGGATTTAGTGCAGAAGAAGAAATATACATATAAAATGATTGTCATAAAGACCGTAAAACTCACTTTATATATCTATCTACCCATCTCCTTGATCTTTAACCCAAAGAGTCAAAGACGTTCAAGCAAGAACTGATCTGAAGAGTCTACATCCATGACAATTGGCATGATCCCCATCGCCCATCTCTCTCAATCCAATCCAGTTTCACATTGGCCTGCAGCCTCCCATGCATTGATCCCCCTTCGGTGCAGCTTGACTTCATTATCCAGCTTGTCCAACGGTTTTGTCTCATTTTGTTTTCATGGCCGGTTAAGGGCTATTATGAGGACTCAATTCCATCTTGAAAGGGAAGTACACGTGGCTTCTTAACATGTAAACTTAGTTTAAAATTTTCTATTCTCTAATTATTTATAAGCAAACAATTTTTGAAAAGTTGCCGTCCTGGACAAGTACTGCCTAGATCATAAGTAATAGTAATACCACCAGAAACATAATGTAAATGCAAAGTAAGAGAGGAAAATTATTTATTTATGATTAATTATTTTAAAAAAATAATTAATTTTAGTTAAAATAATCTATTTTTACCGTAAATAATCTTTTTTATTAAAAAGATTTTATCACAAATATCAATTTTTTAAAATGACATGCATCGTCTTCTTCACAATGCAGAACAACGCCCCCACCTTTTAAATGCAAAGTTCTCAAAAACGACAAAATGGTTGACCTTTCAACGTAGTCTTGTCCTTTTCACTTGAATTATACGCCAATGGGTGCCGCTAGCTAGCTAAGCATATTCCTGGTCATCCTTTGCTATTTAACACCGTTCCTACGTCTCTCTCTCTTTCTCTCAATTATATATAAATGGAAAACTATATAAATCCCAAATGAAGTGAGCAATGCATTTACGTGCGTTTTGGGGTCTAGAGTTCCCATCAAACTCTCTTTTTCGTGAAGCCTATCAAGCTATAAATATATTAATAATACCAATCTCTCTGATCTGATCTCTTTCTCCTCTCCTTTCCTATCCTTAACTACCACCTTCCCAACCATCTGCTAACCACACTCTTTCAATGCTCCTCTCTTTTACCCTTTTTTTCTTCTTTCCCTTATAAATACAAAACACACCTCATTTCGTTTTCTTCGTCTTGGGGTTCTTCCCTCCTCCTCCTAGCTCGCTCTCTCTTCGTCTCCTCTCTGCAGGCTACGTATATATAGGACCTAGCTAGCTAGCACCATCTCCCATGGCTCCACCTTCTTCTTTCAACCAAAGCTCGAAGACAGTCTGCGTCATGGACGCGTCTGGTCGCCTGGGATCCGCCCTCGTACAACGCCTCTTGCATCGAGGCTACACCGTCCACGCTGCAGTCCAAAACCATGGTTCGTCTTTCTTCTTCTTCGATTATGCTACCTGATCTTTTCTTTCCTCAAAGTCCAATATTTTATGTGTGATATTCACATGCTTAATTCTGATTTGAGCAATGTTACATATAATACTGTCACTTTTGCGTGTTCTTTGTGCACTTTACTGATATGATTGGTTGGATTATTTGTTTTTTAATATCCAACCAATCATATCACTAAAGTGTACAAAAGAGTGCATAAAAATCACTACACGTAAAATTTTTGTTCTGATTTATATGTGGTTTTTGTTTTTTATGAGTAGAAAGCATCTGTTCAACATTATTATTGGGGGGTCTGCTGTCAGATTCTTACAAGATATCTTTTTTCAAGTATTTATTTATGCTGTACGAGGAAAATGACAAATAATTTTTTCGTCTGTTTGTGGGTGATGATCATCAGGTGAAATATTGATGCAATCATTGGAAGGGGTAGCTGGTGATCATAAGAAATTAAGGGTTTTTCATTCAGATCATTTGGACTACCACAGCATAATGGATGCCTTGAAGGGATGCTCTGGCTTATTTTACTGCTTTGAGCCTCCCCCGGACCAGCCCACTTATGATGTATGCTTCATTATTACTTGCTTATTCTTTTTTGTGACTAATTGAGTAGAAGCTGAGAAATAGACATATGAATTCAGTTTTACTGTATTTATTGAATATTTAATATTGTTCAAAAAATTCACTCGAACGTCGACAATACGTAATCATGTAGAGTCTATTTCATATATCAATCTCTTTTTTTGTATTTTGATGCTCTAAACGATGCTGCAATTAAATATGAAGAAGTGATATCTATAAAAATGTTAGGAGTATATATAAGCCGTACATGATATATAGATAATAGTTGATGAATTAGGTTAAAAACTCCAAATGAGAGAGAGAGAGAGAGAGAGAGAGAGAGAGAGAGAGAGTAAAGAAACAGGTATATAGGTAGCTGTAGTCTACATATGGAAATGAATGAACAAGTGGAAGTGTTTGGTGCAGGAATTAATGGCAGAGGAGGAAGTAAGAGCAGCTCATAATGTGTTGGAAGCGTGTGCACAAACGGAGAGCATAGACAAAGTGGTGTTTACCTCTTCTGTCACTGCTGTTATATGGAGAGATGCCCGTAATTCCATGCTCTCTGATTTTGATGAAACACATTGGAGCGACATTAATCTTTGTAGAAAGTTCAAGGTACGGGTCCCTTTAGCATTCATTTTTACCAATCTTTTAGTTATTATTATTCCAATGAATGATCCAGCTTGAGCTCTACATTTTTACTAATTTTGTACGTTCACTAAGTTTTCGGTTTTTCCTTTTTAGTCCTCGTTATTTATTCTTTTTAGAAATGTCTTAATCATTTTATAAAAGTAAATTTACAAACTAACATAATTTGATGTGGTACATTAAATTATAAAATTATTTTTATTATTAAATTTACAAACTAACATATGAAACTATATCAGTTTGTTAGTTTATTTTTATAGAATCTCTTTATAGTTGTAATATTTATATATTTAAAGTAAGAATTACTTTAACTTGCCACGCCTGTATCTCTTACTCGATATTTTAAAATTAAATTAGAAACTCTAATTATGGTTATAATTAGTCATATAATTAGTCATAACCTTAATTAAATAACATCATTTTGTTGTGTGAATCAATCCAATTTTCTCTGAATTCTTTGGATGAGTTAATAAATAGAAAAAATCATGAATATGATCAGCTGTGGCATGCTCTAGCAAAGACCCTAGCCGAGAAGACAGCATGGGCTCTGGCCATGGATAGAGGCGTAAACATGGTCTCCATAAACGGAGGGCTCCTCATGGGTTCTGATCTTACAATCACAAACCCTTATTTGAAAGGAGCAGCTGAGATGTACGAAGATGGTGTATTCGTAACCGTTGATCTCAGGCTCATCGTGGATGCCCACGTATGCGTCTTTGAAGACACGTCAGCATATGGAAGATACTTGTGCTTCAACCAAGTCATCACTTCCAACAAAGATGCCCTTAAGCTTGCTCACATGTTATTGCCACCCTCCAAATCTTCGCCTCCTCCAAGGTTAGCAAATGACTAGCTTGTATTAATTTCAAGACCTTGAGTCTCTTTTCTTGGATTTTGCCCTGAAAATATATCAACATGAGTACTGTTAATTCCTTTCTAGTAAGATAAAATGATTGTTTTCAAAGAGAATTCTAGGAGATCTCTATTTCGAGACGCAGTATGCGTATGCCTCCAATGCCCTATGATTGCTATGTTTGATTATTTTAAGCACGTTACTCAAACATAGAAAATAACATATTTAAAATAATTTTTCTTAATCTTTTTCTTAATTATGTTATTTTTGTTTTAATTCAGCTTGGAGGATACAAAAGTCTATCAGCAGAGGATAAGCAACAATAAACTGAACAAATTAATGGTGGGTTTCTAAACGTGGCCCTCAGTTTGTTTGATTGCAGCCTCACAATGAAGATGCCATCATGTGTTTCTCTCTCTCTCTCTCTCTCTCTCTCTCTCTCTCTCTCTATTTCTGTTTCAGGCTAATTTCAAAGGTTTACAAGAATTACTCCCACAATTGTATATTTATTCCCATGACTTTTTCTTAGATTGCTTCCAAAGAGAGTCCATGTCGTTTATAGGATGGAAATTAAGTTAGTATTTCAGATTAAATATAGAAAATTGATGAATGAAATTTCCCATTAATGTTTGAAAGGGAAAATAATAAATATATTTACAAGTTTATTTTTTAAAACTATAAACAAATAGATCACTAATACGATAACCTATCACATCAACTTACATATATAAAATAACTTGCAGTATATACACTTTTAATAAGTATTAATAGAAATTTGGTACGGTTTCGATAGTGAAATGAGATGAAATAATTTTAAATGACAGTTAAAAATTAAATTAAATATTATTATAATATTATTTTTTAATATTATTATTATTTTAAGATTTGAAAAAATTGAATTATTTATTATATTTTGAATAAAAATTTTAAAAAATTATAATAATAAAATGAGATGAGATAAGATATACTCTCAATCCAAACGGGGCATAAGAAAACTAATAGCCATGTACCTCTATTTTTAACCTACTCGGAGTATTGTCCAAAAGATAATTTTTCAAAGAAAATTGTAATAGTTGAATCCATAAAAGTGATAAATAAAAATGACATATTGAATTTTTTATTTTATTTTTTTACTTAATGATTAAAGAAGTGACAATTAGTAAATTAATTTTTTTAAAAATATTTAAAGATATATAAAAAATGATTGAAAGAAAAGGGGGGGAAAAAATGCATTGCACTTATCGGTCAGTTTCTTCGGTAAAGCATCAGCATCAGTATCGGTAACATTTTTCAAATAAGCAAATTCATTAATTTTGGCTATTAATTAATTAAAACCTCACAAGTCAACGCCAATATAGTGTCCACAGGCCGATTACAAGTATAAATTGAGAGAGAAATAATAAATGAATGAATGAATGAAAAAGAAAAAAGGAAAGAGTGAATTATAGCATTTTGACCTAAAATAATATCTAATAATATAAGCAAAAGATAATTAAATAAATAAGTACGTCAAAAGATTAAGACATAATTAAAAAATAATAATAAGAAGTTATTTTTATCTATTTAAAATAAAAAATATCCCTATGGCTACAAGAGGGAATCTAGATTAATATCACAAGTATCCAGATTTTCTTCACTAAAGTGCATTAGAGAATGATGATTTTAAGGTGTGAAATTTGATGCTTTTGTATACCTACATTAATATTTTGTACCTATTCACTTTGGAAAGGAACTTTTATCATATCATGAGAAAATAGGGCTTTAAAACATTTCCACTTGATGGAGAAGTATTTATTAAAACAGCATAATTTCCTAACAAAAAATTGTAAATAAATCAAGACTCATGTAAACTCTAATAATCAAGTTTGACCACAAATTTAAATTAATTATTCAAACGAGTGAAACTTGTATAAACTCGATTTTTTTTACCCATCAAAGTTGTAATATAAACCTATTTATATATATGAAATTTTCTTTTTTTATTGGTAAGAAATCTTCATTAGAAATTGCAAAAGGCACAATCAAATGCATATTTTTATAAATTTAAAATTGGTAGCTGAAATTTATAGATAGTCATAAAATAGAAGTAACATATATATAGTTTATCATAAAGAAAATCATGTTAGCATATTGTTACAAATACAAGATAACTTCTATGAGTTACAAAAAAAAAAAAAAATGGGTCCGGCTACTATGCCGCCCCAAATGTACCGCCGGGCGGTACGCCCAGCGTTTTTTTTTTTTTTTTTTCATTTTTCATTTCACATTTTTTTAATCACTTTCTTAATCATTAAGTGAAAAAAAAATACATCAATACATTTAAAATCACTTTCTTAATCATTAAGTAAAAAAAAAAAAAATTTTTGCTCAGCGGTCAACCCATGCGGTCAACCCCAGGCGGCAAAGGGCTTTTTCCAAAAAAAATATATTTTAGTTTAACATGATGCACAAATGATACCACTACTTTAACATTATTGAGTAATTATTAAATGGATTTATCAATATGTATTTATTATACTTGAGTAAATGCACCAAACACTCCAACTTGTTCATTCATTTCCATTCTTTAAAATTTCTATCCCGAATGACCAATGCACCTTAAATTCCATCTTCACTGCAATATATACAACACCATATACGTTCATAGCATAAACCATAACTAAGAATTTACAAGAAAATAGAAATTCAAGGGTAGCGTAATAAAGTCAACTTTCCCGACCTGGATTAATCAGCAGAGGCTTTAAGCAGTCAGCGACAAGGAGATGATGGAAGAGAGCTTGGATTTGCGGACTTTGGTTGAATTCTCAAGCCGAAAGAAAACCTCAGTACTCGATCTTACAGTAACTTTCTTCCACTCGGAATCTGAAGTCCCTTCACTCCTATAATCCCGAGGCGAGTACAAAACTTGGAGGGCTGAAATTGGCAAATGGTAACTTCAATTCGTATGAAGGTTGTATGAGGTGGGGACTAAAGAGCATATATTAACTGTTGACGTGATTTAGGGCTAAAGAGCATGCAAAATTGGCCAAACAATTAAATTTAAACTTCAATATCTCTGAATTACAAACCCTAATTTTAATCATGATGTATAAAATTACGGTTCCTCAAAAACATGTGATTTCAATACTAAAGCATAACTGTACAGAAAATAAGTAAATTCAGCAACAGATGATTAGGAAATTACTGTTGAGTGCTGTGGAGTCTGGTCCACACCGCTCGAGCGGAGGCATTGGCCGCTCGAGCGAAGTCAGGCAGAGTCGAACGCTCGATGTTGGCTCGACAGTGAGCTCGAGCAGGAGGAGTTCGCTCGAGCGGAGGCATTGGCCGCTCGAGCGAAATCAGGCAGAGTCGAACGCTCGACGTCAGCTCGACAGTGGGCTCGAGCGGGATGCGGAAGGGAAGTTCGCTCGACGCGCGCTCGACACGCCGCTCGAGCGAACATACGATTTAGGGATTCCGCCGTTTGAACTATAAATCTGATTTTTGCCTCTTAAGTCTGTAACAGAGCAGCTACGAAAACACTGTGGATGAACAGTGTTGTGACCCATCTTGTAGTGTGATTCCTCAATAATAAAAATCCTCTGCAGCTCCCGTGGACGTAGGCAATTTGCCGAACCACGTACATCCTGTGTCGTGTGTGATTGCGTGTGTGATCGTTTTTCATTCGGTGTTATATTTCAATTCATTGTCATCCATTTTTCACAACAATTACTTGATCCAAACAAGCTTATATTTTTGATGATCAGGTGACTGACTTTTGATCTTTTAATATTTTTCAAAGCCCAGATGTCCGCCAGCTCCCCCTTGAATTCCAGAAATTCCCCTAGGACATATTTGTTGCCTTCAAGCTCCAACCTGCAGAAGTATAAGAAAAACCGTTTGACAACCATCTATAAATTGGTTGGGAGTGGAGGAAACAAGACCCAAGTATTTTGACGATTTCATTCTGTCTGGGGAAGCAACTAGGGCCAGGTGCGATAGGATGAAAAGCATCTCAATCCCAGATTACGATTTTGCCGGAGCCCATCAACCTGTTTAACTTTTTTATTCAACCATAGCTGGCATTGACTGTTTGGGTTGGGATGCTACCCTCCCCCATCGCACCAAAATTAAAAAAACATGCTATGTCCACTGCACTGTTCATTGATGAAATGAGCTTAAGAAACTCAAAAACCAGGATGAATAGCTTTGGAACTATTATGACCAATAAAGAACTTAATATAATAACAAAAATAAAGAAATGAAAATTTGCAATGAACAGTAAAATGATACAGAATCAATAACCACCAAAACAATTATCTGCAAACTAAGGCCTTGTTTTAATAAGCAGCTAGTCTCATCTCATTTTATCTCATCTCATCTCATCACATATCATATCTATCAACATCCAAGAACTACTCGACCACAAACACTTTTCAATTTCTCTTTCATACTTTTTCATCTAATCATTCAAATTTCCCAAACTTCCATATAAACACAAAAAACATTTCAACTTTTTCAAATCCCAAAACAAAAATAATATTAAAAGATTATTCTAACAATATTTTTATTCAACTTTCTCTCTCTCATTTCCCAAAAATTCAATAAAAACCTTAATTCAAAATATTTCACTACTATTCACAAACCATCTCACTACCATTCATAGATTTCTCATCTCATCTTATCTGACTATCCAAACGAGGCCAAGTGGTATGGTAATAAACTAACATCTGTCATCTCAAAATTTCAATACTTCTTTTAACCAAAACACTTGCACTTAAAATGGATACATGGTTGGATTGAGTGCTGTTTCTTGTTTACATAGTAATGGGTACATATCTTGATTTCCAGCTTTCCCAATCACCATCACATGAATTTTTAACCAATTAAAAAACTATTGTTATGCATAAAAAACAAACACGGCTCCTGCATATACTTGAAATAAAGATTTGCCGCAAGCATGGTTCTAACATTAACCACCCAGATTTAACATTACAACAAATCTATGAGGTATGGATAGCAACACACCTATCCCACATTGGAGCTGTGCGAAGGATGAAATTAAGCTTCTGATGTAAAGATTCTGGCATCTCTTTTTTACCACCGCGAGAGGCACCATTCAACCGACCAGAAAACATACTGTTAGGTTCTGGTTTCTGTTGTACCCACTGGTTGTAAGTGATGACGTCGAAGGGAAAATCGCTTGAAGGGATGATACAAGTAAAAATAACGTAACTAATAAAAATTTATGAAGTAAGAAACTGGTATTAGCAGAAAATCATGGAGTCACTAACAGTGAATTAAGCAACTATTTACTTTTCAGAACATCTCAACAAATATGGGTCATAACCGGTGAATTAAATTCTAACTTATTTGAGCTTCATTTGCAAGCCCTTTGATCAGCTTCAAACATATACAAAACTTCATCTGGGAATTCTGCTATGATTTTGCAAGCAGCAAAAGCTTGCAAATCTACTAAGCCATTAGAACAAAACAACAAGAAGATGAAAATGCAAATGTTCATCGTCTGAACCTCACCCAAAAGTCCAAGCCTCTGAAAATCCTCTCAGAAAAGCTCAAAAAATGCGAATTAAACGCATAGTACCAACAGAAAGCATATTTTCTCACAATTTTCTAGGCTAATCAATCTTATAGCACAATAAAGCACAAACCACATATTGCAGCCAAAATATAAAAGCACCAACTCCAGGACGTTGACAATAAGAACATACAAGCACATTACAAATACAATTATATAAACTGTAATCACTTCTTAATAACCGCATCATCGGGGAAGTTTCAATGTATACCGGAGGTTCGGATTAGGCAGTACAACTTTGCAGGAAAAATATCCTTCTGGTAAAGCAACTCCTCTCTGTTCAAGATATGATTCAAGAATTGAAGCTTGTTTTTTAGTCTCCATCACCTGACATGTAAAAAGTTAAAGAACCGGTTGTAAGAACATTCTCATTATCGGCAACATTAAAAAATACAAAGAAGATAAAAAAGAAAAAGGAAAAAACCCTATTCTCATGGTCATGGAACTACTAAAACTAAAAGGTTTTTTCAGATATCATAGGACTTATGCTTGAGCGTTTGGTCTAGAGAGGAGTATCTTGGTAGATTCTCAAGTGTTAGTAACTTAGTTAATGTTCAAATTTGTAAATCAAGGGCACTTTACCAATTTGTCATTGTAGAATATGGACCATAGTTATGGGCTGTGGGTCATATTTCATCCTTGTTGATTGCGAAATGAATCTGTGCAACTTTAATGCATTTTGCCGTTTGGTTCCATTAGTCCGTGTTCAATTGTGATATTGTTTTAATCACACAGTGAACATGGGGACGCCTAGGACTCAATAATATTGTTTTTAAGCATGGCTTTGGGAAATGGGTTTAGGGTTCCATCTTGTCCATACTTTTGTAAGACATTTCGTTGTCTTCAATTTCTTTCTCTTAGCTTCATTATTTTGTTAATCATAGCCCTTCAGTGTTTGAAATTCTTAAGAGTAAACTCTTGTTTATAATTAGCCTTTTCACAGCTTCAACATGGTTCTCTTTCCAGACTAAAGTCCATATGTTAAGGGAATTTGAGCCATCTGTCAGGTTTTGTATTTCATCCCTTCAGTTTTCTGTGGTTTGGTTTCCCTTTTGACATATTAGTTTCTATTTTCCAGAAGAGACATCTCCCCAAACTTATTAATTCATTTTCATCTCCCATATATTCCATCTTTGGTCAACCTGTAATATGAACTCAAAAGGTCCCTCGATCAAATATATACTACATGAAAAAAGATATGGTGACATCACTATTTCAATGTATAGCATCTACACTACTTATTTCAAGCTAGAAATTAGCTTCTTTAGCTCTACCATAACTAAAGTGATTGACAGAGTCTACCGAAAGCAATGTATCATTTGGACCACTAATTACTTATTAATAATCAATAAGAATGACGCCATTTCTCCTAAATATCAAACAATGAAGCTATCCACGGAATTCAAAGAATTAAATGAAAATGGGGCGTTAGGTAATAGATATTAGATGCATCCACTAAAGAGAAACGATCACCGGCAATCCCAAACAAGTTAGTGCCTAATCATTATCCCTAAACGAGTTACGACAACAAGCTCTAGCGTCCTATATCTGCAAGAAGATTGTGAATTCATCCACCAAGAAGATTGTGAATTCAAATAGTGACTTACAGGATCAGGAAGACGCTCTGTTTGGTGCTTATTGCCGCTTTCACAATTCCAGCTACCGGATTTCAAGGATACAATTCCAGAGGATACAGTTCCAGATAAATTCTTAACAGATATCACCACTGCGTCCCTGATATAATTAAAAGATTATCTACAAAAAGAAAGAAATGGAAGCAAACGGAGAAAATAGATTCCTAATAATCTCTCTTTTGTTTCACTCCTCTATATATCCAGGGTTTTTTACAACATTTTCTCCTCAGCCAAACATAAGATGAAAATTCAGCAAATTTTAAAGTTCAGAAAGCGAAAAATGTCACCCTTCGGTAACAAGAGCCATGTCGACATTCTGTCGTGAACCGGTGTCGGCGTCTGGTATTCGAAGCCCCACATACACCTTTCCACCATAAAGCTTTTCAAACCTGGACAATGTTTTAAAAAACAAAACTTGAATTACAGGAGCATATTCTTTGTCTGGATCAGTAGAAAAAACAGGAAGGAAAGAGAAGAAAATAAAAAGAATATAGAATCTCGTATTGAAATACAGCCAATTAGTTTGAACAAAAGATCAATAAACAAAGGGTGGCTCTACAGCAACCGCTGTATCTCCCGCTCCTTGATTTTGTGTTTGTTTTATATATCTATTTTTTTAACACTTTTAAATATGTTTGTTTTTAAAAAAAATACATCATTATTACAAAAAAAAAAAAAAAAAAAGGCAGATTGCTTGCTTGATTGAGAAGAACAAGATGCTTCAATTCAATGAGTTCGTAAACGATGAAGAAGAACTAGAAATAATCACATATCTACTTTCTCTTGTTTGTCTCGCACTTTTACAGCAACCCAACAGATTAAATGATCGAGAACAAATAATTTCTTTAAAAAAACAGTAACAATACCGATTTGCGACTTCGAAAAGAGCACTAGAATCAGAAGTTTGGATCTCCAAAACAACTTCATCGAATAAACAGCTGAACAATGCGTAAATGAACAGGCAACAGAACATCGCTATCGTCGTTATAAAATAAAAATAAAAAAACCTGAACACTGTGTAAACGAACAGGCAACAGAAGAACGCTATATTTACGAAAATAAAAAAACAGAAGATCTCTATGCACATGGTATTGCCGCTCCGGTTTAGCTCCTCTCAATTTTGCCGGGGCTTGAAAATTTGCAAATGCAATGACACGATGTGGAGCAATTAAGTAGGAATAAGTAGATATAGCTTCTACTTTCTTTACTTTTTCTCGGGAAAAAGTTTTCCGTGTACTGACGTCGGTGACTGTAGCGCAGCTCTTTTATAAAAGAGAGAAGCTATTACTAAGGTGATCGAGTAGCCCACTCCTTTATAAAAGCCGAAGGGCAATTCTACAGATACCAAAGCTCCATAGACAGAACTGAGATTACCACTTGTCTTTAATTTTTCTTAAACATTAAAGAAAAACATTTTTAATATTTAAGAAAAAAATTAAAAATAAAAAATAATTTAATTCATTTCTTCACCATTAAAAGAAAACAAAATATATAAAAAAAAATACGCCCATCGATGTAAATGCTCAGTAGACTATCAGTCTACCTAACATTTCTCAAAAAATAAATATATAAATTGACGTAATTTAATATGATACATTAGATTATTAATTATTTTTAATTGTAAAATAGATCTAATGTAACATATGAAGTCATGTCATATTACGAATTTACTTTTTTGTGATATTTTGTTAGCTATATCACTTCTCAGAAATTAGGGCTAAGCATCAACTAAGTCTGACTCTGACTTCGACTTTGTTGAATGTCGAATCCGACCTCTGACTCCAATTCTGATTTGGTCATCGTCTGACTCCGACTCTCATTTGTCGAAGCATAGTCAGATTTTGGACTTTTTTTGGTGTATTTTTTAACTTTATATTTTGCCCACTTTTTTAAAAAAAAAAAATTGTGTGGGCTTTTAAATTTTAATTTTTTCAAAAATTACAATCTAAACTAAATAATTCACTTTTGATTATAACAAAAAATACAACAAATTAAAAACAAATAACATGCTAACATGCTTTAAAAAATTAATAATAAAAAATAAAAAGAAAGTCTATTGTTACAAGTGCTCCCATCATCCATTATTCACATCCAACTAATCACTACAATAAACATCCACACACATCATAATAATATTTTACTTACCACTACTACAACAAACATTTTCTAAATTTCTATTCTGACAACGAAAGAAATCCAATATTTTCTAAGTACCTACGAAATTAAATGTTCCCAATAACAACAAATTACAAACTTTCAAATGCACCAAAATAAATTAAATTACAAACTTCCAAATTACAAACTTCTAAATGCTCAACAAATGAACTAAAATAAATTAAATGTTACAAACTTCCAAATGTTTCAACTTCCAAGTTGTGCCTGAAAAAATTATAACAACTTGAGTTTAACTAATTTTATAACTTTATAAGATATAGTTAAATAAAATTTATATCATCAATACTTTAGTTATTATATATTAGTATTACATGTTATTATAAATTTATATATTAGTGTTTATCCATTAGTGTTACATGTTATTATACATTAGTATTAGAATGTTACATGTTATTATGCATTTTAGTGTTTATACATTAGTATTACATGTTACACATATTTATACATTAGTAATTTAGTGTTACATGGTAGTAATATTGAAATAATATGATGTTCACATATACTAAACTATTATTAGTCAATTTAGTCTATATATATATATATATTATACTATAATATTATATTATAGTATAATATATTATTGAGTTTAACTAACTATGTAAGGTATAGTTATGTAAAATCTATATCATCAATACTTTAATTATTATACATTAGTATTTCATGTTATTATAAATTTATATATTAGTGTTTA